>NW_026068170.1:46178-85506 GCF_014885135.2 Alexandromys fortis
ATCAAGTCCCGCTCCCTCGTCAGCCCAAAGAGCAATCAGGGTTCCCTGCCCTGTGGGAAGTCCAAGGACCACCCACCTCCATCCAGGTCTAATAAGGTGAGCATCCAAACTGCCTAGGCTCCCACAAAGCCAATACGTGCAATAGGATCAAAAACCCATTGCCATTGTTCTTGAGTTCTCAGTAGTCCTCCTTGTCTGCTATGTTCAGCAAGTCCGGTTTTATCCCGGGCTTTTTTCAGACCCAGGCCAGCTGGCCTTGGTGAGTTCCCGATAGAACATCCCCATTGTCTCAGTGTGTGGGTACACCACTCGCGGTATTTTTATAATCAATTTTGATAGTATATGCAAACATTTTAAATTAATTGTCCAATTCAAGGTGATTTTACACACACACACACACTCATTCATCTAGCATTATACATGTCAATAACTCGTGCTTCATCTGTTCAATACTTTCAACACTTAAGATATTTGAGAAAAGAAAAAAATGTGTTTGGTAAGTCAAAATTCTGTATAGTCATTGAATTTTATTGGCTTACCACAGACCAAAGGATAGCACCTAAAATCATTTGCTGGAAAATGAGCAAACTTCTATTCCACACATATATCCACGTGTTAAACTGGCGAAGCCAATAGAGACTCTGCTGTTGTGGGACAATGGTCTGTACCCTATCACTTTTATTTTAAATAAATGCTGATTGACCAGTAGCTAGGCAGAAAGTAGAGGCAGGGCAATGAGAATTCTCAGAAGAGGGAAGTTTCAGTCTGCAGTCCTCACTTAGACAGAGAAGAAACCAGACACAGAGCAAGCAAGATGTGACTGCCTTGCTGAAAAAGGTTCCAAGCCATGTGGCAAACACAGACAAGAATTATGGGCTAATATAAGTTATAGGAGTTAATAAGAAGGTTGAGCTAATAGGTCAGTTAGTTTATAATTAATGTATACCTTTGTGTGTTTCTTTGGGACTGAATAACTGCAGGACCGGGTGGAACAAAAACCTCAGTCAACATTCTGCCATGCTCCAAGCATGCATTTCAAGATCAGCCTAAGGACTCACACTGAACTGACCACAGGGACAGAAATCATGAGAGAGGAAAGAAGAGTTTCAAGAGGTGAGAGTCAGTAGTGCATATCCCTACTATCCATTCCACTGGAGCTTGCTCACAAGTCAAATCACCTGCAAAGGGATTGAGAAATGGCATCTAACAGTAACAATTTTATACTATGGAAGGAATGTACATATTTCTGGAGAACCAACATCCAATTTACTTATTTTTCCCAGTGCCAAATCAGATACTATTATGTACATTGGGCTAAATAGACTCCACTATTTCAATTATTTTATTGCATGCTCATGCATTTATTCAGTGTGCTTTATGTACTGTAAATATTTAAGTGTATAGAGTGAAGTGTAAACAAAAATCTCTTGACTTTGGATTGTCTGGCATTTCAATTTGTTTCTGCCCTCTTCTCAAGGTTATCACATTCAGTTAGTTCTTGTAAATCAGATTCATAGTGCAGTCTGTCATTCTTATTACAAGGTAGGTGAGGTTTTCATAGCATTCTTCCTACATTGTTTCAGTAAAGGCAAACAAACTGAGATAATTTATTGGCAAATATACAACTTGCATTATGCAGGATTAATTTTTAATGTGAACAGGTTTAACACTGCTCATTAGTATAATCACCCATTTCTGTAGGTAAAGTAAGTGACTAGTATTAATATATTAATAATTATATGTTAATGTGTTCTCTAGAAATTACTTAAGTAAATAATTACTTGGCTTTCAGATATATCTGTGGGTAACAGAGAAATCATCCCTTTTAGAGGAAAGTGTAAATTATCTTTAAAAATTAATATAATTATTGATATATATATACATATAATAAGCTCATGATCTTGGTATTAAAGTATGCATGCCATAAAAATATACCATGCAGCTATTTGATTTTAGATTATTTGCTTCTAAATCTTAAATCATTGTTCTCTACCAGAAAATTTCTTAGCTAAATATTTACTCTAATTAATAATAAGCAGAGATCAAACTTTTTTTTTAAGAATTGGATGACCTCACATCTGCTTACTACAGAAATAACATACACGCTAGTCTCTAAAGCTTCATATAAAAGGAATTCCCCCTTTATGCTAGTTTTTGTTATTTGAAAAAATAAAAGACAATTTGTCCCAACTTCCCTCTCAGCTTTTCCTTTTCTGACTTACATGTCTCCCACAACAAAAATGCTTCTATGTGCCTCACTTACTAATATTTTATCCATGAATCTGTTTACTCAGAGGTAAACAGGAAGCCTGATCCACAGTTTGGTAATCTCCATCATGTGCGTAGCTACAGTTTATATAAGTGACAACATGGTAATAAACAAAGTTGGTTTGTTACTTAGTTAATATGAAATACCACCTGCTGTAAGTGGTTACTTGAAAATCATCATGGAGTGTTTCAGAGAGATGACTCAGCAGGTAAGCACAGGTTCTTCCAGCTTAGCTGTGAGATCAATCCTCAGGACCTACACCTTGGGAGGAGAGAACTAACGCCTGAAAGTCTTCTGAACTGCAAAAATGTGTGTGCCCCATGCGTGCAGCTGTATTCACTGACTGAGTAGCCATGCCCATATGCCTGTGCATTATAGCTGCATAGTATACTCTTTAAAATGGAAAGACTGCTGTAGGGTAATCAACCACTTGCTGATTGAATTCACGGCCATCTCCACAGCTAATAATTCATACCTGATGCTGTAAACTTAGTCAAAAGCCCAAAGCTGAAGGAGGGAGTGCCTTGAAACCTGGTGGGGGGAAGCTATGATTGTTACTTTGCTAAATGTTTATGCTGTCAAACTACATTCTAAAGGTTTATGTTGGTACCCTTAAACTTAGGCTGCTCTCGAACTTGAGAAGAGATGCTCCTTCTTGCAATAGGCAGCTGTCAATGACGTGATATAACTAGACAAAGTGTGAAGAATAAGTGAACATGAGTGTTCACTCATAGAAAATCTTTATCAAACGTTCCTGGGGCCAGCACTCAGAGAACATTCTGGAAAAGGAGGTGGGAATAATGTCAAAAGAAGCAGAGAGATAAAACCAATTATGCATTGCAAATGCGTGGTGTTTTTAATTGACACTAGATCTAGAGTTGTCTTTCTCTCATTAATAACAGTATTCATATGTGTTCTTTCTCAAATTCAGCTCAAAACATTCACCATAAACATTAATATTAGATAACAATTAGCAGGGTTTATTTGCCATCAATTTTCTTGACTCTTCTAAAAGAATAAATAAAAGTTTTGTGTCAGCTGCATTGACAGGGGAATAAAAGTAACATCAGTTGTGAAATATTTAAATTCTTTGCACACTTCATGACCTTAATTATTCATAACTTTATTCTAATTTTATCAATTCTGAATTTTGTATGAACTACAAACAAATCTTGGAAGCCCTAAATGACAAGAAATCCTGGTACTGGCTTTGTAAAGTTGCCATTTGACTAGATAAGACTAAATGTCTCATAATACCCATAAACCTTAGGAAAGAATTTAATGGTGAGAGGAAGTGAAGAAACAATTCATATATATTAAATCAGTATATACTGTCATGTACATATTGGCTCATATTTTTAAGCAAGAGAGCAAGAGGGAGTTGGTTAAATTTCCTGGCTCCATCTCAGGCACTTTATGTGCAATTTAAGTTTCAGGGAGACAATCCTGGCTTCAAGAGGAACCACATGCAATCAAAAAAAAATACACATGAGATTGAGCTTATACTTTTAAGTGTTAGCTTCCATTTTTCTTGTTCTGCTTTTCAGGTTGAACTCTACCAAATGTGGGCACAAAGTAAGCAGAGAATGGATGGATGTCATTCCCTGAGCCTGTCCAGGAATGTTAGGTCTTATCAGCTGAACACGTGCTCATGATTAATCTTGGTCTTCTATACTGTTAAAAATCTTGACTTTCATCTGTGTAAAATTTGTAAAATTTATAACTTTGTGTTTTTAATGTTACTATTTCAAAAATTTAATTGGTATTTTTATTAAACATGTAAATGAGTACAGAATGTTTTCAATGAAAATTTTAGAATGTAAGGGAAAGTGCTCTGCACAGTACCAAAAAGGAATGTAAAAACCAACCCAGTCATAAAACCTTTGATCTACAATTTGTCTTGCCTGCAAGAAAGAATAGGGCGACGTTGGCACAGAACTTGTAGGAATAGCCAACTAAAGTCTGATTTCATTTAGACCCAATTCCTGAGACAGATTTCATACCTGACACTGCTTGGGTAAATAAGAATTAAAGACTAGATATCTGAGAGCCATTAGGTAAAGTCAGACACTACTGGTGCCTTCAATAAAAGTGTCAGTATAATGACCCCTAATGATAATCTGCAATGATCATATCAAGGCCTTATAGTCATCATCAGAGAAGCAGATATTCCTTCAGTGGATGGGAACAAAAGCAGGGACCCACAGTCAGACACTACATGGAGAGAGAATTGTAGGAACACAGTAGAATGTCTCCATCTAACCCCTCCCTTCAGAGTTCCGAGAACCCTACTGAAGAGGAGGCTTGAAGACATTTAGAACCAGAGGGGCTGAAAGAAACCAGGAGAACAAGGCCCTATGAATCAACAGAGCAAGACTCAGTTGAATGCAGAGAGACTGAAGCAGTGTTTGCACCAGGTCCTCTGTGTATAGCTTTTAGTATAAAGTTTATGAGACTCTTGAATGTGTGAATGAGTAGGTCGCTGGTTCTTGTACCTGATCTTAGGGTTCTTGACCTACTGTTGGGTTATTTTGCATAGCTTCAGTTTCATTCTTTCTTTTTTCTTTCTCTCCTTTGTTCTCTTTTTTCTTCGTTCTTTCCTTTTATCTTCTTATCTTACCATATTTAATTTTGTTATGTTTGGTTATTATTTCTTGGAACCCTGTTTTTGTCAATGAAACATATAGAAAGGGAGTAGATCCAGAAGGGAACGGAAAACTAAAAAGGGTAGAGAGGGTAAACTTGCAACCAGGTTATATTGAATGAAGAAAAACATATTTTCAATTAAAAGGAAAAAGGAAATTATATTAAAAGTACATTTACACTCAATATTTAAAAGTTTATTGTGAATAATAAAACTCTTTATTTTATTTTATTTATATTGGGCTTTGTAAAGTGCTCTCAAAGGCATTAGTTGGGTTATGTTTAATTAATGAGCAAAGAAACAGCTGACAAAGTCAAGAAATCAAATAACTTTTTAATTGAAACCATTGGTTAAACCCAGAATCCCCAATGTATTTATACCCCTTTCCTCTTGACATATGCAACACAGCTACCAGTTATTGCTCTCATTAATGCCATAACTTATCTCTGTGAATATTTTATAGGCTTATATACATACATACATATATATGAGATGGCTTAGAAATATCTAGGAATAAAAAATATATGCATCTTTTTAATTGAAGCAACATGCCAATTTCTAAGTAAAATAAAGAAAACCCCAGTTAAAATATGTTATATCAGCCATTTTCCAACTGGATGTGAGCTTTACTTCATGAAAGGAAAGACATATGTGGTACTGTAAACCTGACCTGAGAAAATTCTATGGCTGAAAATGTCACTGGCACGTTATTATTATTAAGGTAAACAGATATGGAGCCATACCGTCTTTTAAGTATACTCTTAGACTAATGCTGCTCTCTGCCTTCATCAGAGAAAAGTCTCTCTTTGGAGTGGGCAATAGCAAGAGTCAGAGATTCATAACTGTTCAAAATGCTGAGATTAGATGACTATTAATGTGTACAGCCCTAAACAAGTTATATAAAGTAACACCTTCAAGACCTAGGGAACATATTGGGGGGAAAAAAAGAAAAGATGATAAGAGTTATAAGATCGGAGGGATCCTATGAAATACTGCCTTCCGAATATGGCATGATCCATACAGTCATGAGTAAACAGTAGCTATGGCCACCTATGTAGGACCTGTGCAAAAATATAAGATATGAATGTAGGAGGAGAACTGGTTGGGAAACAGAATGCAGTGTTTAGGAGTAGGAAGAGACAAGGTAAAGTAATGCAGAGAATACGATCACAATACATTGCATACATGTATGAAATTGTCAAATAGTAAATAATAAGGCAATTTTTAAACTACTAGAAAAATCACCATGAATGTTTCAATAAATGCATGGCAAGTAGATAGATAATGAGATTTTCATCAACAGCAAAAAAGCTAGCAAAGTATTAAATTTAATTGTCTGAAGGAATGAAGATAAAAATGAAGCAAACAAGAACAAAATTAAAAAAACCCAGGGGCTTAGAACTTTTGATCCAGCAAATTAACACTTAAAATGAGGGTTATTATAAATAAAGTAGGCTTGTCATACTCTGCAGTATTAAAAGACTACAGTTTTGTATCTCAAATGTATTTATTTTTCATAATCTGGTAAACTATGAGGAAAAATACTAATACTTTCTACCACCCTGCATGTACAGAGTCCTGCAGTTAGGAGCTGAGTTTAAAGATAAATAGATATATGCTTATGAAATACCCACCATTGTTTTTATATGCATCAATACTTCTACTGAGGATAAAGGAATCTGGATATTCCTCTCTGCTTCTACATGGGCAAAACAGCTGTCTCATTCTGCCTGTTGAGTGAGTTTACATCATCTCCACAATGAACCAACATAGAAATCCTCTCTGTTCTGCAGAGCAGACCTAATCCAGCAAACTCTTGAATTGGTGTGAAGAGAACTGCTTCTCTGAGAAGTAGACTGTAATTCAAATAGAATTTGCTTGCATTAAAAACAGTGGTGAAGCTCTGTGATTACTGGTGAAATATTCCAAGATTTGATGTGAGATCAAAACTCTTCAGTAGGTCTCAAGCAGGAAGTAAAGAAATATACAATTTACTATACCTTAATGAGAGTATGGTCAACCAGAACAGTTTATTGAGCAGAGGCCAAAGAGCAAAAGAAGAAATTGGTCAAAAATGTTTTTAATAGTCTTTATTTGACATACTATAATTAAATATTTTTTTTCAAAATCCAGAGAGTATAATTAAGAATTACTTTCTAATGAACATATAATTTTTAAACCAATTAAAATGAAAGGAACATTTAAGTAATGAAATTTTGTCTTCAGTTCAAGAAGAGTCAACCAATGCTCAAGGAAAAATACCCTTTATTTTCAAAATAACATTATACATACCTAGAGCTCCATTATAGGATATTTCACTGCTTATTTTGCAAATGTATCTGCCATTTTCATTCTGCTGTAGTCATACCAAAGAATTCCACAATAGCCAAGAATGGAGTATAACAAAGGTTTATTTATTTGGGAATAAAATCGCAGAAAGGGTAGCAAGCCACAGTTCTCTGTATGCTCTGAAAACTGGAACCAAATCTACCAGCAAAGAGAGCCAGGCATGTTTTACCTATGGACTTATAGTACATGAGACCATGCCTAACATGGACTGATATTTTAAAGGTTGTTGGCTGAAGGAGTTCCCACAGCATCTCAGCCTTTTATCTAAATCAAGAGAGTTCTAAGCCCAATACAAAACTATATACAATAATAACAAATATCAAGTATTGTCCAGGGAAAAGAACTGACAAAACATACATAAAATTAGAATTACAGCCAGCATGAACAACATCAAACAAGAAGCATATGCTAAATGTTTCAATAGTTATCCTATCCTAAGGAGTCTAAATCTTATATTAAAGTGGCTTGGCTATGTCATGAAAAGAAAGTAGCTTCAACTATTTAGTCTTCAACCACATCAAAGGCATGAGAAGGGAAATAATATTACTTGAGTAAACATGAAGTGCAACCAAACAGCTTCCAAAAATGTACAAGAAATGACAGAGATAACCAGCTACCTGCACTATCACCAAAAATCTTATTTGCAACATTGGGGCAAACAACTTTAGACAAGGCTTAAACAGATCATTTTCAGATGTCAAAAAATTTAAAAACTGTCTTACTCTATCTTGGCAAAGTTTGGCAGTCTTTTTGCTTGTACTTATCCAGTTTGGACACTGTGCATTCTGTCATTAGTTGAGGCAGGGGCAGTTCTTTGCCCAAAGTCCAATTTTTCCAAGAAGCCAACAAGCTCCAAATGGAGTGTCTTCAGTGCCCAAGATTTTCTCTGAAATACATTAGTGCTGCCAGGAGCAATCATGTCTCATGTCAACAGAATCCTAATTAACTTAAATGTGATATTCTACAGTTCTTTGAGAGTTTGAAATTTTTTCTATCTGTGTGGAATACAATCTCTATGCATCTAAAGAACTTGACTAGTCTAAATATAAGTATGACAAACATGGATGACTATTGACCTGTAATTCTTAATAACTATATAAATTAAAGACTAAGGCTTCAGATTAAAAAAATTAGATAATCTTCAAAAAAATTAGATAATTCAGCAAATTAAGACAATAGCCTCAAAGTGTAAACTATATATATACATATATATGTGTGTGTATGTGCATATACATATATATACAGTAATATGTGTGTGTCTGTATCTTGATCAGAGGTAGAAATGTATAGTGCAATAAGATAAATATTTACTGAAATTGCATAAATATACAAAATATCTTAAGAAGAGTTAGAAATATGAATGCATAAAATATGGCAAAATAACATTGCATAGATGAAACAACACTGTAAACAAAAACAGGTGCATATTCAATATAACAAATATAATTTGAATTGTGTCAATATACAAGAATCTATACCATTGTAAATTGTAAATCACAAAAAATAAACTACTATTATCCCATTCCATCCATTCCCTTTTGTTGTTTCTAAAGTGATCCCTGAGTCTACTACATTTCCACCCCAACCCTATACCTCTTATAACCAATCCCTAAAAATGTCCATAACCCTGAGGACAAACTTTGTTGTGAGAGGGGACGTTGTTCTCTAAAATTACTTCCAGCTGTCATGGGAGAATTATCATTTCTATGGGATCCTGTAAATGCTAAAGTGATGGTTAAGTCTCAAGATTACTGTCTTGTACAATTGCAGATAGTCTCTGAGTGGATGGTCTGGTTTGTCTGAATTCTTATTTGATGTTTTGTCCAGAATGCTGTAAGAAGTCACACCATCTCAGCTAGCCAAGTTGGAATCATCTTGAGCACTTTGTAACCCAAAACCAATATTGAAGTGGTGCTATCCGCAAAATGCATCATATCAACCAGGTGGAATTGTTGTCATGGGCCTCATCTTCTACCTGGAGTCTTCTAAGATTTTTTGCAGAAATAGTTACTGTTTATCATGGAAAACTGAAACATTATTCATATAGACATTATTCAATGAAAAATATCACAATGATAAAAATATATGTGGGGAGGATTTGAAATTTTTTGATTTGATTTGATTTTAGGCAATAGGGAAGGTAAAGGAATTCCAGATTGTAGAGGGCCCATTGGTTGAATCACCTTATTAAGAGTTCTTAAATCTGTCACCATTCTTCATTTTCCAGACTTCTTTTTAACAACAAATATAGGAGAATTACAAGGGCTGGTTGATTCTTCAATATGCTGAGTATCTAGTTGCTCCTATACCAGCTGTTCTAAGGCACACATTTTCTCTATTGTTAAAGGTTATTGTTTAACCCTATAGGTTTCTAAGTTACCATTTTAAAGAAAAGGGCTGTTGGTACTTCTGAAAGTTTGCTAGTTGTTTTGTGGTTTTGTACAGCCTGAATGGGTGGTGACTATTTTTATAGTACGTTATAATACCCTTCTATCCTTGGTTAATTTGTGTTCCATTGTTGAGACGACAGGAATGTTAATCTGGATATTCCATTGCTGCAGCAGATCACAATCCCATAAATTTACTGTAGTTTTACATTTGGCTTCCTCTCTGTCCTTCTGGACCTATGTAATCAATCAATCTCATGATTTGTTTTACTTGAGATAGAATTCTGATTCCTAGGAATTAAACATTTGCCTCCTGAAGAGACCAATTTGGAGGCCAAGATTCTGGAGTTAATAATAGTCACATCCACACCTGTGACCAGTAATTCTTCAATTATAATGTTTATTTGTACTCTCAGCTTTGGTCTGAGAAATAGAAGTCTGCCAAAATATACCTTTCCTATTTTCTACTAGAATTTTTATTTCATCCTCAATGGTTATTCTATCATCTAGAACAGTATGTTTTTTTCTATAACAGGCACTAGATTTTTTTAATTTTCCTGGAGATGCCTGTCCTTCATAGTGACTGGGAGTTGCTGAACCAAGTTTGACCTGGAGGCCTGGGACAGGCTCCCCAAGGAGTTTCCCAATGATAACAGGTTGCATTGTTTGTCTCTTGTTGATCTACATTCATTGGTCCAATATTGGTCTTTGCCACTTCTTCTACATAATTCAGAATACTGTGACCTCTATTTTTGTAATTTCCTAAAGAAAAAATATTTCTAAAAAACAGCTTGTCTTCAATCCCTCCTAAGATTGGCTATTCTACAACAATTAAAATATTTGGCACTTTGATGTCTCTTTATACCTTTGGATATTGCTTCTCTTACCCAAGCCTGAGTATTATAGTCAAATGACTCAACATTAGCTGGGTACAGGATCCATTCATCCATTGGTGGTGATCTGACTTTTAAAGACTCAGTATCTTTTTAATTCTAAGTTGCCATTATTAAAAACTGGAGATTCAATTAATACTTGTCTAGATTCTGGATCAGTTACCCCTATTTGTACAGATTTTGTTAATATTTGTAAAAAGTCACTAAGTGGTTCTTTTGGACCTTGTATAACCTTAGCATGTGATTCAATTCTTCTTCCTAGTTCTTGAATCTTGTTCTAAGCATTCAAGCCTGCTGCATGGCATAGGGACAAGATTTCTTCATTTTATATAGCTTGGAAATTGTTGTAGGTGTAATAATCTTGATGGCCATCAGGTGTCACAGTCGCGGCAGTAAGGCAAGCCCTAGATTAGTACCTCAATCACCTCAGACTTGGAATTGCTAACAAGTTTATTTAAATACTAAAGAGCAGCACCCCCACATATGGAGAAGTTTTCAGTTGGGCAAAAATTCAAGAAAGACAGACAAGAGTTAGAGCTCCAGACATCAGAGGTCAGTCTGGTCAGAGCAGGCTTGGCAGCAGCTGAACATAAGAAGATTCTTGGCTGGAGAGGAGTGATGAGACACATAGGTCAGAGAAGCTGTAGCGGAGTTACAGCAGAAATCCATGGGCAGGGGTAACTTACCTCTTAGTAAGTGGGACCCAAACCTCAGGGGTTTGGCCCAGTGGGAAATTGCCAAGTCAGTTCTGCAAGCCGACTGAGCCAAACTATGCACAGCTGCACCAGAAAGTTCAGCTAGAAAGGAGTTGTTCAGCTGTGTGGGGTAGAAGAAGGTCTATGGTGTAAATATGCAATTCATTTATGACTGACATTCTATAAAAACTCCCATAAACAATTCCACAATCAAGATCTACAGAGAAATATTTACATGCCAGGATTCACCAAAGATACTTTAAGAAGATTCAACGGATTTATCGTGAGGCTCATACACACATCTCTGATGTATCACAGGCCAAGTACACAAAGCAAAACCATAAAATGTTTCTATGAACCCAGAAAAGCTCAGAGGAAAGGAAGTATACTCTTTCAGGTGCAGTCTTCCAATAGAATCAACCATAACACACTTAATTTCCCTGGCAATAAAATGTGATCACCTATCCGTGAAATACTCTCTAGAAACATAGTCACTAGAGACTTCTTTCCCATAACTTTCAACAGAAACAGGTCACTTTGCCTACCAGGCATGAAAACTTTAGTCTTCTGAAACTTCAGTGGGTATTATAAATATAAGCCGTATCATCTGAGCAAATCTTTGTAAACAATTAGAAAATCATTTGTAGAAGTGATGGAAATCATCCCTCAAATACAAGCATCAAGAAAATTTGCCACAGCCCCTCTTCCCTCTTCTCATCAAGAAAATAACCACCAAGCTTTCCAGATTTCTTTTCAGATAGAAGAACTGTATCTTTAAAGGGAAATGCTAAAAAGTCTATGCAAAGGTGACCTGCTCTTTGAAGAGTCTATATTGATAAAAAAATATTGGATATTACTCATAATATCCCTAGGAATAGACATGGTGAACAGATTTTTTTTTTTTAAAAAAGGTGTCACTTGGAATTCATAATCACTTTAGTGAATCTGACTTTCTCATCTGATCAACAAAATAGAGACACACAACTCCTCACCCAGTTAATCACTCAGAACCTGGGTACATATAAAGGGATACTGGATCATTCTTAGTTTTTATGTGTTTTTCTCTTCCCAGCTGTCTTAGTTATGTTAGTTAGTTAGTTAGTTAGTTAGTCCTTCAGTTTAGTTTTCCCCACCTGACTCTGTTCTACCCTAGCAGGCCAAGCCAGTTTCTATATTAACCAATGGTATTCACATCATAGAGAGGGGAATCTCACATTCCCTCCTCTTTTTGTTTAAATAAAAAGAAAGCTTTTAACTTTAAAACAGTAAAATTACATATAACAAAAACAGTTATTAAGCAAGATTACAGTTACAATATTTATGTCTACTTTATCTTTTATCATAACTAAGGAAAACTATATTCTTCAACTCCAACAAAGACTCCAGAAGGATATAATATTACTTAAGTAAACAGGAAGTGCATTGTAAGCAACTTCCAAAACTCTATAGTTGACAGAGACATTTTGATACATGGACAGTCACCCAAAGATCTTCTGTATCATTGGGACATTCAATATTCAGCCCACAAACACATAATATCCAGAAGACTTTTCCATGAAGCAGAAAATTTGAAGTCTGTTCTGCCTTGTAATGGCAGAGTCCATCAGTTGCTTTCTTCTATGTCCTGCAGAATAACTGGCAGACTCTATCATGAAGCAGAAACCCCAAAGGATCATCTGACCTTTAGGCAAGTTCAACAGTGGGTCCTGCATGTCCAGTTCACACAGCATACCATCAAGCACTCCAGGCAAGAGCAGTTTCTTGCCCAAATGGCTAACAAGCTCCATATGGGGCCTCTTCAATGCCTGTCATCCTTTTGAAGTTGATTGGTACTGCCAGGAACAGATGTGTCTCATTGTCATGAAAAGCCCTAAGTTCTTAAACATCTTAAATACCATATTTTGAAGGTCCCTCAAAGATTTGAAGAATAACTATCCAACTGAAACATATCTCTTTATATCTAGAAAACCTAACATGAGTACAATTTGACTATTTTAGATGACTATTAACCTATGTTTCTCAATTATACATTGCATTTTTAAATGAGCTGAACAAACACAATACCTTAATCAAGGTCAAAAATACATATACACGGTATAACAAAATTCACCTTAAATTTGTATCAATACCAAGATCCATACCAATGCAAATCTCTATAGCATATCCCCCTTTAAATGTCAAGAAATGTTTATAAACAATATTTGAGAATGCATAGTTCTCTCTCTCTCTCTCTCTCTTTTTTTTTTTTTTTTTTGGATTCTCGAGACAGGGTTTCTCTGTAGCTTTTGGTTCCTGTCCTGGAACTAGCTCTTATAGACCAGGCTGGCCTCGAACTCACAGAGATCTGCCTCTTTCTGCCTCCCGAGTGCTGGGATTAAAGGCATGCACCACCACCGCCCGGCAGCATAGTTCTCTTTAAACTGCTTCCTACTTTTTGCTCAGAGAAGTAATATTTTGAGACTGTTTACGGAGACCTTTCAGGGGATCTTGGTCCATCAAACCACATTAGTCTGGAAGAAATCCAAAGGTTCTCATCTTCTGTGGGAACAAAAGAAGAACCTCTTTTCCAAAATAACATATCCTTAAACCCAAATTCTGAAGTCAAGAAACCTTTAAAACATATATGTTAGTTTAGCTTTGCAGCCCATACAATGAAATATCTCTCTGTACTTAGCTTCTTCATAGTCCAAAAATTCAAAGAAATACAATAATATACATAATCCAGACTTTCTGTGTATTTTCCATTTTTATGTGGCTTATATGCTTTACTCTACGACTATTTAATACTTATCTTATTAATTTTATCTCTTTAAAACTTTTATTTTTAAACCATTTATTTCTTTTTGTAACTATACTATTTTTCTTCTCTTTCCCAAGCCTAAGTACATTTATCCATCACTGTGACTCATTTAGAGTTCATTTATGTCTGAATTTGTTTTTATTATGTATCTGTAGTCCCTTTTTGACCAGGACTGCTTCCTAAAATGCTAAGCAGCATTACTATGATGAAGGCTACTTTGCCTTTTGGCTCAGCCCAATTCAACATGTCAGAGAAGGCCTGTTCATTGTCTGAGAGCCATTCTCTCCACCCCAGATGCAGGGTCAGGTTGCAGCAGGTCTGTGTTGCCATTAAGCAAGTTGTAGCACTCTGCTCACAAACCCCATGATAGCCAGACCTCCAGAAAGAGTCAGAGTTCATGCTGTCAGGAGGGCCCAGGAAATCACTGTTCTAAAACTGTGCATGTCAATTGCTTTAAATTTTATAATAAATCCTTTATTGCCATAAGGATTGCACATTCTTCTGAGCTCTGATTGGTGTGCTGTTCTTTGGTATCCTTCGTTCTTTTACTGTAAAAATGTTGCCAGTGTCAATTAGGGAACTCATGATAGGTAAAGCAATACTATTTTCTGCATGGATATTAGGAATTCATCCTCTTAGCTAAGAATGCATGCACACCTGCATTATAACATTGGAGAAAACTTGCAGTTACAAAAGAGATGCTCACAGAGCATTTGTCTGGGCCAATGTTGAAATTAAGCAATGCTACATTGCTATGGGAATTACATATCATAAACCAGAAAACTTCAGACGTGATAATTCCTCCTGCATTCCTACTTTCACTTTGCTGAGATATAAGATGGATCTGTGCAAAGAATTATAGAGCTTTATCATGAGCATAATTAGGTGGCTTTTCTATTGCAGCTTCAATCCCCCATGTGTTTTTCTTACTGAAGCAAATCAATACTGCACCCTGGCATCTGCTATGCTCACACTGATCCAAAGATAATTTTCCCCCTCAAAACCAATAATCAGCAAACATAAAAAGTACTCAGCTCTCACCTGGCTGGGACAGTAGCTCAGCAAGCAGCTACCAACTTCAAGCTACTATCTAGATTTGTTTAATTCTGCAAAGCAGGGGATAAAATGTTAGAAACTATTTCCATTAAAGATCCTGATTTCAAAAAAAAAAATCAATGTGTGATAAATTCCATAAACACAGGAAAACTTTCTTTGTCAGTTAACTTTCTATGAGCCCAGTGCTTTTCAGTGATGACCCAACTTGTGTTATTCTTTTTGAAGAGACATTAAATACATTGTCATATCAAGTTTATTAATAATGAGTAGAAACATCTAATTAGTTCAATATAAAGATAGGTGAGGGTCAGAAAGATGGCTCAGCAGATAAAGGTACTAATCATTCAATATGAAGAGCTAGTTCAATATCTGAACACACATGTAGAATGGAAGAAATAACTTCTGCAACTTGCCTTCTAACATTCACATTCATATCATGGTACATGAAATATGGGATGCCCTTCTGTATACTGTGATTATGTTTTATTGCCATTGGTTAATAAAGAAGCTGCTTTTTTCCAGTGACATAACAGAGTAAAGCCAGGTGGAAAATCCGAGCAGAGATGTACAGAGAGAGTAGGCAGAGTTGAAGAGAAACCATGTAACTGCCAAAGGAGATAGATGCTGGAAATTTACCTGGTAAACCACAGCCTTCTGGCGATACACAGAATAATAGAAATGGGTTAATTAAAGATGTGAGAGTTAGTTAATAAGAAGGCTAAGATAATAGGCCAAGCAGTGTTTTAATTAATATAGTTTCTGTGTGATTATTTTGGGTCTGGGCTGCTGAGAAATGAAAAAACAATCACCATACTACACTTCTGTATGCTGCAAATATGTTTTATTATCATTGGTTAATAAAGAAGCTTATTTGACCAAAAACCAGGCAGAATAGAACAAGGCAGGAAATTAAAGAAAATATAAGGAGAAAAGAAGGTGGAGTCTGAAAGATACCAACAGTTGCCAGAGAAGCGAAATGTGAGGTAACAAGTCACAAGCCCCATGGTAAAATATAGACATTTAGAAATGGGTTAATTTAGTTTTAAGAGCTAGTTATTAATAATCCTGAGATAATGGCCCAAATATTTTGCAATTAATATTAAGCCTCTGAGTGGTTATTTTAAAAGCGGCTATGGGACTGGGTGGGACAAGGAACTTCCAGCAATATACATGTATACATTCTCCTCTTCTCTAGTTCTTTCACTCTTTCTATCTCTTCTTTCATGATGATTCTTCAGGCTTAGAGGGCTGTTGTCCTGTGTAGTTGTCCAAGTTAGGGTTGAAGAGTCCCCTATCTCTTGTTTCCCCTAGTTTTGGATCTGCGATCACCATAATCCTCTGGGGGAAAAATGCTTCTCTGACCAATGAATCAGAACAGCAATCATCTACAGACATAAAAAAAAATTGACGACAGTTTGACATCATGTCCAATAAGCAACCTAATGAGTGAAGCGGGCTCCTCCTTGGGTTTCTGATCTCCCTAGGTATGGGCTGTGATCCAGTTCACAGTACCAGATTAAGGTGTTAAAAGAAAAAGCAGCCACATCCACAAGGGAAGAAGTACACTTAAATTAGTAATGAATTTCCGTGGGATTTGAGAGATTTAAATATATATATATATACAAAAATTTCTATAACATATGCAAATCTGGGGATGCAACATTTTAAAAATCAATGGCATAAACTTTACAAAATCCTGGGCTTGGTCAAAAATAGCATATTTACTTAGTAACCTAAAAGATAAAAACTCACAATAGGCTTTTGGTTATATCTTCTTATAAGAGATGGGTGACAAACTCTGTAAAAGAGAAAATCTGTGAAGCATTAATTTAATGTTTAAGATTAATAGTTGACAGAAATGGCGATTGCTTTTTATAAGCTATGACAATTCAATCTTAGTCATTTTTTTCTCCTTCACACTTTGTTCATGGAATCAGCAGTTTTGTCCCGAACTGTATTTTTACAAGATAATTATTTTTAGAAAACTGTGATGCTTATTTGATTATTTGCGACTTTGCTTTATAAATATCCTTATATCCAAATTTGGCTTATTAATACTATGTTTCCCAAATATGTGAAATAACAAACTGACTGACCTAATTTTTTGATTTTTGAATATCATCAGAAGTTACAGTCATAAGCTCAGCATTAAAAAGGAAGTGAGGAGGTAGCTCTGTTGGCTAAGCATTTGCTACATGAACATAAAGAGTTATGTTGGATAACAAGCACTCATAAGAAACAACAACCCAAACCAAAATAAAACAAAACTAATAGCAAAAAAAAAATCCCATACCCCATAAATCTCAAAAGCTTCTGCATAGGTAAGTAAAAGTATGAATTATGATGAAATCCACAGAATAAAGAAACATTATAATGGAAAAATATTAACAAGGTTGTTTGTTACAGTCTCAAGGAACCATACTACTTTATATTTATCTATAAATATATTCAATGCATATAAATATACATTAAATATATATATAACACACATATAACATACGCACATATGTTAAATGAGGTTGTTCCAATTGGTCTGACAAAATTTCCTACAAAAACCATAGACTACCAAATTCTGTAACATCAGGCATGAGACCTCCTTTCACGTGATTGGTTATGGGCATTCAAGTTATTTTCAAAATAATACAGATTATTGCTGTTGTCTTTGGTTACCCCTGCAAAGGTCAAAAATCAGTGAAGTTACTGAGCACTTATGACACAGGATACAGTAGCCAGTTCCAACAGAAAAGTCTCCTTATCTAGTTTTCATAGTACTAGAAAACACTTTTCAAGTTGCTCAGGATGGAAAGTAATAAATAGTCCTATCCAGCGGTAACACCTAAGAATCACAACAGTTACCAGGTGACAAGACATACATAAAGGTGCAATAAGTAGAACTAAGATATTTGTGGGAACCAGAAGATGTATAATTGGACTTAAGACCCATTCAAGAGGAAGGAGATAATTTCTTTTACCAGAAACCAAGCTAAGTGTAAAGGTAGTTGAATGTAATGTATCTTAGAAGAGAATCTCCCAACACCACTTGGATAAACTAGCATAGTTCCCAACTACATATTGATACCCACAGATGAGTGTATCTATCACCCCTCATTAAGGAAACTTGTGTTTATAGCAAATGTAAACCAAAGCAGAAACCAAAAATTGAGCACAATTCTTAGGTCAATAGATTATTAAGACCCAGCACTGGTGGGTACATCTTCAGTACAGTTCTTTTCCTCTCTGTTTCAGGAAATATTGCAGAATAGGGGACAGAAAGATTGCAGAGGCCAGAATACAAGATGTTCTGTCTCCTAGATATGGTTGCACAAACAATATACTGACTCTGACAAAATCAATAGTCATGCTATTATAGAAGGGGAACTATCAAAGGGTTCTTCCCTTAGCAAAAGAAATTCAGGCACTCTTGCCTGCTAAGAGTTGGGGGACAGACAGGGAATGAGGTAAAAATACACATATATGCACATGGAAACACATGAACACACACATGTATGTGCATATACTTACAAATAACAAGTCTTAGGATGTAGCAGTATTAACTGATTGATGGACTTATAAAAAGCCAAACTTATTAGAAATGTTGACAAAAGCTTATAGAAATAGGGAAGCTATAGAACATTGTTTTCAGAAAACTAGCAATAATCAAGTGTATCTAGTGAGCAGAATTTATGAGAAAGAATGTCACTGAGTAATACTTGGGTGACTCTGGGGTTATCAGCAGCTATCACCCACAACTGCATTCTAAGCCATTACTGAGATCTCACAAGAACCAATCACCCACACTGCATAGAATGCCCTGGAAAGAAAAAAAAAGAGAACTCAAGGGGTCATCAAGGTAACACACCTGAAAGGACTTTCTTGACCTCAGAGAAATCAATGAATTGGAAGTTGTGAAAGAAATCATTGCTTTGAGAAATATTTAGACACAATTAAGGCAAACTTGAGCTGTTTTGATATTCTGCATGAATCATCATCCAGAAATTTCTAGGAAATGTAAAATTAAATTAACTCTTAATATTTGAATTGGGTTACATGTTATAATATCTGCAGTAAATAAAAATCTCAAAAAAATCAGTGCCTAGATATATATGTACTTCAAATATTCTTTTTGTCCTTTCTCTGGTAGAGTCCTTGAGGATCTTCCCTATGGTTTTAAAAAGACCATAATGTAATAATAAAACCCAAGAATGGTTACTCAATAGCAAAAAGAAAGACCAAGGACCACAACTGCAATTAATTCTTTCAAAAAGCTAGTCACGTTGGCTGTATCTTTTTACTACAAAGCAAATAAAAGAAAATGGAAATCATAAATAATTTTTTATTGGAAAGAAAAAATAAATTTGGAATATTCAGTTTCCTCCTGCTGAGGTTTGCCACAATAAAGATAGTATTAGTTAACGTAGTCTACTTGTAATATTAGAATATGGTTTTGTGCCAATGAAAATTATGTATGCTGATGGAGATGAGGTTCTACTTCACAATACATTTCAATTAATATTTTCAAAAATTCTAAAATTACCTTCTACCCCTATCACAACCTTTATATATTATCATTTTCTTTCACCAAACTTGTGCTTATTAAAATTCACAATAAACTCATGCTTTTGGTACAGTAGATATTATTGGTTTCACTATTCTGAGACCAGAAGATATAAAAATTAACAGTGTGAGGTATAGGCACACAACTCTTCCTTATAATGGGAATATATCATTCATTATCTCTGCCCTCAGGGTCAATCTAGATGGAATTGGTTTAATTTCTTTATATTTGGTGACATATAAAAATTGTTTATTTTGCTATAGGATCCAACCATCAAGTTACGGGGGAAAAAAGCAATAACTTGGCAATGTGTGTGAAGTTTGGGAGGGGTGGTCAATGAGATCTCTTTGGTCAACAATTAAAAAAATAGAACCGATTCCTGATGTTGCAAGTTTTCATGTTTGCTATAAAAAGTCTAGCTGGGACATTGTCTCTTCCATTATATGGTAATTTCACTTAATTTCCGTGTGTGTGTGTGTGTGTGTGTGTGTGTGTGTCTGTGTGTGTAGTAAGCTTCTAAATTAGTAGATTTCCATATGACTTTTCAAAAGGACTTTATTGTTAATTGTTCTTTACTATATGCCCTTCATACTTGATACCTACCCACTCCCAATAAATCCTTCTATTCTAATTTGTTATTCTATGATAAACAAGTTGGCATTATTTACACATGTACTATGAATTAGAATTGCCCTGCCCTTATGTTTCTTTTCCAAATGGAATCAAATGCTTGCTGACAAAATGTCTCTGAAAAATTACTAATTTATGCCACATAGAGTAACTTTGACCAGGGAACAAGCTCTCCACAATGTGTGCATTCTGCTTTAAAAGACTTAAAGAAAACATTCATTGCTGGTAGTAAAATAAATAACTTGTTGTGAAATTTTGCAAATTAATTGCAATTCCACTTCCAGTAAATAATTCATTCATATGATGATCTGAGGAGGCTTTTAAAAGTTCGCATTAAAAATTAACTCTAGTTTTAAAAAGTCACCTTGTAAAAATTACTATTGGTAGGTTTGCTTGTATGCTATTGAAACTGCTTTAGAATACACATAAACTATTTATTGCAAACTTATTTTCTGACTATTTTTTCATGAAAGAACAATCCTCTTTATGCATATGATCATGCATATTGATTTATTGCTTACCAAATAGACCTTGGAATACTTTCATGTCAATACAAAAGAAATCTTTTCTCTAGTCTCTGTCTTTCTCTTTACAAGGTTATTGTGTCTGATTTTAGACATTCACTACTCTTTGTTTAATGGGTTCCCAAATGATGGATATTTATTCTGTGAATGTGCAACTTTAGCTTGAGCATTTTTCTATTACTTATAAGAACATGTTTTTCATTTGAACATATTATGTCTCAATATCAACAGGATAAATTCCCAGGAATGGAATTTCAGGGTCAAAGGGTATTTGAGGTTAGAATCCTGTTTAACTCTATTAGACCTCCAGAAAGAATTTATCAAGTTAATTATCACAAAAGACTATATAGGAATTTATTTTTAAAATTTGATGTAATTTTTAGTATAAATTAAACACAATAAAATTGGTTAAAATTTAAATTGCATGTTCTATTATTATAGAACCTTTATTAATATATAGCATAAATTTTAAGACTTGTTTCTAAAATCTTCATGTTCACATGTTTGGTCTACTTTATTTATGTACTTTTTACTTTTTCTAATCCTTTATTTTGGATTTTTAGTCATTAACTAATGATGGCAACAAATGTTTGACCTATTTTCTGTAAAGCTTAAATTGTTTCCAAAATTCTTGTATCTTTTTGGAATTTTCAAGCATAGTTTAGAGGGTTTATGTCCTCAAAATCTGAAGATGCAATTATGCTAAATTGTGTGTTCATTTGTGTGTGTATAATGTGCATGCAAGTGTGTAAATGTGTTTGAAACATTTGAAAATATTTTCTTAATTGGTGAGTGGGATGAATCCAACTAAATTGAGTTTTCCAATTTGTTCTTCAGCTGTTAAAACTTTGGGTATTGAATTGCTATCATTTCCCCAGTGATTTCACACAAAAACTCTTGTTTGTGTTGCACAGTATCTTTGCCTCCAAAACTCTGCATCCTCGTGATGATTTTCAGCATCTCCTTCTGAATATATGCTTTTAATTAAGTTTTATATCACTTCCTCTCTTGCATAATATTTTCTATATAATTTTATTTATAAATCATGTTTCTTTAGAGGAACTAACATAATAAGATGAAGTTACTTATTTCTTCCCCATGTCGAGCTCAACTAGCAATAACACCAATGAACAAAAGACATCTGTAGAGTTATAATTGCACTTAGTTTTGAATATCAATGATTTCTTCCCATTCTATGTCTTGTAAAGGAGAAGATTAGATTTAAAAGAATAAAAAGGAGAATAGATAAGATGCAACTCCTAAGTGATGCCTAAATATGTAAAGATGAAAACTGATTTTAGATCTAGGGAGGTCTGTAGCAAAATGGACACACTGCAGCTAAACAACACATAAAAGCATCAATATGCCTGTGTCCAAATTCTCTCATCTCTATCACTGATCAGCTGTTGCTACCTGATCCTAAATTGTCAACAGAGGACTGATTAGTCTGGCTTTACGGATGGTACAGTATCCTTGACAGCCACACCCTGACAACTGTGGAATATTAATATGCAGAAGCTATACCGAAAGAAACTTTTCAAGGACACAGTCAACACATCCAGGGGAGAACTATTTTAACAGAGAAGCTTAGTCTAGAAGGCTCAGGAGTGCTGCATTTATGAACCACAGTCCCTTTCTTATTAGTAATTTCAGTTCCGCATGAGTTACTGTACAAGTGTTACGTGTTTTCATTATTAACGCTGTTAATCAACAGCTATTCTTTTTACCATGGATGCATTCAGTTAAGTGCCTTGTACTGTGATTTGTTCAAGGACAAGACCTGATGAAGTCTGAGCTGAATGGAACATAACTTTCATGTCTTAAACGGATTTATTACACCCATCGCCTATTCTGTGTTGTAATGCCTTTTTAATGCCCAGGTGATTTTTGCTACATTGCAGGAATGGGTAGCTTATCAGAAAGTCCAGGTAGGATGAATGGACCTTAAATTCTTACTTTCTTAGAAAAAAGTCTTTTACAAAGGGTCTAGGCTACAAATCAGTCTCTATGACATCTGCCTGGTTCAACTGGATTCAACATCTCTATGATTACTCTCCTTCAGGTACATCGCATCTTCAGATGGGGCTATAGCTTAGTCTTTCAGTTCATCCTCCTTCCTTTGTTGTATTCCCAATTTGCTGGCCAGGGTTTTAGTATGTCAAAGTAGAATAATATACTTCATTATATTTGAAGCATGAGAAAGCAAAATAAATATTGACTGTGTAAAATTAAAAGCAAAGACACACCAAACACCAAATCTCATCCTGTCTGCAGCTTGCAAATGGCACAATAGTAAGTGATGTTCTTTGGCATTTGTGACTGAAGGACAGAGCAGATGGTAAACTCTCATTTGAAATTAAAAGACAGAAAATATTTACTTAAAAGAATTGTGGTGCCAAGATGTAATTTATTCTGTGATGGGGCCAGCATGTGTTGGATGAAGTTTAGTCTCAACTAACACAAAATAATATAATACAGATCCATAGGCCTTCATTTAAGTGTATTTTCATTAATAATTTCACACTGACAGAGGAGTCTCCATTACATCTGACCTTGCATCACCCTGAAATGTTAAGCGCAGCATTTTAGACTCAATTATTGTCTTTGATTTTCAAGAAACATTCTGCACAAAAGTTTGCCAGCAATTATTAGTTATTGGATTTATGTTTGAAAGAAAAAACAATCTTATTTCAATTGAAGCCTGCAGAAGTAATATATTGAACTTGATATACTTAGTAAAGAAAGATTAAAAACAGAAAAAAGTTTCAGTCAGTACGTCAAGTGACATCAGAAACATTAAATATCTTAGTTTATGAGGACTGGTTTGGTCATTTCCTTTTGTTGTTGTTGTTGATTTTTATTGAACTCTACATTTTTCTCGGCTCCCCTTCCTACCTCTCCCCTTCCTTTCAACTCTCTTTCCCAAGGTCCCCATGCTCCCAATTTACTCGGGAGCTCTTGTCTTTTTCTACTACCCATGTAAATTAGATCTATGTATGTCTCTCTTATGGTCCTCATTGTTGTCTAGGTTCTCTGGGATTGTGATTTGTGGATTCATTTTCTTTGTTTTATGGGCTGGCAGTTTTTTAATCTTCAGTGATAGAAACTTTCCTCTGTCATCAGTGCACTGGACATTGAATTTAACAATGAACCACACTTCTGTGAAACACTACTGCAATTGACAGAATTGTTTCAATTTATATTTATAAACACTTCAACAGTTTAACAGTTGGCCATATCTAGACCAAAGGTTAAAAAAAAAAGAAAAAAAAACTCAAATTTCTGTGGGGTTAAGGAGAACTTAAAAAAAAACAGATGCTTATTTATTATTGCAGAATGCATTTTCCTATCAAACAACCACAACAAAAAGTTTATCCCTAAAAGTACAGATAGTCTTTTCCCATTTTTTAGACATAACATTGCACATAATTTCAGGATGACCCAGGGAATTTTGGTACCTATATTCACTGTATACTTCTTAAATAAGGGTAAACATGGCTCTTCAGGCAAATCTCAAAAAAAAAAAAGCAGAAGCCTTCTTGATTTATTTTCATTTTTGTGCCTTTATTAGCGATAGAAAGAACAAAAAAACACATTTATTTCCTCAAAATGCAAAACAAATTTGATGACAATTGATAGCTGGCATTCAGCTGCTCAGTGAGCTTTTTGAGGAAGTTTTTCTTTTGTTTTATTTTTCTTTGATATTTTTAGTCTATTGTACTTATTTTTAATTTTGCTTTCTTTTGTTTTTATTTTTGGAGAGAGAAAGAAAGAGAGAGAGGAGAACATAACATTGGAGAGAGAGACAGAGGATCTGGGAAGAGCTGGAAAAAGAGAAAACATGATAAAAATATATTGCATGTCATAATTTTTGAAACATAAAAGAAAAAGAAAGAAAACCGGAAAAGAAGCTATGAACTTGATACAAAGTAAGGGGAGAGAGAATCTGTGAAGGGTTGGAGAGAATGATGGAAATGACGCAATTATAATCACAAAATTACTTTCTAAATCTATTTTCCACTTTTAACTTAACCTACTTGGCTTATTGGGGATGGGTAACAGTGCTTGGCTTGGGGGCACACAATTTGAACTCTAAGTTCAATAATAACTCAGTGAGAATCTCTTATTTCTCAAGAGATTATACACCCACCAAAGCCCATGACTTCTAAATAATGAGAGGGCCAAATTATTTTGATTCTTATTGCTATTACTATGGGTGCTGAAAACTTCACAATGAGTGAATCTTCACAACAACTCATGTATCAAATGTGCAGGGATAATTTCAAAAGAGAGGGAAGAAAGACACCCATAAATTCTCACTAACTTAGTCCTTCCAGACTGGATGGGAAAAAATGCCCTCGAAGACTCAACCCTATTCAAACTACCATAGGCAGCTGAGGAAATAGGGGAATGGCAGTCATGGTCTTCCACAAGGAAGAGCACACCAATGGGCTGTCCAATGCCAAAACTTCAACAGCCTTGAAAACATGCATACAAGTAACATTATACAGACTAAGCACATTATATTTAAGAGTATATTCTTATTAATATGCTAATATGCATTTAGCAACAATTAATGAAAATGGAGTTATGAATTTGAAAGAGAGCAAGGAGGGTATATGGTAGGGTTTGGGGAGGTTTGGAGAGTTTAGAAAAGAAGAGGGAAATGAAACAATTATATTACAATCTCAAAAATAAAATAATCAGAACGTACTCAAAACAAACAAAACAGAACAACAAAAATCAAATTCCCAGTGCCCACATAAAAGTGTCTGCCATCTCAGCACTGTAGGGTGAAGAGAAAGAACAAGAGAGTCAAGGGTCTGTACTTAACCAGTTAAGATCAAGGTCAGGCCACACCCACTCTTGACCCGTAATTACTTGGGATTCAGTCTCATACTGTAAGGTAATTTGGTAAGTTGTTAGAACCATTTGAAATATCGTTTAGGAAGATGGACTTCCCTTCTAACTGGTGCCTTTTCCTTCTCCCAGCATGATTTTTCTGAAAACACACACACACACACACACACACACACACACACATACACACACATCATTTCCTTGGGGTCCATTGTTTCAATGCCTGCTAGTCAAATTGACGCAGTGTTTCTTTAGAAAATACTCATTTCTCGCTTGCCAGTTATAACTAATCACTCAAAGCAATAGTTTCCACAAATTAAAGAGGAGGTAGAGAACAAAAATCTTCACAATAGCACTCGGTCATAATTAGTCGTTTGTTCATGGGCGTTATTTGCTTAGCTCCTTCATACAGACTTATGGCCAAACATGGAATTGGAAATAAAAATATGATCTTTTTATCTCAATATTATGCTCAAGTATTTGGATTTATTGAGAAATATTTAAAAGTGGCCACACCCATATCAGAAGCGCGTCATGAGCTGCCTTTTGCTTTCACAATAAAGAATTGAATTGCATCACCAACCTAGCTATCATCAGAGCAATAGTGGCAGCCACAGAATGAATGAGCAAATATTTTGAATGGACTTACCTGTAGGAACAAACATATCTGTAAATAAAAAAGGCAAGCCTGTTAAACGGATTCAGAATTTTCTTCCATGCCTGACTAGAATATAACAGCTTCAATGAACTCTGAAAATTGCACTCTGAGAACCGTTTGAGCCAGTTTCAGTGTTATAATTTCTGTGCTTGTCACAGATGGACATTTCAAAGCTTCTCTTACTGATTCAATATAAATACCGTACATACTATTAATGCATTCTACTTTTCCAGCAAGCTCTGGCAGTCGACTTGTAACAGCTACCTGACAGCTCAGTGAGCTATGTGTCTAGAATACCTCAGACTCAGTGCCCTGGCCATTGGATTCTATTATATTCAGTGTATAAAATGTGTGTTTAGATTTTCAATTTCTTCATAAAATTTTTAAGCAATACCATCCATTAGTTGCCAACAAATAATTTTTACAATATAGCTATTAATCCACTGAAATAATTTGCTCTCATGGAGTGACTTTATCATTGGACAGCTTAGAAACCAATGCCTAAATTCTTATTTTATTCATTTTGATAAGCATCTTTATAGATGGTGCCCACAGTTTTCTTAGTAATGAGTAAATTAATCATTGCTAAATTAACAAATACAAGTATCTGGACCTCATCTTTAAGTACCCTCAAATTCAGAGAAAATAATCAAACAAGCTGACTGTCAAAGCAACTCTTCCTTGAATGAGGCAGTTTAACATCATCCTGACATGTAATTATTTTGTTCTCTAAAAGTTTTTCATTTCTGGTAAGAATAATAAGGTTTCCTTGGCATGTGCTGCTCTTAAATGGATGTATTCTTCGCAGTAGTATAGCCATGAGCAAAAGGACAAGAAACTGAAATACACCTTGCTCTGAAGATGATGCCCATATGATCCCTGCCTTATAATGAGATACTTAGCATCGATTGCCATTTTATAAAAGAGAGTAAAACTGAGACTCGATACTCTTTCACATCTGTTAAGACTGCGATTTTAGAAAAATCTAAAAACCAGAAAACACCATCCTGCAATGGTTCTAAACTATTAGAATTCCAGTTTGTTGCTGATTACATGTAAATCTGTACAGCTGTAAAAAAAAAAAAAAGGAAGTCCAATGAGTCCTTGAGAGAAAGAGAATTTTGGATTATTCAGAAATCCAGTTCTAAGGTACCAAGCACAAAGAATTAAAAACTCACGCTAAAAACAAAATTATTTGTGAACAAAAATGAACAATGACACTATCGAAAACAGCCAAGTGAAGAAAGAAAAGAAAGAACTCAAATGACCATCAATGTGTGAAAAGCTAAAAAAATTGTTCTCTAAAATTTGCATGTTAAAATATTCATTTAAAGAACGAGTCATGAATAAAAAAATATCAAAAAGATAAGCCTAAAAATATTTTTCTAAAAGAAAGATCTCAAACAAAAAAATTGCACATAATACTTAATTCATATGAAAAATCTAGCATTGGCAAATCTATAAGACAGAAAGAAATTTGGGGGTGGAATAGGGTATTGCAGTTCTCCAATTGTCAGTTGAACTTCCCTTTATGTAAACAAGAATCATACAAAAATTTTCACACCCTAAATGGCAATGCAATTGTTCAAAAATTGTTCCAAAATTCTATTTAAAAAAATAAAAAAACCACCTCAGTTCACCTGACATCTACTACCTATCCATTTCCTCATAAAAGTTAAGGCATTAAAGGTAGAAATATAATACAGTAGAGAAGGAGGTGCATTGTCAATTTTGTGTGTGTGTGGTTTTTCGAGACAAGGTTTCTCAGTAGCTTCGGAACCTGTTCTGGAACTAGTTCTTGTAGACCAGGCTGGCCTCAAACTCACAGAGTTCTGTCTACTTCTGCCTCCTCAGGGCTGGGATTAAAGGCGTGTGCCACCACTGCCCAGTTATTGTCAATTATTAAAGAAAGTATAGTGCATTGAACAATTTCTTTTTTGGCCAGGCAAAAAGATTTTCTTATGATATACAATTTATGCTTTTTACTTGTAGAAATGTGATTGTGTTGTTGGTTTATAAAGGAAGAAAGACTTTTTTTTTTTTGTAGCCAACCTTTATCAGATAAAAATCATTTGATTTGAGAAATCTTTCATCCATTTGGGAGGGAATGGTGCGGATGAAAGGGAGAAACAAATTAGAAGCCAAAACGATGCATTTGCTGTACAAAGGCATGAAAGCAAATGAGAGGATTTTAAGTGACTGAGCCTCCGCAAGGCAAATGCATGCTGGTCTCACCTGTGTGGCTCTGAGAAACCACCAGCTGTAACTTTAGAAAAGGTTGACTAGTGAAGAATTACGTTACTTAGGACTGGATTTTCTAGTCACAGAAAGGTAGGACGCCCAGCGAGTACTTCTCCTGAAATATTTTTCTTTAAAATATGTTAACCTTTTGTTCGAGAAAATGATTCTTGCAATGAAAATGGAGAAAATAGCCAGCAGTGATCCAGGAACATCCGCAGTGATCTAGGAACATCACTATGATTATAAGAAGAATATCAAATCAGCCTTGTTTACAATCTAATTAAGCCTTTGCAACCAGAATTGTATCAAAAAGATAAAAACTAGATGCTAAACATTTTGCTGCAAGAATCGGAAGCAAACTTCTGGACTCAGGGAAATGAGCCATGTAATTCAGGCCTTGGGAATTTTAAATCTGTGAGACAGAACTCCCAGAGGACAAAATCTATGTGTCTCATATAAGATAGTGAAGGAACATGAAGCACTCTTTAAAGTTTATTTGCTTTATTGAAACTAGGTTCTTTTTTTCATGCAATACATCCTGATTATAATTTCCTCTCCCTCCACTCCTCTTGGTTCCTTCCCTATGGATCCACTTTCCATCTGTCTTACAGAAACTGGCTCCCAAGAGACAGCCAAACATTGCAAAATAAAATATAATAAGATGAAGTCGATAGATCTCTGTGAGTTCAAGGACAGCCTGGACTTCAAGAGCTAGTTCCAGGGCAGGCTCCTAAGCTACACAGAGAAACCCTGTCTCAAAAAAAAACAAAACAAAACAAAACAAAACCTACCATAATTGTACATGCAATCTCACTGAAGGAAATGAGTCCCAAGAACAGGCACTTATTTCCAAGACCCACTTGTTCTCACAATCACGAGTCCCACAAAAACACCAAGCTAAAAGCTATATTATACAAACACAGAACCTGGTACAGACCCATGTACCTACTGTGTGCCTACTGATTCAGTCTCTGTGTGCTCATATGCACACAGATTCAGGACCCCTGTTCTCCTGGCGTTCTCCATCTGCTCCGGCTCTTACAATCTTTCTGACTTCTCTCCTGAAGAATTCTCTGATGTGTGTGAAAGGAGGTATTTGATAGAGACTCCCATATGTAAAGTACTTTAAGTAGAACATATACACACAATATTTTGTTTCCATTATTACATTTTGTAAAGGACTCATTTTTTCCAAAACATTATTGCCAAGCATTGGGTTGATAAACAGATAGAAGTCAAGGAATCTGGAAGCCCCACCCACCCACCATCTAAAGCTGAAGTGCAGTCGAGGCACTACCTATGAAACACCCCCTGAAGTCACAAAGGCATTTTTATATTTTTATGTACTACCATTTCCTCAATTTTTTACTAGGCTTTGAAGACAGATTCCATTGCATTTCAAAGATTCGGCGTTTGCAGGCTCTGCTGCCCACCCCCAGGGTGTCTTCTCCCCATAGCCGATTGATTCATTGCACAGTTGCTACAGTTCATTAAAAGTGTGAGGGATGCTGATAATTCAGCAGCTGTGATTCGTTGGCCTTTTTATGGGTCACCAACCACTGAGAGCTTGCTCTGTGAAAGAAAGCGGCATGATGTGGGTGTGCACAGCGAAATGGGGCTTGCTTTAAGGCTATAAATATGCTTTAGTACATAGATCCCACATGAAACTAATATAATACCCTCAAATTTTAAGCACATTTTTCTTTTGGTTTTGTACTGTATTGGAATGATTGTTGTTGTTTTGTTTGTTTGTTTGTTTTTAGGGGGAGGTGTGGATGGTATAGGCACATGTCTGTGTGCTTGAATATGCACATGTATACATGTAGGGAATGAAGATCGATATCAGATGTCTTAGAGGATAGCTCTTTATCTGGACTTCTTTTAGGTATGATATTCTATGGATCATGGGGCTCACTAATTGAATTAGGCTGGCTGTCCAATGAGATAAGGATCCTCCTATCTCTAGCTCTCCCAGTACTGATGCCCATAAAGTACAGGTTAATAGGTAGAGTTATCTATTCAAAACTATTCAAGGATGATCAGTATATGACATGCTTATAGTGATAACTGGCTCTTGTGGACATTTGTACATTATTTGAGTATGGATTTACAATAAATTGATGATGGGATGAAAGCTCAATTCAAAAATTGAAAAAGCATTTGTCATTCCTTATGCTCACATAAAATATCTTGGGGTAACACTAACAAAGGACATGAAAGACCTATTTGACAAGAACTTTATGTCTCTGAAGAAAGAAATTGAAGAAGATACCAGAAAATGGAAAGATCTCCCATGCTCTTGGATGGGACGTATCTACATAGTAAAAATGGCAATCTCACCAAAGGCAAATTATAGATTTAATGCAATCCCCATCAAAATCCCAACACAATTAGTCACAGAACTTGAAAGAACGATACTCAACTTCATATGGACAAACAAGAAAACCAGGATAGCCAAAACAATCCTGTTCAATAAAGGAACTGCTGGAGGCATTACCTTTCCTGACTTCAAACTCCACTACAGATATACAGTAATGAAAACAGCTTGGTATTGGCATAAAAACAGAGATGTTGACCAATGGAATTGAATTGAAGACCCGGATATTAATTCACACACCCATGAACACCTGATTTTTGACAAAGAAGCAAAAAAGATACAATAGAAAAAAGAAAGCATCATCGATAAATGATGCTGGCATAACTGGATATCAACCTGTAGAAGAATGAAAATATATCCATATCTGTTGCCATGCACAATACTCAAGTACAAATGGATTAAAGACCTCAATGTAAATCTGACCACACTGAAAGTGGGAAGTAACCTTCAATGCATGGGCATAGGAGACCACTTCCTAAATATAACCCCAGTAGGACACACAATAAGAACATCAATAAATTTTTCCTAAATTCATTTGTATGAATCTTGCTGGAAGGTGGTGAGGTTAAGAGTGAAAGTGGGTCTCTTATTACATAAGTAGATATGCTATAAACATGAGTTCATGACATGGTGCTGCATGTCAGATCATATCATCTGTACTTACCTGCACAGATCTGTACAGTATCAAGCCTGTCATAGCCCAGCACAGATAGAGGTGGCCCAATCCCTAAAAGGAGGAACTAATGGCAGTTGTTGGCTGCTGAGGGAAGCAAGAGCTACTCTCGTTTAAGAATGTGACCACTGGTAGATTTCTCATGATCCGGTGGATGACCACGCATCTCTGTACATATTGACAGAAGCATTGGGCTCTGTAACTGCACAAAAAGATGCTTGGGAGGAAGTAGGATACATCAGCAGGGGGACTGGGAGGGAGGATGTGGTAGATGGATGTTACCGATATAAAACATATGAAACTTTCAAAGAATACAAAATACCAATAGCACACTTAAAAAAATTAAGTCTGGTTCTCCCTTTTTCTCTGTCCTTTGAATTTTCTGATTATTCTAAGTGAAAACATCACAAAGCATATTTAATGGCATTGTTACTATCTAGAGCTCCCTAGTCTGCGATGCTATGGCTTAAATAAATTTCTACTGTTCAAAGCTTTGTTTAAAAATTACCCAATCTCAGATATTCTATTATAGCAATATAAAAATGAACTAAGTTTCACATTGAAGATACATATTATCTAGTAAATGAAGAGTCTGTCCAGCCATACAAGCTGGCATATTGTGAGTGCTGCATGCCTTCATCTTACCCATGTCATTGCCATCTGTATTTCTTTATGTCGATCCTGCCAAGCAAGACTTTTCTGACGGTGTTTGAGAACATGCACCATCTTTCAGATTTCCAGTCCTTGAAGTGCTGCCTGAGTGATGTTGTTAAATTCAACATTTTGAGTATCATGATGAGAATTTCATGTGTTTGCCAGGAAATCTTGTTGCTAAAGAAACTGATGCAAAATGCCCCCCCCCCCGTTACCAAACATGTAGTTAACAGGAGTGGCCTGAAGGGCTTAGCGTGCTATCTATTCTGCTCCGCCAGAAAATATAAAAGTATATTTTATACTTTTGATGAAAGAAATAATACATGCAGGAAATGGGTAATCTAAACACATTCATTATGGTTTTCTTTTGAGTATACCATACCAGCAACACAAACATTTTGCAATCAACAGCAGCTTCACTCAACGAGGGTTCAGCATGCATAATTCCCCAAAGCTAAAATTTAAGTCTCCCAGTGAGTTATTCACCTGAGGGCTGCACAGAGTACACCGTGTACATCAAGAGTAAGAATTCATGAGACAACCTCAGCATTCTCATTAGGAACAGCATGTCCAAAATCATTACTGTATCCCCAGGCTCCTCAGCCAATGGACACAGAAAGCTAATGTGGACTTAGTAATATATCTCAGTTGTCCTTGCCGCTACACATAGCTTCCCAAATGAAAGGCCCATAGATTTTGATGGGGACAAATTACCACCTTGTTTCCCATGTTAGGCTTATCTCTTCTGAGCCTGAACCTACAGTTGTGCCTTGCAAGAGTGTATCAGAACTAATGATGGTTTAAGTGTGAGGCATGGAAGCTGGAAATCAATTAACATAACATTTTCCCACTGTGAGTTCAGGTCCTCATGTCTATGTCCATGTCTGAAAATGCTGTTAAAATTTCAAAAAAAAAAAAAAAAAAAACAGGCCTGATCCAAAAATAGTGCAAGTCAATATTGAATCATTTTGTTCATATAACGATTAAAACAGAAATACCCAAGCCAGAGTATTAGATGTCAAGTAAGTAGTTACATTCAGAAAGGAAAAAAAAAATAGTCCAAGGGGATCCAACGCCATCTTGTAACCTCAGGAGGCACCATGCAGACTCGTGTTGTACATACAAGCATGCAGGTAAAACATTGGGAAATGATGAATCTTTAGGATGCTTCTTTGAAGTTGAAACCAATTGTCAGGAGATTTGTTGTGTAAACAAAATGCATCACCACAATAAGCGCAATAGCTGCAAGTAATAGCCGGCCCCAGAGGCTTGGAGTGAGCTCCTGAGCATATTGAGAAGTGTCTCTCCTTTTGTTTGGAAAGGACCAACTACCTGAGCAAGTGTGTCCTGGTGATGAGTTCTCAGAGTCTACCTTGATGCATGTAACTGGAGAAAAATAAAAAAATCTAGATGCCTGTTTAGTCATCTGAATAAGACTGGCTACCCTTAAGTATCCTGAAATACTGAAAGGCAGGTAAGAGTATAGACAAAGCTGAAACTACACATGAGAACAAGCATCCAGTCTCTAAAGAAATTAAACTTATTTATTTAATAGCTATTAAATCCTCTATCTTATAGTTATATGATCCTGTATACTGACATTTTAACATAATGTTAAAAAATATATAATGAAACTACTAATTTGTAAATGATTGTACCAAAACTTAGAGTAATTACAAAGACCTGGAGAGTTGCATATCTCCTACTTTATCATTTTAAATTAGCTTTTCTACTGGTAAGAAAATATTGCATAGATCTTCTAAGTTTATTATGAAGGAATTCTTAGCATTTTAATACCTTATGCAATTATTTGTATCACTACATAGAATATATATTGTAAGAGAATGTATATGTTTTCAAATCTGTTTGTAGAGAAAATTTCTTTTGTGTTTGGGTGAAATGTTCTGTAGATAACTGTTAGGTCAATTTGAGTCATAACATCTGTTAGTTCCACTATTTCTTTGCTTAGTTCTGCCTAGATGGCTTGTCCATTGGTGAGAGAGGAGTAATGAATTCTCCCACTATTAATGTGTGATTTAAACTTTAGTAATGTTTTTTATAAAACACAGGTACCCTTGAATTTAAGGCATACTTGTCCATAATTGAGATGTCACGGTGGATTTTGTTTAATAAGGATGAAATGTTCTTCATATATACATGCATATATATACATGTGTGTGTATTTCAGAAATACACAATTTTATATAGATATACATATATATGATAAAGTTAAAATTTTTATTAAAATATATTATGGGATAAACTGATTTGTGAACAATTATCCTATGTGACCTGAGAGTAACAAGTAAATGTAACTTCATACAAAATAGGATGAGACTAGAGTCCTACAATATTCTGGCAGGGAAATGTTTCAATGAGTGAACTGCTGTATTCTCAGAGATAAACTCACATAATGTGTAAAAGAAAAAAGATAAATTAGAAAAAGAACATTTCTACTTTGTGTGCTTTAAAATTGAAGCACATGGCAGCTTTACAAAGTTTGATTCATTGTTACTAAATGCAGAGGAAGTTTTAACTTCTGTTAATACTGCTAGACTCAAATTTCTTATTTTAGTGTTTATGACTTTAGCATTACTTATGTGTCTGTATTTGAGTCATTCTTCTCATATCTATAATTGGTAGAGTCTTTACTTTTTCAAGACTACCAGAATAATTTTCCTTGTATGCACTTATTATTCAGATAAACCTAGGGTAAAATAATAATTTTGAAAGGATTGAAAGAATGTGCTGAGGTTGATACAAATGTGTGCTACAATAGATTTTTAAGAAAGGCATATGAAGTTTATAACAGTTTCCTTTGTATTAATTATATTACTCTGGAATGTAAAAACATTTCTAATACCCTTTTAGCCCATTTCTTAGAATGTCTAAGAAGTCTCTCCTTGCTTTATTTCTAACGTGTCAGCCTCTTTTCTAAACACTCTTATATACTCTATGTTTAGGACACAGTGAAGTGCCTGCAGTTCTCCAAGGATCCCGGACAATTTCAGGCTTCTGTAAAGAATTTGCACATTTAAAGCTTCCTTATTAGTATATTTTGATGTCTGAAATGCTTTGTCTGCTTTTCTAGTTACAATTTATCTTCAGCACAGAATTTTCTCCCTCTTCTATGGTAACCCAATATCATTAGTGATCTGCCATTATGCTCAAGTCTCTACCCAGTAGCCTCTAGAGCACTTTAAAAATAAAGACAGAGGACTGATTTCCAAAATAGAAAAAGAACTCATGGAACTAGACATAAAAATAATCCAATTAAAAATGTGGTACAGATCTAAACAGAGAATTCTCAATAGAAGAATCTCAAATGACTAATCAACACAAAGAAATATTCAATATTCTTAGAAATTAGTGAATTGCAAATTAAAATGTCTCTGAGATTCCATTTATAACTGTCACAATGGCTAAGATAAAAAATACAGTCACAGCTCATGCTGAGGAGGATGTGGAGCAAGGGGAACACTCCTCCACTGCAGGCAGTTCAAACTTCTACAGCCAATTCATTTTTTCCCAAAAAACTGGGAATCAATCTACCAAAAAACACAGCTATACCACTGTTGGGCATATGCCCAAAGGTATATTATATATAAGAAAACTTGCTCTGCTATTTTCATAGCAGCTCTATTTGTAATGGCCAGAATAGGAAACAACCTAGATGTCACTCAACTGAGAAATGGATAAAGAACCTTTACACAATGGAGTATTGCTCAACTGTTAAAAACAATGACATCATGAAATTTGTAGGCAAATGGATGGAACTAGAGAAAAATATCTGGATGCAGTAATCCAGACCTAGAAAACTAAACATGGTATGTACTCAGTTATAAGTGGGTATTATCTATAAAGTAAAGGATAACCGTGCTACAATTCCCAGACCCAAAGAAACTTGGAGGGGTCAAGGAGAGATACCTCACTGTCTCTGGGAAGGCAAAATAGAAAAAGATTTCAAGAATGAACTTCAGACAGACAGGGACTGGGGATATAAGAGATTGGGTTGAAGAGGGTTTTCAGATGAAGGGGAAGAATATTGAAAGAGATAACAGGAAAGGAGAAAATTTCAAGGTCAGGTAAAAACCTGGTGCAAGGAAAACTCCCAGGAATCTACAAGGACAACCCCACCTAAGACTCCTAACAATATCAGATATGTAGCTTCAACTGACCATCTCCTGTGACCAGGAAAGACTTCAAGTGGAGGGAGTGGTAAACCAACCCACCTACATAACTTGACATATAGTCAGTCCTGACTATGGAATGTGCTGGAGTAAGGTTGACCTAGAAATTGAGATATGGGAAAATCAACAACTACTCTAGCCTAAAATCCATCCTAGGAGAGTAAACTCAACATAGACATTGCCTGGAGCACCAGGCCCACAGGCTGGATGACCCAGAGACACAGGATAGACCCAAACACAACTCAAGGAAAAAATATCAATGTAATGATACCTAACGATATTCTGCTATGCTCATAGATTAGTGCCTAGTTCACTTGCCATCAGATACATATCCACTGTCAAACATTAGGCAGAGCTTGGAGAATCCTGTAGAAGACAGGGAAAAAAGATTGCTGGAGCCGGAGGAATCAAGGATACCACAAGTAAACCCAGAATATCAACTAACTTGGGCTCTTAGGGGCTCCCAAAGGCTGACCCAACAACCAGTGAGCCTGCAAGGGACTGACATAGACACTCTGTATATATGTTACAGTTGTGTAGCTTGATAATTTTGTGGGACACCAAACAGCGGGAGCAGGGGCTGTCTCTGGTGCTTTTACTAGCTTTTGTGACCTTAACCCTTATACTTGGTCACTTTGTCCCACCTTAACACATGTGGTAGTGTTTAGTTTATTGTAACTTGATATGCCATGTGTGGTTGACATCCATCGGAGACCTTCTTTTTTTCTAAAGCGAGGAGTGGATTGGGGACTTGGAAAAGAGTGGGGCGGGACTGGGTGATGAGGAGTAAGGGGAAACTGCAGTGGGATGTAAAATGAATGAGCTACTTGAAAAAAAAAAAAGGACAGGATCACATCACACAGAATCTATGGAACCTAGTTTAATATGTATATGATCATAACAAAGTGTGTAGTAAGGCATCTACGCAGTAGCTTGTTAGTGAATAATAAACCCAGGCTGCTCCTTTGGTGGAGAAAATATCCCTGGGCAGAAGTTTCTGCTTAGATTTCAAAATTTTAGCACGTAAGGGAAGTCTCCTCCTTCCTTCTCCAGACCTGGGGAAATGCTCAGCTTTACCTTGGCATTGTTGTTGTATATTCACTCACTTAAACTTAAGATTTATTGAATTATTTTAAACTCTTAGAATGGTACCTGGGACACGGAAGTCCATGCATATTTGTTTGTCTAATAAATACACACATGAATGTATACATGAATAGAACATAATTATTATACACATATAAATAGAATCAATCCTATAGGTGAATAGATTCATTACCTACCTTAACTCTACTCTTTCTCTTAATAAAAACTGCAGAGTTCTTCCAATGAAAGGACAGTATACAACTCAGCTGCATTCATAGTCCAGCTCTTACGGGCTGGTTCAAATTTTTTTTTTTTTGAGTCTGAAACACAGAAGTTTATAAAAAAGACTTGCGTCAGCTGGGTTCAGTTATTTACTTTCTTACTGAACTTGCAATGTCATTTCAGAAGTGAAACTTTCAGGTCCTCTTTAAAAATCAGAGTTCATTTTAAATTAGCTTTCCCCAGTTAAATAAAAAAAGAATCTGTAAGTTTTATTTAAAAGGTTTCTTTTTATTTTTGTTCGGGTATATGCATGTTTTTCAGTGTGCAGGTATGTTATGTGTGTGTCAGGCCCAATGTTGGTGACAGGTCCACTGCAGCTGTAGTCACAGGCAGTTGAGAGCTGCCTAACGCAGATGCTGGGAACCAAACTCAAGTTCTTTGACAAAGCAGTAAGCACACTTAACCACTGAACTTTCTCCCCAGCCCCTGATGTTATAACTTACATTTTATGAATGCACGCCTAATTTCATCAACAATATTTGATTTCAACTTTCCATAATTGTTTCCTTGGTTATGTCGCATTTACAGAATAACTTAGATATTATTTACTTCTAAATACACTCCTTTGAGGAAGAATGAGTATTATTTCTTTATTATGAAGGATTATCATGAAAGAATATAGGCCTTGTTTTTTTTAAAAAAATATCAGTACTATAAAGACATCTCATATGTGTGTGTACTCATTTTAATTATTTTTGATAAATAGTGGTAGCCATTTAACTAACACAAATTATCTATCAACATTTAACTACCATAAATTTCTGCAAACATTCTTTTATCTATTTAAAACATTTCTTTATTCTTCTTTCTGTGTGAAGAAGAAAAGTCATACCATATAAACCCATTTGCTTGAAATTCCAGAAGAGTCAATAGATAAACAAATATAAGAAAAAGCTGATCAGTGGTCTTATGGGTTTATAAAGAAGACTGGCTTCTATAATCCAATTAATAGTGGTTTCATATTAAGACAGAAAAACAATAAAAATCATGTAACTACCTTCTGCTAAAGTAAAAATACCAAGTCAAATTTGAATATCTGTAGAATAAATGTCTCTCCTGTTCATATATTAGACAATAAGATAAAACCACATAAATTACAAAATGCTTGAATATTTATTTTGTTCAAAGTCACATGTTAGGCTGTCTAGTTCACAATCTTAATTTTCAAAATGCTCTTATAAGAATGATGGTTTGATTTTTCCAGAAAAGAATCAAATGAAGCTGAGAATCTCTGAAGTAAATTTTGTTTAATTGTGCACCTAATAAATTACAGGTCATGCTGTGAGTGCAGAGCTGTGTGACAGCTAAGCCTTTGATACTCTGATGCCTTCCGACATTAATACTGAAGTAACAAAAGAAGATAGTAATTGTAACAATTTTCATCAGCTTTCCTTTTGTGTGGTACTCATTTTTCTGGAAGCATGATTAAATTGGGTGATTCTTTACCAAAATATAAGATTATGTACTAAATTACAAAGAAATAAAAGGGGAGGTGTGTGTGAGAG
>NW_026068170.1:87145-141051 GCF_014885135.2 Alexandromys fortis
AAAAAAAAAAAAAAAAAAAAAAAAAAAAAGCAAAAAACAACAAGAAAACAAAATGAATAAGCATGATATATACAATTGGACAAGTGAAATCTTGATAGAATGTTGGTTCATAGAGATCCTCGTATGTTATTCAAATTAAATCCATAGAAAGTAATTTGGATACTGCTATATATAAAGCATCCAGCTTCTCTGATTTTCCCTCCGTTTCCCTACCATTGCTTCTAATCTTAACAGAGATGGACTCTTAAAATTATATTACTTATCTCAGTCCTTAAATGATGGATTTATCTGGTAATTACATTTTAAAATACATAATTTTATATCTGAAGTATGTCTCATTTACCTTGAACTGAAGAAGATGGGCTTTGGTAGGACATGGACTGGGTATAGATCTTTCCTTTTCAGACATATATATTTGAAAATGAAAGCATCATCACTGTCATACACCTTTTAGAACATCTAAAAATATTATACACTTCTAATTCCTACAGAGAGTGGATTGTGAATTATATGTCAATAAAGCTCCTTATCTATAAAACAAGAGATACAACCTGAATTCAAGATAACTGTCAACATAAACACTTCAATTTGTATATAAGCACACAAAAGAAGGGTTTACTTTTTTTATTTATTTATTTATTTTTTTTTTTTTTTTGAGGCAGGGTTTCTCTGTACTTTGGAGTCTGTCCTGGAAAAAGCTTTTGTAGATTAGGCTTGAAGTATTTATTTTTTAGTGATCTAAGGGTTTAAAATACATATGGAAACAATTGTTGAGCCCAGAGCTATAACAAATATGGTCCAGGCATTGAGTTTCTGTTTGAATATGTCTGTCAAGTATAAGACATCATCCATATGACCTATCGGTCCCTACATGCTGCAAAGATGATTTGCTAAAAATAAAAGTTCTAGCTAAGTGTTGGTATCACACATTTTTAATCCCAGAACACACAAGACAAAGGCAGGCAGATCTCTGTGAGTTCAAACACAGCCTAGTATACAAAGCAAGTTCCCGGAAAACCAGAGCTACACAAAGACACCCTGTCTCAAAAAAGACATTGATAAAAGAAAAAAGTACTGGAGATAGTGTGATAACAGCATTCAGCTCACATGTACTGTACTGTGATATTAAAGTAGAGAGATAGAGATAGTTCACGCAAGGTGAAGAGACTCAGGTCCTTTTCTATAATGAAACACAACGAGAAAATGAGTAGGAAAGAATTATAAAATGAATAAGAGAAGAAAGAAACAAATGTGGACACAGTAGAAAGTGAACTTCTGTGAACCTGATATGTTATTGTCTGTTAGCTATATTGAGGATAGGCGAAACACATCTATACCCGCATTAAATTACGACCCTGATAACAAGTTGAAACGTGAAAAGACAAGGCCCTTTGAGCCTTGCAAGGATGTTTATGGTGCATTAGCACCATGTTGTTTAGCACAGGTGTTCCAGTAATTGTGGAATACTGGGGAAACGTGCCACGTTCCATTTATCTTCATCATATCCCAAGGTGATACACCAGTAGCAATTTAGCACCTGCTAGAGCAATTTGGCATCTGTGGTATTTACCGAAGTGTTTGGTCTTAAAGGTTGGAAGTGTTATTTTGTACTTCCATACATATTCTAGGAAATTATCAAGCATTAGCCAAAACAAGTGCATTGCAAAACCATCCGGGTGAAAGTTATAAAATCAAATTTAAGAAAAGAGATAGTGAATAAAAATTCTAGAAATGGAATAGATTAGATTATGTTTATACTCTGTTTTTCTAGTGACAACAAGGTTTTATCTGACTATCATATAAGCATTTATTATGATATTCTTAAGGTTATAACTTCAACATTTATAAAGGAAACAATTTAGGATATAGTTGCTCTAATATATTCTGCAGTGAAACTTCTCATGTTACTGACCCTCTATGGGAACAGTTTTGTTAGGATAATCAAATACAGGATAATCTTAATTGTTAGGATGATGAATTTTGTGCTTCTGTTTTTAAGAAAATCAAATATCAGATATATCGAAATAATTTTAAAATATGTGTAATAGAAATTGATCAAAAGATAGTAAAATACTTCTCATATATAAAGTGGTTGATTGAGAAAAAAACTGTATTAGAGACATGAATCAAAATTTCTAGTCATACAGGTCTTTCACTTGCTTGGTTAAAGTTACCCCAAGATATTTTATATTATTTTTTTGTTATTATGAAGAGTGTTATTTCCCTAATTTTTTTCTCAGCCCATTTGTCATTTGCATATAGGAGGGCTACTGAATTTTTTGAGTTAATCTTACATCTAGCCACATTGTTGAATTGTTTACCAGTTATAAAAGCTTCTAAGTAGAATTTTGGGGGTCACTTATGTATACTATCATATTATCTGAAAAGAGTAATATTTTGACTTTTTTCTTTCATATTTGCACGCCCTTGATTTCCTTTGTTGTATTATCATGCAGCTAGAACTTCAAGTACTATATTGAATAGATATGGAAAGAGTGGACACCCTTGTTATTCCTGATTTTTTTTTGAGACAATATTTCTCTGAGTAGCTTTGGTGCCTGTTTTTTGAATTAGCTCTTGTAGACCAAGCTGGCCTCAAACTCAAAGAGATCCACCTGTTTCTGCCTCTCAAGTGCTGGGAATAAAGGTGTAAGCCATCACTGCCTGTCTTGTTCCTGATTTTAGTGGGCTTGTTTGAGCTTCTGTCCATTTAACTTCATATTGGCTGCCTGCTTATTGTAAATTTCTTTTATTATGTCCAGGCATGTTCCTTGTAACCCTGATCTCTCAAAGACTTTTATCATGACTAGATATTGGATTTTGTCAAATGCTTTTTCAGAATCTAATGAGATGAGCACTGGGCATCTCTGTTGGAGAGAGAATTTTAAGAGCCAGGCATGTCAATATTATCACAAGAGAACCCACAGACCCAACTAACCTGGGCTCATAGGAGCTCACAAATGTTGACCACCATCTAGAGAGACCACATGAGGACTGGCGTAGACCGTCTACATATATGTAAAATTATGTGGCTTGGTCTACCTGTAGGGTATTCCTAGCAGTGGAGCAGGCATGTCCCTAATGCTTTGGCTGGCTTTGGGGAGAATATTCATCATACTGGATTGCCTTCCTCAACCTTACTACAAGGGAATGAGCTTAGTCCTCCTTCAACTTGTTATATTGTTATTGACACCAATGGGAGGCCTGCCACACTCTAAGCAGAAACATAGGAAGAGTAGATTGGATGGGGGCAGAAGGGAGATGAGGGAAGGACAGAGGGAGGGGAAACTGAGGTAAGGATGTGAAATAAATGAAAAAATTAATATATATTTTTCTTTTCTCAAAAAAATCTGTACCACATCATTTCACATTCCCTCTAAATGTTGCTTTCTCTTTTATTCAAGTTTCTCTTAGCCAAGATTACTCCCCATCTTCTCTACAAGACATCTTAGATTAAAGTAGTTTTGCCTAGATATTTTTTTCATTTACACAAAAACAGACCTCAGCTAGCACTGAAGAAATATTTTTGAAAAAAAAGATCACATAAAGATGAGAAAAATATTCAGCATCTTCTTATAAGCTGTTTAATATGAGATGATTTATCTAATATTTAGCATAAAGATCCTTGGATTCAAAACATCTTCTTATGTAAAAAGATCTAAGAACAGAAAGCTTAGTAAAACTCATTTATTCACAAGGAAGAATCAGAGAAATAAACAAAATTAGAAAATCATAAGAAGAAAATGTATTGTGAATCAAGCATATTCCAGATAGTAGAAAATAGTATAACATATGTTTATACATTGTCTTGCATTTCAGAAAACAATGCTTATGAATGTTTATAACAAGCCAGATTCTTCACAGTTCCCCAGTTAAAAAAAAAAAAACCTGAAGTCAACATCACCGGCAGAAATAATCAAGATTGTACTCTGGGTTAATGCATGCTTCATTTTAATAAGTACTTCTGAGATAAGCAGTGTCCTATAATCAGAGACCGCCTTTCATTCCTGGATGACCAGACTCAAACAATCACATAGAAACTATATTAATTAAATACTGCTTGGCCAGTAGCTTAGACATACTCCTAGCTATCTCCTACATCTTAAATTAACCTATTTCTATTATTTTGTGTATTGCCACTAGGCTGTGGCTTACCGGATAAAGTTCTGGCATCTGTATCCTTTGGCAGCTACATGGCATCTCTTTGACTTTGCCTACTCTCTCTATATGTCTCTTCCTGGCTGGTTATATTCTGCCCTGCCATAAAGCAAAACAGATTCTTTATTAACTAATGGTAATAAAACCTATTCATAGCATACAGAGGGGACTCCCACATCAGTGTTCTTTGAAAATTAGGGTTATACAAAAATATAATAGTTGATATTTTTTAGAGGAATATAAGAACAATATAAATCTAAAAACAATTATGACAGTGACATATGAAGCATTCTAATTGTTTCCTAAATATAAAAAGTTCTTGGAAAAAATATTTATGGTGGAACATGTCAATTTCCCTTGATCATATTTAATCACATCATGTAGACCAAAATAAATTTTGATCTCTCTAAATACTAAATTAAGGCAAGCAGAAACATTTAATTAAAGCACTGGAGATAAAATAAAACGATAGCTATTTTCATAGGTGTTAAAATAGAATGCAAAGAAGTAATTTAAAAATGATAAGCTAAGTCACAGCTATCAGTGATAAAATTTATATATCTATCTCTGTATATCTAGATAGGGAGAGAGAGAGAGAGAGAGAGAGAGAGAGAGAGAGAGAGAGAGAGAGAGAGAGAGAGAGAGAGAGACAGGCATAAACAGAAATATAGAGACATAAGTCTGGCTAAATAGTTATAGATTTGTAAAATGAATTTCGTAAGTACTTATAAAATAACAATATTTAAATCACAATAATTGCAAATTCTCTTCTGTCGTAATAAGTTTATGTGTATTTGTATGTATGTAGTATTTCCTGTTGTGTGTGTTTATGTGTTTGTGTGGGTACATGCACAAATAAACTGTCATGTGGCAAGTGTATTTGTTAGATTAGTTTTAATAACAAATTCCTCCCTATAAGCTAGTTTATGGGAAATTGCATTTGTTTATTTGTAGGAAATGATATTTATCATAAATAAAGATAAAAATCAATTGTTAAAGTCATAATTATATATATGTATACATATATATAGCTATATATAAAGAATGATAACATGTATACCAGCTTTCTTAAGAAGATCATTTTCAGGAAGAATTGCTATTAAAAAGATTTAAAGTATATACAAGTGTGTAATTACTTCTATTTTGCATAACCAACCATAGCAAAATAACTGTGTGTGTTTGTGTAAAGTACAAGTAAGAAAAGAACATATTTTGTTAAGTGAATAAAGTATAATTTTAATTATATATATTTTATAGAATGCTATTTTAACTAGTAAAAAGCCAATATGATAAACTTAATGTACATTAAAATTGGTTGCAAGTTGTCTTTGAATTTGAATGGTATTTTAATTTTAATTTATATTTCTGTATACAACTTGACATGCATACGTATAGATGTACATTGTAATTCCCTTTTATTAGGTGGACTTTTACATAACTTACTGCTCATTAGCATGATATATTACTAATCTGAAAATTTAAATTAACTTGACCTTATTGCTTTAATGTTTGAGAAGCAACAAACGTCTTTTCTATGCTTTGTTAAATTGGGATATGCATCTTCACTTAGGATTTGTTTAACCATTTTATCCTTTCCATTTTTGGTATCATAAAATAGCTCCAAGAATTATCTTAGTATGAAGACTTGGGTCAATATCACTTCCTTTACGGGGAGCCTAGGTCTACCCTGCCGCCAAGCACTTGTATATTCATCTCCTTCACCAGGTTCTCCCTGGAAAACATCTATGTCCTCGCAGACTCAAGCAGCATCAGCATCACTTTAGCTCCCTATTGGTCCACTTACATTCAGCTACAGATTCACTTTGTTGTTAATCAGTTTTTGTTGCTAGGTTGCTCTTGAACATTTTTGTTTTTGTCAGAACCTTACATGTGTTGTTTTAGCAAAACTTTATGCATAAACACCATGAAGTCCAAGAGTGTAACACACTGGCTTTCCACCTGTATTTTGTGAGGAAAAGGTGAGCAGTTGCATATTATCAACGAACTTTACAAAAAGATATATGACAAACAGAGGCAGGAAGACCAGGAATTCAAATATAGCCTGAACTACATTAAAGCTTTGAGGTCATATTTTATACATAGTTCCCTCTCTATGACCCAGACTGATATCACACTCCTAGGCTTAAGTTATTCCCCAGTCCCTTCATCTCCAGAAGCTGTGGCTGTACGATTGTACCATGTTGCTATACCTCCTTCAGCAGTGTAAAACAGCACTGGGCCTCTGCTTGATTGCTCATGAGTAAACTGTTCTTAATCTTGAAAGGGTTGTTCAGCTCATTAATATCCAAGTTTGCATCTAGACATTGACAAGTAGACATCATGCCGAAGGCTAGAAATATTGGTAACTTCATAAAAACTAAGCTGGAGGGACCACTGACTTCAGCAGATGACAAGCTCCCATGTTCAAGCCAGAGTGTCCTCTGGACATTTCTGTGAATTAATGAGACCGGAAGAATATACATTCTTCAAATTAAAAGGAAAAAAGGCAATGAATAGAACTTTTATTATTGCTTTCTGAATTAGGTCACCTAGTCTACAATTTTATTGGGACTTTATAAGGTTTGCTTAACTCCATAGCCTCAATGCTCTTTGAAAAGCATTTCTGATGAATTATGGATGGGAAAAATACTTTCAATATATTTTTAGGCCTCAGATGAATTATTCTGCTTCTTGTGAGCAATCTCCAGTAATTTTCTGTCAGAGAATTCATAACAGACATGGAATTAAAGTGCCTCTGTGAAACATCCTGTTCTTGGCATGTTGTTTCTTTGATGGGGGGAATGTGCTGAATATCGCTGTCCGCAGAAATATGCAATTTAATCAGAGATTACATTCAGAGAAAAGGGACTGAACTTTTGAGTAATGAGGTAAAACGCAATTCTAAAGATTGTTTAGCTTTAAAATGTTCTAAAAGAACATTTAAAACCTGCAATTTCGTGTTAGCCACTACAGCTTTGGAAAATATACTGACACTTTGAAACTTTTAGGAATTGTTTTTATCCAGTGAACAAAAACTTAAAAAGTTAAAACAAGTGTCAGTCTATATTTCATTACCCATGATAATTAGAAGTAAATTCATTAGCTATAAATAAAATATTAAAATAAATTAATATGTCACTTTCTATAGCCTGTGCAAAATGTGGAACTGTCAACTGTCTTTCCAGCACCATGTCTGTCTGCAGTCTGCGATTTCCACCATGATGATAATGGACTGAACCTCTGAACAGTAAGACACCCAATTAACTGTTGTCCTTCATAAGAGTTGCCATGGACATAGTGTCTCTTCAGAACAGTAGAAAGATTAATAAAGCCATAAAGAAAGAAGGAAGGAAGAGGAAGGGAAAGATGTAGTAAAAATGAAAATAGAATCTACTACACTGATGACATCTTATGTTGGAGAGGCTATGGGGTAAAGGGAACACTCCTGCATTGCTGGTAGGAATGCAAGCTCCTACAGCCCCTTTGGATGTCAGTGTGGTGATTTCTCAGAAAATTAGGAAACAAACTTCCTCAAGACCCAGTAATACCGCTTTTGGGTATACATCCAAAGGATGCTCAGTCTTACAACAAAGACATGTGTTCAACTAGGTTCATAGCATCGTTGTTTGTCATAGCCATAACCTGGAAACAACCTAATGCCCGTCGACCAAAGAAGGGATAAGGAAAATGTGGTATATTTACACAATGGAGTACTACACACCAGAAAAAAACCCAACATCTTAAATTTAGCAGGCAAATGGATGGAGCTAGAAAATATCATTTTGAGTGAGGTAACCTAGATACAGAAAGATAATTATCACATGTACTCACTCATAAGTGGTTTTTAAACATAAAGCAAAGAAAACCAGCCCAAAAATTACAATCCCAGAGACAACAGTGAGGACCCTACGAGAGACATACATAGAAGTAGGAAGAGAAAAGATTTCCTTAGTAAATTGAGAGTATCGGGACCTTGGGAGAAGGTTGAAGTGGAGGGTAAAGGCAGGGAGGGGAGCAGAGAAAAATGTAGAGCTCAATAAAAAAAAAAGAATATAGATTATACTTAATAGATTATTGTGTAAACAATAAAAGTTCTACAACAAACAGAAAACGTATGAAGGATTCAAAATAAAATCTAAATTTACTTAACATTAGTTAAAAACCCTAAAAAAGTCCTTGTAGTTTGAATTAAAATTCTCATATAAAAATAAATAAGGATCTGGGTGATGGTCGCGCATGCACTCAAAAAGCAGACACAGGCAGATCTCTGAGTTCGAGTCACAATCTAGTCTACAGAGCTAGTCAGCTATGGCTGTTACGCAGAGAAACCCTGCTCAAAAAAAAAAAAACTGAGAGAGAGGGGAAGGAGAGATTATCAATAAAGAACCTCATCAGAGAAGTATCAATCACCTGTTGATCCTTAGAATCATCCATTCCCTGTATCACTGTAGTAGAGATCACAGAATAGACAATCTTTCTTAAGTTCCCTACCTAAATTCTTCCAAGACTAAAATTAAATGGCAACATAAGTATCCCATTTAAAAGAATATTTCTGACTACCATTTGTTACTGAAGTCTCTCCTAGTGTGGAGTTTGAATCTGAGGTCTCTATTAACGTCTACAGTGGCTCTTGGGCCTTCATTCAAAGATGTCCTAATCATTGTAGTCACCACTCAGAGCATGGTTCACACCCAGATATCACCATACTCCTAAGCCTCGAATACCTCTGAGTTTCAATTTCTTCAGCCAACTAAAGCAATCTATTCGTTTTGATGATCTGGCAGATTGTTATTAGCCCAAGAGCATAGCTTCCCTTCCTTGAAAGTGTGCCATAAAAGACAGACAAGGAATATCAGCACATCACACTCATAAGTTTCAGCCCATTTAGAGAAGAGAATTATGGAAAAAAGTCATTAAAGGTCATGTTTAAAATCTGCCTAACATGAAAATTAGTTTAAATTATAGTTAATAAATTATAAAAATTCAAAATATAATCAAGGGTGCATAATAATACTGTTAGGCTAAAGAAATGACTGAGTAGGTAAGGTGCTTGATGAAAAAGTATAAGAATTAGAGGTTAAGAAAAAACAGCAATAATTTGAGTTTATCATTTATAGATTTATAGTATATAATGATGTCTCCCAACTTGTTTAATTTATTAAATAAAACAGCAAAATGTATATAATTTTGGATAGCAATCGAAGTGATAATATTATTCTTTTTATAGTTTAAAATAAAATTAATAGGAGTTAGTCTTATTGATTCAAAAATTGATATGTTTAAATAATCACTAATGCATAATAATAATAATTAAAAACTTAAAAGTAGAAAAAATTGTGATCAACTGCAAAGTATATGAGAACAAAATAAAGTAATAAGGCAAGTAAATGGAAACATCAAGCTCGCCCTATAAAATTAATTTATAAAAACAGTATCACTGAGGCTGCAGAGTGGTTAGTTTTTTAAAAAGGTATTTATTATTAGGTGTGTGCATGTGTGTGTGAGAAAGAGAAAGAGAGAGAGAGGGTGTGTGTGTGTGTGAGTGTGTGACATTTGTTTAGGAATAGGTATGTTTAAGGAATATGAATTATCACAGTATGTGGAGGCAGATCAGAGGATAACTTAGTAAAGTATAATCTCTCCTCTGACCTTTGTGTAGAATCCGGGAATGGAACTCTTGTCATTCAGCTTTTGTGGCAAGCATTTTACCTGCTAAGTCGCAGGTAACTTCTGAATCTCTCTAGCCTGAAATCAAACAGCAGTAAGCTCAGCAAAATAAAATATTCCCAAATTAACACAAGGGATATTATGTTGCTGAATGAAGAATGTGCTTCACCCTGGTGTCGTGAGACAAAGAGGTATATGACCACTAGAGGGATAACTAACACCTCTGGATTAAAGTGCCAGACAAAGTGTGTGCCTTAAAAGTCACGTAAACAAGCACACACTGTTTATTAGTTAACCAAAGTGATTCAGAGACGTCATATATTTTTGCATTGGGTAATTTCATATAGCCTAATAGGCTCAACGGCACCTCCTGTATTGTATCATGCAAGGACAGAGAGAGAAAAAGAATACAATGCCTTATTTAAAAAAATAACGTCACGCCAGGCTGTTGTGGCGCACGCCTTTAATCTCAGGAGTCAGAAGCGGGAGGATCTCTGAATTCGAGACCAATCTGGTCTACAAAGTTCCAGGAGTGGCTCCATAGCTACTGAGAAACCCTGTGTCGAAAAACCAATAGTAATAACAATCATAATGTCACAATAGATATTCAACCATTTGAGGATGATAAAAAAGAAAGGTTTTTAAAAGGGTTTAATTAACTTGGCTGTGCTGACAAAGGGGCTTTGCACACTTCGTGTACTCACTTAGGATAGATTCTGAACTCGGGTGCTCTGCCGAAAGTCACTCTTTCACAGTCTTGGAGTCTACTTGCTTACACTTCTCAATCTGCATTTTATTGTATGTCCTGAAAATCTTTTCCCAATAATATTTTCCCTAGAAACTTCCATGAAACTTTGAGGCATTTCTTTCCTGCCATTATCACTTTCAAGATTTGCTGAGCACTTCATTTGAGAGTTTATGCTTCTCCAGCACATGGGACAACGCCAAAGCAACAATCTGTCAGAAAAAAAGTTTGCAACGATGCACTTTAATCTAAGAAGTACTGCCATCTAGAAAGCTGCACGATACCAAGAGAGCACAGGTGTAGCGTTTTTTTCCCCCCAGGTTTATCGACAAAAGCTATGTAACCTCATGAAAATCCATATTCAGATGCAAAACAATTCTCCTCCACAGCTGCCTCAAACTCCAATCCACGCAATCAGCTAAGGATTGTGTAAGGGGCCCAGATGAGTTCCTGTAGGTCTTGTGTAGCTATGGGAGCTTTTCAAAATGCAGCAAGAGTGCAACATTCACGTTTTCTTTAAGACACGTGTATTCTACTCCTAATTAAAATGAAATACAGATGATTTTCCACACCTTGCTCCACAGGTATCGGACCTGTGCCAGAAATGAAAGAGGAAACCGGATAAGAGTTGTTAAGCATTTAAAATATGTGAGCAACGTCTTTTTTTTTTTAACAGTTTTTGTGTAGGCTGACGCTTACATGAAGTGATACATTTTGATTTTAAAGGACTGCTTCAAACATTAAGGCACCATTTATATTAGTTTATTCTTGTCCTTCTGATATTTATAGCATCTTTTACTTTATATTCGTATATTTATAGAGTAATCCATGAACAAATTCCAAGCTGGCATGATAATAGAAAACAGTCTCTGCTTTCAAACAATTAGTGCAGGGGGGATTTCCATACTTGTAAGATTACCTAGGAAGTGCAGAGCAAACATGGCTGAGCAGTATATATTCAACCAAGCTTAGTCACTGTTTAATGAGTCCTCTTTGACAGACAGATCCAATTCATGGCCTGTTCTTTCCTTGTTCTATTTTGGGACCAATTTTCCTTCCTCAACAGCTTCTCTTCACTGAAACCTCTCTACTTAAAGTTCACATTATTTCAGAAGTCTCCTTGAAATTGTGGTCACACGGATTTCCTTTTAACCTCATAAATGTCTAAGAGAATGCCATCCGACCGTTTAATTGTGCTTTCCTGGAATGTGAAAACAATCACAAAAACAAATGTTTTTTTAATCTTATTACATATTCTAAAAGGTTTAAATCATGTATTAGGTCCTACAGATAACTGATCTATGTGATCCAGTTCCAGAGCAAAGCAAGGTATCCAAGTGCGTCTCCATAGATAGTTGGCAATACACCAAAATACACATTTATCAATGAACTTCTATGTTTGCAATGACATGAAAATCAGTATTCCCAAAGACTGATCTAATCTAGCAAATAAAATTGCTGATTTTATATTTCTATCCATGCTTGGATGCAAAAATTTTTTCTTGACTCGAATAAAATTATGCATGTGATGACATTTATTACACTATACAATAAAGTTGTGCAGCACATGTATAAACTTGTGACAAGAATGGCCATCAATTTGAAACCCTGAATCATTATGTAGCTTTCCTAATTTTCATAAAGAATCCCAGAAACATGAGTAAATTGTTCTAACAAACATCTTTTTTAGGTGTTAGGGATTTGTCATTTACTGATACCCATTCTGTTATTATTCCAGGGAGCACAGAATTGAAATCAGGAAATATTAAAACTCATAATTTACCACTCTCATAAAACCAGTAGTAATATGCTACTTAACTATGCTGAGAAAGTAAAACTCTGTAGCTTGTATCAAAGATATTAACTGCATCGAAATTGTTTTTGTAGATGTGAGATTACAATCCTATACTGTTAGTTGATACTAGTTCAGAGATATTTTTTCTAACACCAGTCAAGAACAAGAAATAATGGAGCCACTCTTACGTGACTTTCCAAAACTGGAGAACATTACTGAAAAGTAAGTAGTAGTTTCCTGTGTAGCTATCAAGGTTGTTATCTGAAACATGAAGAAATACTCTAACCTTCATTACAGAAAAAGAAATAAACAAAAGTTTTCACTCTTGGGCTTTTAAGAACACCTGGTTTTTAGTTATTAATATTTCAAATGATAGCTACAGCGAGATCCAACATAGACTGGGGCTAAATATTTGTTTCTTGATTCTTCAATTGTCTGCATTTCATAACTTTCAGATTTATAATTTATTTCAGCTTTCTAAATACACTAAATAACATTGGTAAAAATACCACAAAATTAATAACAATATTGGACTAACAAAATTTGACATATACTTCCTGTTTTATGATAATCTTTTTTTAATAACAAGGCTTAGGAATTGAAATTTCAGCATTATAAGAACAATATCCAGACTTGACATTGCTTGTTTCAAGCAAACAAAAATAAAAAAATCAACCAGAAAAAATAATCACTATTTTAAAGGTAATGAATTATCTCTGCTTGCCTTTCTCTTTGGAAGACTGCCAGTGGTTTTAAATAGCATTCATATTATTTGTTTTCCATTAATTTATTTATTTGTGAGTGTCTGTGTGTGCACACACATGCACTTACTTGACATGCTGCTGGCAGAGAAATGAGAAAGCAACTCTCAGTAGTAGATTCCTTTCTTCTTCTCTATGGGGTCTAGGTCCTTTAAATTGAGACAAAGTCTTTTACCAACAGAGCCATCGCCCCTTCATTATATATTTAAATGATTGTAGACCTGCATGGTTGTGAATGAGTTTCAGTTCTTGACATGGCAGTGATTCCCCACTTCACTGACAGTGAGGGTATGAGCCAAGGAGAACGTGCACTGGGGCAGTCTTATGTGTACACCTTGTTCTAATGGTTGTGAGTTTTGACTGATTGTATAACATTTATTTTTGTGAAGACATTTCCAAAGAACAGGAAAAGAAGGAGACAGAACCTAAACACAGGTTGTACCACCTGTGGGCTACTAAAGAATAGAAAGAAAAAAAGGTGAAGGAAAGTGTAGTGCCATCACAATAAAAGCATTCTCTTCTTTTTTATTTCTTGGTCTGTCGTGATAGGAGACAAATTGTTCATCCATTTCACTTCACCATGATGAACTCAACCCTCTGAGTCCATGAGCCAAAAAAAAAAATCATTTCTCTTTTGTGTCTCTCTCGTGTGTTGGTCCTAGAAATATAAAAATAAAATAGGAACATAGGAACACAGAGTAAAGAAGATTTCTGTGTTGATGCTGGCAGAATAGAGAAGAGCCAACCTCTAAAACTTGGCCCCGTGGAACACCTTTGGAAAGAGAAATCTCACTCATGGGAATGCTGGTGCAGGACCAGCCTTTCTAGGTGCCAGCCATGCTTATGCCTGTGTCTACCTTTACCATGTCACGTGAGAATATATGCCAAGGCAAGTGAAAAAATTCCATATAGGGCTAAATCCTGTAAAACTCTAATGGTGGCTAATGATGCATATGAACATAAGCTGCACACGTATATTTAAAGGCATTTTAGCATTCTTACTCACCTTCCCCCAGCAGCTACTTCAAAATATTTCAAGTACAACTAGAGAAACACACGATAAGTCAGGATAGCAGAGCAGTCTAGAATATGTGATAATAAACAGTCTCATAATTATATTAAAAACTACCTTGTCAGATATAAGCTAAACAAATTTCTTAGTTTCTCACTGACTAGTACTTTCAATATTAAAATTTTAACTAGTATCTTTATATGAATTTTGTGTATGTGGTGTTTGCATGTATATATGTTTCTGTGTTATGTTTGCTTATACATGTAGTTTGGATATCTTCTTCTGTTATTCTCTAACACAGTCTCTCAATGAACGTGGAGCTCATGGGCTGGCTGTACTAGTTGGGCAGCAAACCCTACTGATGTCCTGTGTTCATACCCCTCACATTGTGCTTTAAGGTCCTCAACCACACTCAGCTTTCCCACTATTTCTGGTGTTCCACAGACTCGAGGAGCTCATTCTGGTATGTGCTTGACCCACCCGTTGGACTCCTGACACTATTTTCAATTATTGTATTAAAAAATACAGTACATTATGCAAGGAAATTCAAAGTACTCCTGCAGGATTGAGTTTGGTAATATCTAAAATGTCAGTGAAAATTAACTGAAGATATTAAACTGAAAGTAAAAATATTATAGTGCATGTCAGCTTGTCTACCATCTGCACAAACTTAACTCCATTCTCGTGTAAGACATGCATGCTCACAATGATTGTGAAAAAACAAACGTAATTTAAGAGGATGATGGGAAAAGTTGTACATCAAATTCACCACTATTCAGTGAAAAAAAATGTAATTGACAGGCAGGGATCATAAGGTCAGAGTTTAATGAGGTATGAAAGACAACTGGTGGGAGGAGATGCAGAGACCCACAGCAAATCATTAGGCAAGCTTGGAAAATCTTGCAGAGGGGTGTGATGAAGGATTGTAGGAGCCAGAAGGGTCACAGTACCACAAGAACTGATATCAACTAACCAGGGCCAAAAGCGGCTCACAGAAACTGAACCAACAACCAAGGAGCCTACATGTGACCTATGTCCTCTCTATACATGTTATTCTTGTGTTTCTTTGGGTTTCTGTGGTACTGCTAACAGTCAGAGCAGGGGGGTTCTCTGACTCTTTAATCTGCTTTTGGGACCCCTTTTCTTCTACCGGGTTGCCTCATCCATTCTTACTACGAGGGGTTGTGCCTAGCTTTATTATAACTTTTTATGCTATCTTTGGTTGCTATCCCTGGAAGGCCTGTGAGGAGGAGTGGAACTTGAGGAAAGAGGATGCAGAGGGGAGAGACTGGGAGAAGATAAAGAGGGGAAACTCAGGTCAAGATGCAATACAGGAGAGAAAAATAAAATAAGTATATTTTATGACTAAAATATAAACTGCTTATATAAGTCTTGTTATATAGTTCATTTTTAAACACTTGAAACTAGGAGGATTATTCCTCTTTATTAAATCTTTCTTCCTTTTCTGGGTAGCCTAGATATCTCTCATATAAAGAAAATATGTTCACAGCGCAAAGAAAAATAGCAATAATTATTCATAAACATTGTTATGTATTTATTAAGCTGTTATGATTCCATCCCTTAAATAACCTGGAAACAAAGTCAATCAGCACAATGTAGGCCAGGTTCATCTATAAAAAATAGCCATTGTCTATACTTAGATATTATTGCAATAATGATTCAACTATGTTTGCCAGAGATAACAATGTATGTACATACAAGCACCACATATGCATTCACCTAATAGATGTGTTAAGAAAAAATTATCATATTCTCTCAAATACTCTCTTACTGAAAGCAAATTATCTGCAAAATTAGTTTCATAAATTACTAACGTATTAAATACCATGGTATGATGGCATGTCTTGTATTCAAAAGAATAGGAAAAGTAGTACTTCCCAGCATTGAGTCTTTGACAGTCAAACCACCTGACTACAATAGGAGTTTTTATTAGTCAGAGTTCTTCCATAAAACTCAATCATTGGGATATTTGTTTATTCTGAAGAACTAGCCCATGTGAATGAAGAAGCTGCAAAGACCTACAGTTTGCTGCTTGTAAACTGGACGTAGGAGAACTGGTGCGTGAATTATTCCAAACGGAAGAGCAATATAAGACAAAACTCCCATGCTTGGGTAGCAGCAGAGACTGAAGTGCAATGGATTCTTTTCCCATTCATTATGCACTCTAGTATAGTGCAGACTCCTGTATTGATTCCATAGTTTCCAATGCTAACACCCTCCAGAAACAGCCCTATGGACACATGGAACAATGTTGAATTTGGACCACACCATTTCTACCCAATGTGAAAAATAAAATTAACCATTGTAAGGGCAATGACTTTACCCTTGAACTAGTGCTCGAACCAAAAGTTTTATCAATCAGTCAGAAATTGGGAGGTCTATGTGTCTGCCCAGCTATGAGTCCCTGGGGGATTCATGCACTTTCCTGCGTCAAGACTCTACACTTCCTTGACCTTTGCCCTTCTTGTAAGACACTTACACCCCTGTTAACCTGGCGAGGCCTGCTGTCTAGGAATCACTTTAGCTGTTGCTTTTCCACGAATAATAATTTGACAGTAGTAATTAAGGGTCAGTTCACATATGTCTTCTACGTTTTCTCTCATTGTAGTATGATCTATATGAACACTGCATTTATCTTCAGAGTTTATCAGAGTTTAAGATTGTTTCCATTGCTTCTAGTTTGTTACTTTCTGTCTCAATGGAATTAACACTGAGTATAAAATAGGGAGTTTTTGTGAATTACAGCATAGAGTCAATGACGATGAGTGTGGTAGTGATATCATTTAAGGCAGTGGTTCTACGTGCATATAATATATTTATATTACAATTCATAAAGTTAGCAAAATAAAAGTTATCAAGTAGCAACAAAATAATTTTCTGATTGGGGTCACCACAACATGAGAAAATGTACTAAACGGTTATAGCATTAGCAAGGTTGAGAACCACTGCTTTATGAAAACCTGGCTAAATTCACTGGCTTGGATGCTGGGTGGAGGATAAGAGAAGTGGAATGTAAGGAACCATTAGAAAATGGAAAAGAGAATGAAATGGGTTCCCTACCACTCCCACCAAGTCTACAGACAGACACAAATGAGCAATATATTTTGATCCATTGAAAACCACCCAGGACTTCAGAAATAGAGAATACTAAGTTATTCAGTATTATTTAGACACTTTGGTCACGGCATTACAACAACTTTGATGAAAACTATCATTGAGATGGAGAGAGAGAAAGAGAGAGAGAGAGAGAGAGAGAGAGAGAGAGAGAGAGAGGAGAGAGAGAGAGTTTATTCTAGAATCAGATATAGTTTATTCTAGAGCCACATATGAATGATCATGGCACAAAGATGTAGACTCAGTTTACACCAAACACTGTGCACTGTGTTCCCATATAGGAACAGTTCCATGAAGTTTATAGTAATAGAGCAAGGAAAGCCACAAATTGATGGATTTTAAATATACATTGTTAAAATACAATACAAGATGATATTTAGTAAAGCTATTAAATGTCTTTCGTAGGCCACAGATGTTATCTTATGACATTCTTGGGTTTGGGCTGACAGAACTAAGAGTCTGAGTTTAAACATTCCCAAAAGATTGACCTAGCAGTTTAAAGGGTGTGAAGCCACACAAAGTGGATAATAAATAAGTATGCATGGGGCTAAGATACTTCTGATAATTTGTAATATTCCAGCTCTCCCCATTCAATCAGCCCTGTATAATGTTTAATACAACTATAGTTTTTTTTATTAACTTGGAAATTTCAGATTACTCTAATTATAGAAAACTAAACATATGCTTACTTACTTTGCAGTAATAGGAAACACACTTGAGTTATTGGTGAAGGCTTCTACCTTCTTATATCCCCCAAATCACTGCAAAATAATCTAATTAAAAGTGCAATGGCTTTGTTAAATTTTATAAAATTGATTTTTCACAATTAATTATCCATTATGGGGCCATTTGGATTAATAGACTTTATTAAAAACAAGCTTTTTATTCAGATTGCTAAGCTCCATTTTGGTGCTGTGTTCTTAAAAGATTTCACAAATGTATAATCACTATAGGAAAAAAATACTAAAAATGTTCATAATCCTTGAACTACAATGCCCCAATATTTTCAAGGGGGGGTTAAGACAATGTCCCCATCCCAGAAGTCCTAAGAGACTGTTGTTTTCTATATATGACAGGGATGTTGTACCCATAAGCTCTCAACTATATAGCTGTCTGCACAAGACCAAACAGGTCTCGGTTGCTATGTCAACATGCATGGGAGAAGGTTCAGAAGTCTCAATGCCTAGCAATAGGCAGTCAGCAGCTGGTGAGTCGCTTTTCCCTCCGGATGAGTTCCAGCCCCCATAGGTAATGGAAACACAAGGAGTCGGTCCTAAGGCCACACATACATGTTATTTGAGAAAAGGATGTGGGATAGGAGTAAGAGAAGAATCGCAACGGTAGAAGATGAGGGGAGGAATGGTATAACAATACTGTGTTCGTGTATGAAATTCTATAAAGAATAAAATTAGCCGGGCAGTGGTGGTGCATGCCTTTAATCCCAGCACTTGGGAGGCAGAGGCAGGCGGATCTCTATGAGTCTGAGGCCAGGCTGGTCTACAAGAGCTAGTTCCAGGACAGGCTTGCCCCACTATCACACTGATGATTATCTCAAATATCACACCATAGAGTCTTCACCTGGTGACGGATAGAGATAGAGACAAAGTCCCTCATAAGAGCAACGGACTGAGCCCCCAAGGTCCAGTTGAGGAGCAGAAGGAGGGAGAAGATGAACAAGGAAGTCTGGACCGCGAGGGGCTGGTCTACTAACTGAGACAGTGTGCCTGTTGTAATGGGAGCTCACCAAATCCAGCTGGACTGGGACTGAATGAGCATGCGATCAAACCAGACTCTGAATGTGGCTGAAAATGAGGGCTGACTGAGAAGCCATTGATAAAGGCACTGAGACTTGTTTCTACTGCATGTACTGGCTATTTGGAACCTAGTCTATTTGGATGCAAAGCTTCCCAGGCCTCAAAGTGTGTGTGTGTGGGGGGGGGGGAGTGAACTTCCCACAGGGCAGGATTCCCTGCCCTCTCTTAAGGAGGGAGGGGGAGAGGAGGGATGAGGGTGAGTGGAGGAGCGAGAGGAGAATGGGAGGAGGGGAGGAAGTGTAAATTTCTGACTGGAAAAATAAATTAAAAGAAAAAAATTACAGAGAAACCCTCTCTTGAAAAACCAAAAAAAAAAAAAGAATAAAATTATAAAAAACAAACTTTCAGTTTACTATGTAAGTGATTCTATTGTCATCATTTATCTTTGCACACAGGCCAAAAATAAAACAGCCATTTAGCGTTCTAATAATTTACTCTTGCGTGTTAGCTAAATGATGATGCTCATAGCTTTGCACATTCTGTTTATAGACATGAGAATTCTTTGCCTAAGTTTCCTAAGTTCTTTACCCATTTTCACACTGTTCATTTCTTTTTCATGGGGATTAACTTCAAGGATATTTGCATTATTGTAATGTTTCTGAGTAGTGGCCCAGTTTTCATCTTTGGATTGTAGAGTGAATATTAATGACAGAAATCCATTTGTCTCACACATTATGAAGATGGCTTATTTTTCCATGTTTAGCAACCAAAAAGGTAAATTTTGCAAATTGTTCAACTGCATGAGGCTAATAAGTCTAAAATTGTTATCATCTAGAAAAGCAACAAGAAGCAAAATCAAAACAACTTAATTTTAAAAATTTCTTTCACTTTTATTTGTTCATTTTTTAAACTAAAATCAGTGAAACGTAGTTCATTACCATTACCATTTATATATATGGATATACTATTTATATGTTGACACTTGTTCACTCATTAAATTAATCATAGGGAATGAGAAAAGTAATCATTCATTTTTACAAATAAGCATTTGACAAATCAGGAGAGGTGAGTTCTTAAAAATCAGTAAATAATGTATAGTCTTTCCTGTCACCAAGTTTTGAAAAAATGAGAAGTATAAATTTTAAATTGAATCATATTTCAAGTACAAGTCCCAGAACCTGACACAGAGTATAACAGGGTTAAGCGTGTGCTCAGGCAGGGCATAGCGGCACACACTGTTAATCTCAGCACTTAGGAGGCAGAGACAGGAATATCCCTCTGATTCCAGGCCAGCCTGGTCCACTCTCTTGAAAGAAAAATCAAAGTATATGCTTGAGTCAAAAGATCTTGGAACTAAGTTTTAAAAGAAGAGAATGAATATAGTTTAGGTAAAGAATGAAGTTAATTGGAGACAGAACATTAAGGGGTAAACCATCGAGGCATGGGGAGAGGCTGGGCTGGCAGATCACAGGCATTTAATATGACTTGTTTTCAGTGCATACACAATGCAATATTACTAATGCAGCAAAATCTTATGATCTTATCAAATAATTCAGATCTTCATATGCAAATCATAAAATTTAACTTCTACCATGTGGATTTGAGAAGCTATTTGCAACAGTATGAACACACTTTTCCTTCAAAATACAAACTTAGTAGCAGTGTTTCAAAATATATTTGAGCAGCATCTTTGGTGTTTGATCCAAAATGATGTCTTTGAATTAAGTCAGGACACATTGAGGCCCATCTCACCTGTTAAAATACACTTCAGAAGTGCTGCTGTAGCTATTATACATATAAATAGAGAAAACCTAATTTATTGCTTAAACTACAGGTACTTTGGTAAATGTGAATGGTTGTTATTATCAAGTTGACAAGAATATATAAGAGCTTCACTGGGAAAGAAAAGGTAAGCAATCATTTTTTTTGTATTGGATCTATCATTAGAATGCAATGGAAAATTTATCCACTCTCTGTGAATATAATAACTATATGAAAATTAGGTACTGAAGACAGGGGAGGAGGGGACAATCAAGAGAGTAGCCTTTGGATAGATTAATCTGGCTGAGTAATTGGATAGACATCTAAGTATTAAGAGACCACTTTAAAACAAATAGAATGAGGGATACTGCTCCCACTGCTTGGAAGATGTGACGTGATCTGCAAGTCCTGATGGTCCCAATGGGAGACCCCGTCTCCTGATGGAACTGTCTGCAAAAAAACTGCTACTATTTGCTTCTTACCTGATCACAAGCTGTTTGTTCAAATAAATAGGTATGCGTTGTTTTCACTTGAAACAGCAGGATATGAGAAAAACTTATTCTCCCAGTATCAAAACTTTTAAGAAACAGATCCAGCTTAACAGTTGCTGTGAGACTTGCTTCCTAATGGAGCTATTGATCATCATCCTTCCAATGGCAATGACTCTCCTAAAGGGAAAAGGAGATCATTTGCCTAATACAACCCTCTGCAATCTTTGATCTTGACAACAGCGTGTCATTTGAGACAGCATTATAAAAGAACTGTCTTGCTGTATAAGGATAACTCAGGAAAAGTAAATCGACATCACTTATAGAATAGATTATAGAAGCAAAGATTGTATACAAGTGATAATAACTACATCTATACTGATTATACATTAGAAAATTTTGAAAATTGTCAAAAGACATTATCTTGGAAATAATTCATGTTTATTTTAGAGAGTTGATCATACGGCTCCCGTAATAAAGTATGATTTTATTCTAACTGTATAGAGGTTCATAATAATAAAAGGGATTAGAATCTGGTTAATTTTGGTGTGAGATGTTTTAATTTGCAAGATTTTTATAGTAAAATTAATAAAAGGAGATAGAACTATAAATGCATACATATACATAGGCACACATACACATATATAAATATATAAACATGTACTACAACTATACATGTGTGCAAATGCTTATTAAACCATTCCAACTTTAAAATGCCACTTCCCTTAAGGAACTGGCAAAAATGATGCAAAACATTGCTAACAGAAACATATGTGCTTAATTTGCACACTATTTTCTCCTATATTCTAGTCAGCAGACTATTAAAATGTATGTTTTTACTACTCATGTGTCTCTTCTGTCTAGGTCTATCCAGGAGATATATCAAGAAACATGTTACTTAACTTTGAAAATATCAAAATCCCACCCTGGATGATATATGATAGGTGATTAATTCATTTTAAGGAAAAACCTTGAGTTCTATACCTTAACAGGTGGCCCTGTCCTATTTTCTTCTGGAAGGATTCCTTTCACTTTCCTGCTTGTGAGAATGTTCGACCATGCACATTCTTACTCGGATCTTACAAAAATCTTGTTTTTCATTGATTTTTTTCCATTTGTAAAAATTGGAAGTGTTTTTAATATATGCCATCCTCTTTCTGCATATTTCTTCCCTTGTTGCACTGTAAACACAACATTCATCCCTTTAGTTTTTGAGCCAACATTTATAAAGTAGCCAGTTGTGTACTAGAAGCTAGGCTACTTGCCAGAAATAAAGGAGCCACAAAGGAACAGGGCAGAAAGGCCATTTAACAATATTGTAATGGGAAGAAAGGAGCTTGATAGGAAAACAAAAGGTAATTGTCATTACCGCACAGATCTCATTACAGCCAAAGAAAGAAATCGCAAAGGCTTTGGAGAAGAGAAAGAAGATAGAGGAAGAGGTAGAGGGAAGGAGGGTCAAAGAGAGAGGGAGAGGAAGAGGAAGAAGAAGGAGCCAGAGGAAGAGAGCAAGAGAGTCACCCCAGGGCATCAGAAAACCTCAAAAGTACAGCTTTTATTTGAACTGTGGCTTATAGAACAGCCCGAGATCCAGGACAGAGACACTGCATATAATAACACAGGAAAGCACACAGTGTAAAGAATCGCACCCTGTTATCCTGTGTGAGAGCTTACAAAGTCATGGCTTTGAAATTATAAACAGGAGTAAGAGCCAGTGAGATCTTTGCCATGAACAGGTACTGTGTTAAATTACAAAGCAGTATTTATTTATATGTGGAAGACTGTAAGTTTGCCTGTTCTCTTTGAAACAATATATTTTAGAATTGGTTTGCCCCTTCCAGTTCAGTAATATAGTTATAGGATATTCTCCTCAATAACCTAAAATAAAGCACAATTAAAATTCAAAACACAGAGCTATCCTAACAACAGTCCTCCAAATCACTTTGAGCAAATTATCACATTCATGAAAACCTTTAAATGTGTAACATCTACATATATACATATATATAAAATTTAATATGCATGTGAGCATCTAGATATTCAGAAAAAAAGTATTTTTAAGTAGTGGAAAAATATCCAGAAATAATGGAACATTAACGTTGATATCTATTTTAATTATAATTATTAGCTTTACATAAATATGTATATACATGCGGGCAGATATGTGACACAACACATGTGTGTATTTCTAAGAAAAATTTTCAGGAGTCATGAGCTATGTTCTGAGTCATCCCCTAGAATAGCATTTTTGGTATAATATAATGGCTAAATAGACTATATTTGAATGTTACACATGAAAACAATTTGCATTTAAGATAAAGCATTTTATTACTTTTCAAATAGATATTTTCTTCATAGTCTGTTAGTAAGAAATTTCCCTAAGGTTAAGAAGTATGACAGCAAAACATTGGTCATTGCAGATTTTACGCAACTTGTCTTTCTTTCTTTAACCACATTTTCCATTGCCAGCCCAGGCTCAATAATAACGTATTACTTCAGGTGTGTAATTTAATAATAGTAAATCCTTACATCACACCTTTCGGGATTTCTCAGACCTGTCACACGCCTAGATGTTTTTAAATGGCTCCCGGAATTGTTTTGCATGGAGACAAGATAAGTCAACTGAGTGAATGCACACATGCTGAAATTTGCAAATATTTACAATTCCTGTTTCTAATAAGACTTGATGCCATTGAAAACTCCTGTAACTCAGTGACAATGACTCAACCAAAATACAAAAAAATAAAAATATTTAAACCACTATACCAAGAAACTACATAGGACATGAGAAAAAAGTTGTTAGGAATCATTTTATTAACTACCTATTTAAAAAAAATCTATATTTTGCATGTAAGTATATGTATACATACACCTATGTATTTTAAGTGAAATGATCACATCTGGACCAACAATGCTCCCTTCAAGAGCCGAAGACAAGCTAACAAAATCCCAGAACCAGGCATGATAGTCATTTTTAATTTATTAGTCAGAGATGTCCAAGAGATTCCTAAACATTACCAACTACTGCTACTGTTAATAGGTGAAGCCCATAGGGAGAAGGCAAGATCCTGTTCACAGAGACGCCATGCATTTCAAGTACAGGGCCCAGAAGCCCCTCATCTAGAATTGATCTGAAAGACTCTTCGGCAAGTTTGCATGGTGTCAGAGGAGAGAAACAATTGGACTACTCAGCTGTGGTTCCTCTAAACCACAGAAATGTCCAGCATAGCATGATGGCCCTAAGGGTGTAGCAGTGGCAAACATAGGTGATAGTAACCAGGAGCTCTCTAATTATACTGAAGACACATCCGACAGGAAAGATACTGCACCTGGCACTGGAAATCTAGCCAACTACTCAGAATTGCTGAGATCCTGGATCTTAGAGAAGAACCTACAACCACCACTCTATTAAACCAACATAATCCATAATTACATTCTACATATCTGTTCTTATACCCACAGATAAGTGTAGTCCTCTCTCCCTCCCAGGTAAACATATTTGAAACAGAATGGGACCTTCTAGAAAACCACAAGCAATCAACATGCAAAGCTGTGGAACTCAGCCCTAAATGACCTCCATATAAAACAGCTCTCGAACCTAAGGCTCAGGAATCATTGGGGAATATGGGCAAAAGGAGTGTAAGAGCCAGAGGATCGGTAGGTCTACTGTAACATTGTACCCTAATAATGGTAGAAGTTCCACCCAAAGGATGATGTTCAACACTACCGAACAATTGTCATGTTACAATATACATGTTAATGTATATGGGGGACAACCCAGGAAGCTTAAGTCCTACTTAGCGAACAAAAGATCACAAAGGAATGTTGAGAGATGGAAAAATAGTCTTCCCCAGGGAAGAGCACATCAAATGATTATTTAATATCAAGTGGTCAGGTCTAAAGTATATATATGAAAGTTGTGTATATCTTCATATATATATACAAATATGTATATATGTAAAAATAACAAAGAAGGCATGATATTTGAGAGGGAAAGAAACACTGGAGGGGATAGGAGGAAAGGGAAGGGGAAATACTAAAAAGTAATTACTGTTGAGTTAAAATTTAATAAATTTAAAAAAGTAAGTGAATAAAAGATTAAAATCTGGCCAGATATAGGTACAATTGTGTCTTTAGCACATAAAATTAATGTTGCCACGCACGTGCATTAATATGAGCAGCCTAATTAAATTATCAGAGATGTTTTAAAGACAGAATTGGGGTCTAAATGAATTATCCTGTGGCAGAGCAAAAGGGCAAACCTGAATTTGTTCCTGGTGAATTGCCCGAAACACCTTCAGAGTAACTCTTAAAACGTCAGAAGAGGCTCTGAGAAACACATAGGAAAAGAAGATCCAGAAGTCTCACATGCAAGTGCCCCTTCAGAGAACATCCTACTGTGAAGAAGTCTTGAGTGGAGGACTCAATTGAAGCTGATTGTAGGAAAAAGTTCAGCAGTTTTGTCAGCACTAGAATTTACAGAGACATCAACTCATTATATTTGGAAGTTATAACCCCCCCAAGTAACCAAATATAAGAGAAAATTAAGAATATAATATAGAAACTGACATTTATTTTCCTTCTGATTTGATCTGTGTCAGAATAACGAGTTGACAAAGCATTCTAAATACTGTCTAGATGCTGTGACATAGCAAGTCCAATAAGCACAGTAGATAGCAAAGAATACACACAGAGCCCACACTGACCCTTTGCTGCTGTGTTTTGCAGGCTATCGCACCAAGAACTGGAGTCTCTTTCTCCATCCTTTGAATCAAGCATTGTGAATTATCTTGATCCTCAGAGAACTGTGAATCACACTCGGCCACCTGCAAGCTTGAACCTCCAGTGTGTTAGCATGCTTTCTACTTTGGAACTCTGAACACTAGCAGATGATCAGGCCTAGGCCAGTCTACTACACAAAAAAAGATGTCACCTTGGAGCAACCAGCATTGTCTTCCCGCCAGGGAGCTCGGATGCATGAGCAGGCCCAGCTGAGATAAATTGTGCCCATCTCATTACCACCTCACAGCTGACCAGAGCATCCTGAATAGTGATAAATTGTTCTTGTTTTAAAGCACTTGGTTTTGGGGTGGCTTGTTATGTTGCAATAAATAAGGGATTCGAAAACCATTCAAAATCTTAAGTGATGCTGTGGATCCAGGCAATGATCCCCAAATATTTCTGAAGCTGTAAGTCTAGGGTGTCATTCATGGCAGAAGTGATTTTTATAAGATTTTAAAGAAAGTGTCAGTGAATCTGCATCAAACAGAACATTAAAACCTAAGTAGTCATGTTTTAAAATGCATAAAAATAGGAAAATGTGGCAATAATCTAATGTATAGTGATTCAAAATGTGCTCTCAGAGATGAGAGTAAATATAGCTAATAATTTTGAACCATAATATCTTAAGAATTTGGGCAAAATTCTTATAGTATAAACTAAAAGATGCACGTTGTGCATAAGAAGGAAATATTAATGCACTTAAATAATTATATCAATTATAAGTTCAATTTATTTATGTAAATACAATAATGCAATGCTTTTATTGAGATTTGTTTTAATAAACATCAGTTCTCTAAGACAGAAAAATTTATAAGCAAATTATTTTTATCAATTTATGCTTTGAATAATAGAAGTCATTGGTAAGATTATAAATAAATTTAAGATTAACTAGAAATTTGACATAACTAGAAAATTATGGCATATTAACCCAGCTTTTGGAATTAATATTCTTCCCCATTCAGAGGACCACTTAAGAATTTGGAAAATGTTAGAAAAATGTAATTTCAAAATATTTGCCCATATTTAATGTGAGAATGTAAACATTGTGCTCTGTGAGAAAAGACAATGGCCAAACCCTCAATCCAAACCAAAATGAATGATTTTACCAAAGGTCCTGCTGCATATCACTTTTATTGGAAAGTATGGCATGCCCGCAAAGATGAGAGACACTTAGGCAATTACAATAAGTGAAGTGCTGGCCGGGCGGTGGTGGCGCACACCTTTAATCCCAGCACTCGGGAGGCAGAGGCAGGAGGATCTCTGTGAGTTCGAGACCAGCCTGGTCTACAAGAGCTAGTTCTAGGACAGACTCCAAAACCACAGAGAAACCCTGTCTCGAAAAACCAAAAAAAAAAAAAAAAAAAAAAAAAGCGAAGTGCTAACAGTTCACTCACTAATTTTATCTAGCAACCCTCATCCCATGTCCAACCACAAACTCTATTTACAGTCTTGTAGGTCAAAGTGAACCATGCAGTCTATTAAGGTCATAGTGTAAGCATGCCTATTCTCATGTGAATATGTAAAGGACAGCTAGGCAATATCTCATATTTTCTTTAAATTATTACTGTACATGTGAACCAATAGAAATATAGAGGATTAGAATTAGTTTTTAATAGAGACAATATAGAAAATATCAAATTATAGTCTCTAGAAAATAGCAAATATATGTTTTAAAACTATAAAATATTGTACTCTCGTGGAGATAATTGGTTAACTTTATATGCATTAGTATGGTGAACTAGTCCATGCATTAAAATGAGAAACCAAGGAAATCACTAAAGAACCTTATATCTAATGTATTTGTTTTCATATTATTTCCAAAATTGCAAAACCAAGCGATATTAAATAATTCACAATTCACTCATAAAAAGAAATACTATTTGGTATAATATCTGTCTATCTAGAAGTGAGATCCCATGAGATTTTCACTGCCTGTGTTAGCCTATTAGTATTTTCTCAGGTCTTGTTTAGGCAGCCATATTGTTGGATGGAGATTTCTTTATTCTTGAACATAGTCTTACAGCTGACTGTGTGGTTTTCTGATTCTCACAATTTTTATGCCTCCTCTTCCCTCACTCCTTGAACCTTAAGTGTAGAAGTTCCATCATAGATGTAGCAGCTGGGGCTGGTTATCCGACATTCAGCTGGTCTATGCATTTTGAGCAGTTATATTTATCTGAAGTGGTCTCTGTCTACTGAGAAGAGGTTTTGATGAGGGGTGAGAGCTATACTTAGCTGTGAGTGTAAGGATGAGTTTTAGCATACATCTAAGAATTATGATGGTCTAGAAAAGTAGCAGTAGTATGTTCTCTAAGGTCTATGACCTCACTAGCCCTGGACAAGTGTCTAGCTAGTTTCCCAGTATAAGACACTAATTTTTCTATTGCTGAGTGCATCTTATGTCTAATTTGACAAATGGTGGCAACTACCAAGATGTAAGGACCAATATTGCACCTTCACAAATATTATTTTGATTGTTCATAAGTTATAAAAACATAAATTCAAGAAAAGAAAGAAATTGGGATAATATATTAATATAGGGTATGACCTGTTTAGCAGATGCCTAAGATAGTCTAAGATCCTATAGGAAATGGGCATGAGATATTATAAAGGTAGACATTGTCTATTTTGTGTACATATGAGTCACATACATCATTCTAATATTTCTAGAAGCTACATTTTAAAAGCAAAGAGAAAACATGAAACACTTTAATAACGTATATTAATGCAAAATATTAAATTATCAATGATTAATCTAGAAGTTTATATTCACAATGTTTTCATTTTATGACTTTCCTTTTGTAACTGTATATTATATATTATTTTTAAGTTTTATTCTGTCATAATTTCATACAGAATATTTTATCATATTCATACCCATCTCCACCCAATTCCAGTCCCTCCTCTGTAACCTCTCTCACCTTCTTTATTTATTAATTATATATATTTTATTTATTTATTTATCTTTCTTTAGTTATTAACTTATTTTTTAGCAGACTATTTTGCAGCACAAATATCCTAATGTTCTGGCTCTTGCACTCTTTTTACACCTCTCTTCTACAATGTCCCATGAGCCTTAAGTGTATGGTTGTGTTGTCAATGTATTACTGAGGGGGTAGGCACTCCATGGTCAGTGGCTTTCCACATTTTGGCAAGTGGTGACTTTCCATAATGATCTTGGCATAATTTCAGATTTTGTATATACATATACATATTATATATCCATCCATATATACATAATATATCTGTATATATAATATATAAAAATATATATAATATATTATATCATCTAATTTTAAACAAATTGTCCCCTTCTTTCATCTCCCTCTCCAGATGGGTCTTACCTACATGCTTTTTCTATTCCATTTATAGTAATTGTACCCTACTATTCTCTCTTGTGCTTCTATTAACCTATGAAACTGGACACTTTAAATAGATAGAACACCTTAGCCTGTAACCACATTTTACCATCCCAATTATTGCATGTGGCTAGGAATATACTCTGTAGCAAAATCAAATCTTGAGTAAGGTTACAATTTGTCATTTTTTATTATTATCATCCAGTTTTTAAAGGTAGAATTTTAAAGATCTATTTAAACAAAATAAAAAACATTCCCAACAAAATAAATCAGTAACAACAAAATGAACACATTATACATTTAATTTTTATCAAAGAGTTATAGGTCTTTATATCAGACTCACTGTAAACTGGCATCCCTTCTTGGGATAAGCTACATATGTGAACAGAAGGACCTATTCGCTCACATATTGGAGTGAGCACCCTTCACAAGGCAACATATGCTTATGTAACAGCACATGGGGGAGCACACATGAAGGGTCACAGTGTTATCACATCAACCAGCAAATATAAATCCACGTATGTTTATATGCTTTGAGTAATTGCAGGTTACAGGAATAATGTGAATACGTGTACAACCTTTTAAATATTTATTTTGTGTTTAAGTGTGTGTGTGTGTGTGCATGAGTGCAGATGCCAACAGAAAGAAAGAGTGCCATTAGAATTCCTGAAGCTGGAGCTGTAGGTTGTTGTGTTATCTGGCTTCTGGGAACTGAACATGGGTCATCTGCAATAGTGTTGAGTTCTCTTAATCACAATCTCTCCAATGCCCAAACTTACATTTTTTACCAATCTTTGAGGATTATGTTCAACACACCATTTCCAAGTTTTCATGGAGAAGTGATAAACTTTTAGTATGTCATAAAACTAAACTAATTCATCATACTGAATCATCCACTATAGAATTGAATGTGCATTGGTTTTGACTGAAATAAATGACTTTAGTAACTGGCTCAGAAATACTTGAAAGCATTCTTTTGCTTCTATAAAATAGAAGCAAAGATGCCATGGTCACAAAAAACATTTTGGCTGCAGTACCAGAATTAAAACCACATTTATTCTCTGTGTGTGTTCTATAAAATCTTTCACTCTGAAAGCCAAGGCCTGTCTGCTGAACAAAGTAAACCCTAGAGCCCCAAATACACTGCCATAAACCTGCTGATCCATTTTAGAGAAGACACTGAACTCAAGTCCTCGGGTTCGCACTACACAGAATATCTAATGCATTCTGGCAGACCAGTATAATCCCACAGTCCAATTAAACGCCTAAAGTAAGGCTACCTCATAAAAGCTTCTCAGAAGGTCTTCCACTGAGTACTAAAGACAAAGGAAGAAAGGGAAAGCAGAAAGTCATTGATTATCACACGCCAGACTATTGTAAGCACATTAAGGGTATCTCGGCTAATCCTCATTACACTATTTAAGAAAGCACACGTCCTTAAATTTTAGAAAGAGAAATATGCTTCAACTAATTATTCCAAAGTCATGTAAAAGTATAGAGGAGCTGAATTTCCAAACAGGGTTAGTTTAATGCCGATAGCCAGACATTTGTGACTGCTCAGTAACATTTTGTTCTATAATTAGGTGACCTCAGGTTGCAACTCAATGCTGCAGAAAGCTTGCAGATAGAAGGCACGGTTGGTGTTTTGAAAGCAAAAGTCAGAAATGTAAAAGCTAATGAATCTATGGACCCAACTGTTCCTCGCCTTGGCAATAATGGAAAAGATATTTTAGGCTCTGTGATTTGGTTAATTAGCACACCTCTCAGGTGGTAAAATTGATAGCCTTCAGCTTGCTATGTTTTAATGCCTCCTGAAGCATGCTGCTATCATTTAGAAGAATACTGCCTGCCAAGCACCACAGCTGAGTTGAGTTCACATAATTACTCAGGCGCCATAACCAGTGTACTGTTTTCCAGAGTGTGAAGCAGGCATACGCAAAGTTCGTTTCTCATTTAATGTTAAGGGTTTCATAGAAACCGTTTAGTGATAACGGAAGGTGCCAATCATCTATAAATAAGATGTAATAATATAACCATAACTACAACAAAGGTATCAGCTAGCAAGATTATTGATTGCATATGTCATACCAAGCATCATCACTCTCACTTTCCCAATGGGCAAACTGAGAGCAGAAGTAACTATAATGTTTGCCACAGCACACGGATTTTGTGTGCTTGTGAATCCAGAGCAGATGGCATTACTATTACTCCTCACCTTGTATTCTTAATCACCTTTTTCAGTGGTTAACAACTTCAAAAATAGGAATTTCTCTTATATATCTACCAACGTACTCATTAATGACTTCTGAAAAATAAAGTTAAAATTGCTAGCTCTTATTTTCAGCATTAAAATGAACATAGACTTGGAGAGGTTGCTCAGAAAGTAAAGACATGTTTCAGAAAGCCTGGTGAGCTGTTTGAGTCCTGAGGCTCATGTGGTAGAAAGAGAGAACAGACTTCTGTAAGCTGTCTTCTGAACTCCACATATGTGCTGTGCCATGCTTACATATGCACATGCACACACACACACACACATAAAGTAAAATAGCTTTAAAATGTTTATTTAAAATGAGCATAAGTTGTTTCAATATATCAACTATACATTAGGCTTAAGATTATTCTGTTATTCTATTTGAAGTCATGTATGTTAACACATGAAAGGACACCTGTATTCCAGCATGAAATGTTCAGCATTCTGAAAATATTGACAAAAAAATTGGAAGTAAAGTTTTTTTCTTTAATTTTACTTATTACTATTTATTTTTGAAAACATCATAAATATGTCTTGATCAAATCTATTACTCTCTCTCCTTCTCTCTCAAGCTCTTCCAAGGACTCTATCGTTCATATCTCACCCAACTTCATGAACTTTTATGATTTTTATTAATTACTTTTTACTCTTTTGAGTGCAATTAATACTTTCCATATATCTTTGAGTATGAGGTTATCCTTGACAGCATGGAAAACCTATCAGTGTCCACACTGCTAAAAAAAAAAAGAAAGAAAATGAATCTCCCTCCTCCAGTATCCATCAACTGACACTATCCCCTCAACTACTGGGGATACCTCCGAAACACCTTCTTACTCCTACTGGAATTTATAACTGGCTTTATCTTGTGCAAACTTTGTGTGGATAACCAAGTATACCATCCATGTTATATTCAGAAGACAATATTTCTCCTCATTTTCTGGATCTCACATGCTGTCTTTCCACCTTATTCATGATGTTCTCTGATCCTCAAAGAAAAGGGGGTTGATATAAACATTCCATCTACAGATGACCAAACGTAGTTACTTATTCTCAGTACTTTTAGTAGTAAGGCATCTCTTCTTTAACCACTGCCTACTGGAATAACAACTTTATAAAAAACCAAGGTTGGGAACAGCAAAATCTGTGGAATACACAAAAGTATTTAGAAGGAAGTTTGACAGCACGAACATTTAGCAAAGCATTAAAAGTTTCTCTGTGATGACATATGACTTTTCTAGAATGTTCGCTTTACTCTATTATACCAGTGGGCATACCCTGCCTGAGTGGTTTATAGTACAGTGTGCAGGGTTAAGTACTAGATAAGATCTTGACTTGGGTCCTGTGACTCTGGCTAGGAGAGATTAGGGAATGAGAGATAGGTGGATAAGACACGTGTACAATGAAGGTGGGTCAGTTGGGATTCTCTAATACTACCATAACTTGGAATCTCAGCATGTTCATGAAGCATTGCACAGTGAGAAATGTTTAGTCAGTCTTGGTAGGAAGTCTGTGTACTCAAAGTCTGAGGTTGTAAACATCCAGAGGAAATAGTCACCACTGTTAATCTTCTCACACCCTGATCAATAGTTTATAAACATTCAGACTCTTGAACAAAGCTTTGTCATGCCTCTTGAGCCTACCACATATGGGCAACAACTATTTCCCATGAGTCAGCTCTAGAGGTTGTGGCTATGCCAATGTGCACATACTCACAAGACTTCACTTACTCAGGGCTTCCTCTGGCCTCTACAACTGATGTCTTCTCTAACCGAGGAGCCTGCATTGAACTTTCCAGAACTATGAAATCTGACCAGAAGGGAGGGTTTCCAAGTCAGATCAAGAATAATTTCATTGTGTCTTGCAATCAAAGTGTATGGTTTCCTTAACAGTAGTGTGTGACACTCTAGTTATGCTGGAAAAACAAGAAAATTGACAATAATCTATTGTTTTGGGTGCCACTGAAGCCTCTTTAACCAAAAACCCATTGGGAGTAAGACAAACCTGGGGCTGAGATTTTTAATCTAATGATCCACGTCTCTTGGATCAAAATTATTGACTAACATGGGCTACCTCTGTTAAAACCTCTTTCTTTCATATATAATATATGATATAATAACATAGATGGTAGATAGATAAATGATAGATAGATGATAGATAGATAGATAGATAGATAGATAGATAGATAGATAGATAGATAGATAGGTAGGTAGATAGATAGATAGATAGATAGATAGATAGATAGATAGATAGAGATATATCTTACAAAATTAGTGGTACTCCATAATGTTTCTTTAAATATCCTAAGCATATTTAACTGATCCACTACCCCTCCTTTTCTCAGACCCACTTAAACCTTTAATTACCAATAGTCTCACCATTTTCTTTCTTATTTACATATGTTCTATTATCCTCTTTCGTATTGTTATTTTTTTAAAGGCTGCCTGATCATCAGTACTTTCCTCACTTTCTTTATTTTCGTCAACTTTGCCTCTGGCTTTTCAGTTCTAGGTCCACACGACCTTACTGAGGCTTTCTGCCCCCAGTCTTCCCACTCTCTGAGTTCTTCTCACATATATTCTATTCTCCTCTCTTAAATCCATCCCATGTCAATGTTCTGTCTGTAATTTCCTGACTTTCCCATGTACTTCATGTACACAAAGCAATAGAATTTAAACTGGGCCCTTTATTTAGTGCAGAAAATGAGGTATTTGTTTTTCTTTGCCTAAGTGACCTTATTCAGTATAATTTTGTTTTCATCATATCAACTTATCATTTATCTTTAAAGCTGAGCAATATTCAATTGTGTACAACATTTTGGGTTTCATAATGGTATTTTACTTCTGACTATCCTGGAACAGGCTCTGTACATGAGGGTGACCCTGAAATCAGAATCTGCCTTCCAAGTACTGTAATTAAAGGCATGCACCACCCTCCAGGCTATAATGGAGTTTAAGTGTGAACTTTTAAAATTATATCTTATGCATCAATGGTAGATGCATGCCATTATGCATTTATCAAACTCATAAAATGTATAACTCTCAGGCAAGCTGATGCTAACTATGGATGCTGGGTGACAATGATAAACACTGCCTAAGTCCACTTACAATATGTGCAACACCATAAACAATGTCCACATTGCAGGAAATCATAGCAGTCCATGGGGACTCACATTCTACTTAATTTTTATTTGAAATTAAAATACCTCTAAAAGAAATTGATTAAAACTTAAAAGAGCAATGGAGATAAGACTGATTAGTACTTACCTATCATTCGGAAATTTCTGAATTACATCCCTTGCACTACATATAATGGGTGTTGGCTGCAGGCCTATAATATAGGCCTTTGAAGACAGATGCAGAAAGATTTGGAGGACAGGTGAGTCTAGTCTAAACATGAGTTCGAGACCATCCTGGGCAACATGACACCCTGTTTCAAGTAGGGTGTCAGTGAGGGAGCAGTGAGATAGCTCAGCAAGTACATGTTACCAAACCTGATAATGTAAATTCAATTCCACTGTCCCATTGTGGAACTGAAAAGGGACTCCCTGTGTGACCCCCTCCGATTGTCTTTTGATCTCCTCATTGTGATGGTGAAGGGAGTCTTTCAGTGTTTCTGGTTCTCTAGAGCTCCAGCTGTGCAAGTTCAATTGACAGCAGTCTCTGTAAAGCAACTTAGGGAGATATCACCCTCCTTGAGATACTGTTAACTGACTAATAAAATTTGCCCCTCTGCTGTCCATAGCATAAGCAAAAGAGACACACAGAAATTATTTTTTTATTGTGAAGAAAGCACTTTAATATAAATATGTCCTTATGGAGAAACTATAGTGAAAATCAAAACGTCAAGGAATTTCACATTGTGATATAGAATCTTAATTTCAAATAGTGTCTGTCTGACTCCGCTATCAGGGTCATTCATCTCGCTAGTGTGCCATGGCATGAATGCATGGTACTCACAGACTACTAGGCCTGGGTGTGCATTTCCCTTCTGCTCATGCTAGAAATTTCCAAAGCTGGTTCCCAAGTCCTACAATCCTCACTTAAGGAAAAATGAAATTTTGATTATTTGCCTATGCTATGGCCCCAGAGAGTACTGGGACATTCTGATTGGCTACAGGTCCCACTGCACTGTGGTGATCTCTGTATCATGGTTTAATTTGGATCTGGAAAGAGACCTTCTCATAGTCACACTTGCAGTCACTTTCGCTTCTTCCTTGTATTTGTCTCATTCTGCTAATAGGGTATTCCTTAGGGAAATTAGCAATAATAGTACTGAAGTTTTCTTCTGACAGAGCTTTTGCCAGTATTTTACCCAGGATACTGAGAAGCACTATCAGAGAGACATAGAAGATATGACCTCCGTTAATTCCCCCAAGGTAACTGTGAAGCTTTCTCACTCTGATTTTATAGGTTCACACCCCCGGAAATGAAGAAAAATACTCAAGAACACTGAGGTCTAGGTGACTGACCAAAGATTTGTGGAACACACTTTAGATAGGACATTCTCCAGGACAACTCGGTCAATGTTCCTGTTTTTCTGACTGGAATTACTGGAACATTTTAAGTTATTTTGGTGTCCCCTCTGCATCTGATGTAATATAAATATCATTTAAGCTAAAAAGCATTATTGTTGTATATTTTGCTTTCTGTTCTCATCTCTACAGAGGGACCCTTTACAAGGCTGTTATCAGTAGACCAGTCTTTCTCTTATTCCCAGTAGGAGACTCTATAAGCAAGAGCTCAAGAGTAAGCCTGCTCATCTCTATTTAGACTCAGATTCTGACTTGTAGGTGGAATGTTGTTAGAAGGACTTCCCAGACCACTGACTTCTGTGTATCATTGCCCAAACATCACTTCCTTACTCTAACACCTGACTCTTAATTCATCTATTAATGTCAATGTACATGTGACTGGTTCTTTTCCTCCATATGTTGAGGTTATTACTTTAAGATAACCAAGTTTACAAGCCCCTGAAAACAATCATGAATAAAGTTCTTACCTGTAATACCCACTTAATGGCTATTCTTCATTCTTTAATACCATTTGTTATGGCTTAATTTACAGTATTCCTCCTGAATATTTGATATATGCATTTTAGTCTTACCTATTCTCTTGACATCTTGGTACATAATTCAGATCTAGTTTAAGGACTGTGGATAACAAAATAAAGACTATTTTTCCACAAGGTTGCCTGTGTCCCAAGCTAGCCTTGAACATGTTATGTAGCTGTGTCTTGTCCAGAAGTCCTGATGCCAGTTCATCCATCTCTCAAGCCTATCACCATGCCTGGCAAAAACTCTAATTTCATTAACTAAGAAAGCTATCTGCCTGATTTCGTAGTGTCAGTGAAATAGTTGTTGTGTTTAATATTAAAATTAATTTACTAGTTGATTGATGTCTTTACCAAAAAGTATTTGAAACCCATAATCATTTATTATCATAAACTTTCTATATGCCTAAAATATTTGTAATCATACACACACACATACACACACACACACACACACACACATATATATATATATATATCTGCATATTTAAACTTTCAAAACATTGGTGTCATCATTGAGAAGAGTTCGAAAATGTAATATTTAACTACTCTGGCCTTTGAAACATCATTCTAAGCTGGGAAGGGGTGGTGCATGCCTTTCTTTAACCCCAACACTTAAGAGACAGAAGCAGGCAGATCTCTGTGAGTTTAAGGTCAGCCTGGTCTACAGAGCAAGTTCCAGAACAGCCAGAGCTGTTACAGAGAGAAACCCTGTTTCTTAAAACAAGCAAAAAATAATTTTAAAAATTTCTTCATAGACTACACCATATGTATGCTGTATATTTATAAGTTTATAACTTGAATATCATAAAATTAAATGATATTCTAGTTTTACCAGCTTTGTAAAAATATAGCACTCTAAGTTTAAAATTAATTGAATAATAAGTAGAGTGTGTTGGAGAGTAGTGATGAAACGGTAGTGTGAAGGCCAACCAAATTAAAAAGGGATATGAAAGTCATATGACCAGTCAAAAGAGGTGGATCACCCACACATCAACTGAACTGATTCCCTCCCTGGATTTAGTTCCCAAAGACACATTCCATTGCCATCCTCCCCACCAGTCCCACCTCACCTCTAGTCCCATTGTCCTACCTCTGCCCCCAACTGTGGCAGGCTTCTACTGCCCAAGTGCAGGGCATGACTGTAAAAAATTCAGAACAGGTGATTGATATTCCTTCCAGCTGCATTGACCCACTCCCTAGATTTAGTTCCCAAGGACCCATATCCCTAACCCCCATCCTTACCCACCACCATCTTCTTCTGCTGCTGTGCCCCTGGCTACTGATTACCCTCCACAACCGGATAGTAAGACCCTATTGCTGAAGAGACCACTTGCTTAGGTCTGAATTTTAAGAAATTGAACTGGGATGCAACTAGAAGTTTCACTTCTACAGAGTATTGTTCATGGTATTGGAAGGTACTACTGTGCTACTGGAGGAGAGGAATAGTCGTCAGTGTCACCCAGACACAAACCCTGGGAACTATAACAGGAACTGGTGTAAGACTGCTGCAATGGTAGTGCTAATGTTATGAGAAAAGCAGCAACTTCTTTTTATTAGATTTAAGGCTCATCTTATGAGTTAAAATGCATGCCTGACACTGCTAACGTGGCTAAGATTTTCTACTGGTAAGCCATGGATCCTAAGGGAAACTAAGCTACCATTAATCTGTTAAATGAACATAGTAATAAAATGATCCCTAGTATCGTGTTGCTACACACATAGATCAGCGTATCACTCAGCCATCATCGTATAAGCTTCTTCTTGAAGTAGATGATTATTAACACAGAGGCACACAACTGGATAATGTGCAGAGGGTGAGAAACTTTGAATTACTTATACCGACAAGGAATGTCTTCATCAAACCCCTCCATTTCAGGGTGTGAAAGAGGAGGCAGATAAATTGTAAGGGCCAGAGGTTGTAGATGGCTCTAGGGAAGCAATACCTTCCAGACACAGCAGGCCTGGTGCACGTGTGAAGTGACAGAGACAGCACTTATAAGACCTGTACAAGTTCAAGTCAAGCAACATCCCCAGCATGAAGAAAGGGAGTGAGCACAAAATCAAACCCATAAATAAGAAACTATTTGCAGTTGGCACCTGTTGGGAAAGAACAGTTGCTGAATCAACCACACTCCACTGGAAATCTCAGATCCAGGAATAGTTGAACAACACAGGACTGATCCTAGGCTTTTTATGTTCTTTTTATTTTGTTCAATTTGGTATTTTTGTCTTTTTTATTTTTGTTTTAGTTTCTTTTACACACCCCCCCACACTCACACACACACACACACACACATATATATAATCAGAGAGAAACAGATAGAGAGACAGAGAGAGAAACAGATAGAGAGACAGAGAGAAGACATAATTGTGTAGGTAGGGTGTAGGAATGTTCTAGAAGGAGTTTGGGTGAAAACAAATGTGATCAAAATATAGTGTAAACAAAAAAGTTTCAAGCCAATAAACACAAAATAAATTAGAAGAGATATACATTCAATGAATCAAGTGAATCAAGAGATTTGACTTTTAAATCTGTGTGATTAAACAACAACTCTACTGCAAATACGTATAAATTCCTTATGAATTATTGTTCACGAATGCCAAATGATCCACGAAATAACACTTACTCTTATCATTGACCTTGACTGTTTCCCAGAAGTAGACCGTTAAAACCTGTTGCTGATGACATCACACAACTTGTTTGCATGATATAGACAAAGTGAGCAGGAACGGACTGGACACCTCTTTCCTGCTCTCTAGTTCTCATGGTACAGGAAGTATTGTGAAGGCTATTGTAGCAACAAAGGCACAAAGACACCAATGGTCTTACCTATCTGTGCATCCTATGGAAAAGTGTATCAATCTGTCAGGAAGATGGCTCCTATTACACAATCATGTGATACTGTTATGAAAGTAGACAAATGCTCTCTGATTAGATTGGAGACCTTCTCAAAAGGAGAAAGTCCATAACTGCTATTCTAAACCCTATAAAAATAATATGCAACCTGAAAGCATAAGACACAGGGAAGAAGAGAATGTAATTCTAAGGTTTATCTCAATGACATAGTGCCCAATCAACACCTTCTAAATGTATGTTCATATCCATAGACAGTTACCACTCAGCCTAAATCATAGAGGTATCTATTTCTGGAGTATTGTGCTAAAAGCATGACCTTTTGTCAGGACAAGTTATTGAAAACAAGTAATAGTTGAGCATTCACCCCTAAAAAAGAAATTTATTTCTTTCTCTAAGGCTCTGGGAACATTAGAGAAGAGGGGACAGAAAGAGTTGGAAGATAAGAAGAACTATGAAATGTCATCTTTGTAACATAGAAGCCATTGTTATTATAAACTTTCAACAACTGTGAGTGACTGTTCTGGGTCTGCACAAGAATGGACCCATCAATATTTAGACGAGGGTGGAGGAAAAACTCAAGGGGCTCCTCCCATCGCTGATAAACTATTTCATATCTATACATCCAAGTAACGAAGGATTCACTGCCTTCTAATGTACATTCATTGGTGGCCTTAATATATCCCAATGGGTAGTACCAAGTCAATGTTCACATAAGTGACCTTGATTAAACCAAAGGCACACATGCACATGCATGCACACATACACACAGAGCGAGAGTGAGAGCGAGAGCGAGAGAGAGAGCAAGAGAGAGCGAGAGAGCGAGCGAGAGAGTGAGAGCGAGAGCGAGAGCGAGAGAGCGAGAGAGCGAGAGAGCGAGAGAGCGAGAGAGCGAGAGCGAGAGCGAGAGCGAGAGAGAGAGAGAGAGAGAGAGAGAGAGAGATGAAACTAAGTTATGAATCTAGGATGAGATATCAGGGAAGATGGCATGTTAAAAGGGCAGTGGTGGGGGATAAAAGAGAGTTGGGGAGTAACCAGAAGGCATTATATACATGTATGAAAGTGGCAAAAACTGGCTTAAAAAGAATTGTTTGAGACAGTTGAAAATGGCTCACCCTGTGAATTTTGAAGGCAAATAGCTTCAAGTGCCCTCCAAGTTCTCTCCACGCACTGACACAGCTGTAGAAAGTTTAGTGCATTTTAATTAATTCTTTTAATGGGAGTAACTTTAAATTTACTGAATAAAGTACATTGACAGAATCAAATGGGCTTTGGAAATTAATTTCTTATTATCCAGCTACCTTTGTAGATTCCCCAGATTCTAATCAAATTTTCTGCAGGTATTTTTCAATTACTATTTAATTCATTTTACAGTGTGTTTGCAATGTGTCTCTCATCTGGGAGATAGTCATTGATCTCACCTATCTAAACACTTCACTATTTTTTTCCTGGCCCAATTCTCTCAACTCTCTTTAACGCTAAAATCCTCAGCCTATCCTTTGAGATTGAAAAGGAAAACACTCTCTGATGTGTCTTGCATTTGAATTGTTATTTCACCCCTTCCAAAGGCACACTTCAGGTTTATGGTTAAGAAGAGTATGGAAGTCATGATGACGAAAGATCTGAGTCAATGACCCTTAGGACATGTTTGAGAAATGTAGGGGTAGCTCACACGTAGAAGAAAGAAGTGCTGAGCACTCCAGCTTGGACTGTCATCATGGATATCGCTTAAGTATGAAAACACAGGCATAGAGTGTAAAACTTCAGAGGGCTGAATCAAGACCAATTTGCAAAGGCACAAGGGATGTAGACTTAGTATAATTACATTGAAAATTGAAATGGCTAAAATGTGAAATACTGCACCATGACAATGGGTTTTTAATCACTGTATGTTGACTTTATTCAACAAACATTTATCTGGCTCCAACAAGTGACCCTATGGCACAGTGAGGGAATGAGACTATGAAGGTTAATAAAGGACAGAGTTGAGACAGTTCAGATCTTGGCCTAGGCTCATAGCTCTAGACTTCAGATAGTCTTGATTTGGGGAGGGGAGCACTTGCCATTCGTTGTCTCTTTATATTTGCAGGCTGGGCAATTACCACATTCTAGTAAGACTCCTGATCCTTTTCTTCTTCCAGTGGCCTCTGAGAACATTCATCGATATTTACTCAGTCTGACCCAGTACAAAAACACATGCATATCTCAGCTTCACTTTGTCCTTATGAGACTAAGCCAGAGTAATATATGAGCTATTTCATAATGGTTCAAGGATAATTAGTGGATTATTCAAATAATTAAAATTAGCAACCAGATTTGTGCTTCTGAAATGAAAATTTGCAGACCTGACACACCTTACAATGTGCTTTAGAGCAGGGCTTTCAATGCCTAAATGTTCACTATAAATCATGTTGTTAAAAATGAGAAGGTCTGTAGTGTGAGATAGGGCATGATTTCCCAGGCTATGTTTTGGCTCCTCAGTTAACTCTGTTTACCATACCCTGCACACTGACAATTTTCAGATGTCTTTTTAACAAGCAAAGGGACTGCTCCCTTTCTGTCAGTCTCCCTACATCAATTCAGATTTACCTCCGGGTGCCCCGGAGTACACAGGATCTGCTGGAGATCCAGTTCCAAGTGAGTGGGGCACTTAGAGAAAGGAAATCTCCTTTATATCCAAATTCTCTCAGCTTCTCAGCCCACATATATTTATCTCAGAAATATTTGACAGAATGGATATGTCCTCTGTGATGACTCAAGGTTTACTTCAGCCAAAAACAGTGCCATGAAAATGTTATTCATAATCAGTACCTAAGACAAAACAGAAGACATGGGCAAATAAATAAAGAACACCCTCAAATAAAAGGAAGTTGGTAGTGACTATTTTAAACTTTCTAAATTAAAAATGTGATGCTCCCATGAATTAAAAATGTCCAGCACTCCACTATCTGTTCCATGCTCAGAAAACCTAATCCAGAAGCTTTCATCAATCACTCATATTGCTTTTGTTTGAGGAAAAACCTGCGCAAGGTTCCTGCAGAGTTTTCGTAGTCTTTAGAAATAAACTCTCACAAAGCACAAAGCTCTCCAGAAAGACAAATATTTTCTTCTTGAAGTTTATAGGCATAGCACACTCTAAATCTGCTAGGAAAAATGTATTATCTGAGGGAGAATGTATAGAATAGAAATAGAGAACATTGTCACAACATATTCAACCTTTGTCAAGACAACCTAAGTAATTTGTCTCCTTAGAGTCAAAGTTTTCCATTCTCTTACAATGAAAATATCGAACAGAAAATGGCTAGATGTCTATAGAATAGGGGACCATGAAAGCAAACAGCCTTAGATAAAAAGCTATATACGTCCTCAGCCTCCTTAATGGTTCTCTTCTTGGTAAAAACAACTAAGATGCTAAAAATGTTGGAGCAAAAATATCTTTCTATGACCAGACCCCAGGGATATGAGAAGGCAGGTCTTGTTTTCCTTATTTGTCTTCCTTTAACTGAACACCACTGCCGAGACACAATGTGAGAGGTCATGACTGGAAATCAGAGGAAACACCCAGGCACCTACAGAATGGACTGATGACCATCTGTGTTTCACCCTCACTTTGTCCCTAAGTTCTATAAAGCTCCCCTAGACTAGGAGCTCAATGGCATCCTGTATTCTGTGGAGTCACTCCTTCTACGCAAGAGCTCTACTTTCTTTTAATTGGGCTCCCACCCATGAATCTACAATAAAACCCTTTTCTAAGCTCATCCTCCAGTTGTATGTGAATGTGATTCTTGAGGTCACTGACTAGGTGAAAGATTTGTGTGATCACAGACAGCAGCAGCTATCCCAATTCCCCATTTAAATCCCACCCTAGAGAAGAAGGAAGCCTTTCATTCAGCACAAAGACACACTGCTTTGCTCAACTCACTTCCATGTTCACCTGTGGTCTCTGATTAACATTTATTAAACTGTGGTTCATTCCTTGTTCCTCACAGTGCTTGGAAAGTCTTTTCTGTGGGGTTAATTAATGTGTTCCTTTATCTTTAGAAATTAAGTTACATACATTTATGGCTCATAATCTATTCACATGTTGTACATGTGTTTCTCCTGCAGTCTTTTACCCTGAAAGCACAAACACTAACGGGTCCACAAAATCAGCCAAACCACAATAACAAAGGCATACAAACTCTTAAAAAAATATAAAGACTTTTCACCAATAATTGGAAATAGGAAAATATGGAAATTTACTTACCATAAATGAAGAAAGAGCTGAAGTTAGTGCAACTCATATCAGCTGATTGATTCTATGGTGGCCTAGGAGGTCCAAAGCACTCGGGAGGCAGAGGCAGGCGGATCTCTGTGAGTTCGAGGCCAGCCTGGTCTACAAGAGCTAGTTCCAGGACAGGAACCAAAAGCTACGGAGAAACCCTGTCTCGAAAAATAAAATAAATAAATGTTTAAAAATCTCAATTCTAATGACAGCTAAAATATAGAAAAGGTAGCAGGAGGTTCCCATAAATACTGTTGCTAAAATTATTGTATCTTTTTTGTCATGTTTGATTCTTGTCTCTTGGAATTCTGCCCTTCTCTGAAGGGAAATAGAGGAGAAATAAATCTGGGTAAAAGGGATTGTGGGGGAAAGCTGAGAGGAGTGGAGGGAGGAGAAACTGTGGTTGGGGTGTATTGTATGTGAGAAAAATTATTTCAGCTAAAAAATAAATAATAATACAAAAAATAAGAAATAAAATATTCACCAAATTTTGTTTTAAAAAAATAGTATTCATATGAATTTATTTAAAATTTCATTGGCTTAGAAAGTGTTGGAAAAAGTGGTCATATTTGCAAATCAAAGTATTTTTAAAGAAATGTTTTCAATGAGGAATTTAATCTTGTGATACTGCAAGGCACACGAAGAAATTGTCTTCTAAGCTTTTCTAGAGAGCATGGTATATAGGAAGTGTATATATTCAATGTACAATGTTTACTTGTGTAAAAATATTCTTATATAACATGGCACCATGCACAATATATGCATTTAAGTATATATATATATATATATATATGTGTGTGTGTGTGTGTGTGTGTGTGTATCATATTATACACACATATATTGAAAAAGGAGGTTGTTTCTGTTAATAAGATCCTTTATTCTTTTTTGTAAAATTTAATTTTTAACTGCTCTATCTCAAACCAATCAATAATTATGCAACAAGCTACCTATCCTGTTTCATAGAAAACATTTGTTCAAGATCTTAAAATAGGAAGATTCTTTGTTCAAATGAATTCTAAAAACTGTTTTTGCTTGTTTTAAGAAGGAAGTGTCAAAATAAGAGTATGCTTCTTTACCAGGATGTGTGTGAACAGTTGTACAGAAAATGGTCATTTCCTCAAAAGAGGACTCACATGGAGCACTCACCAAAATAGGTTCCCAAGAGAAAAGAATGTGACACAGAAAATATGCAACTTCTAAGCTTACTCTGACACATAGACTTAAGAATTGTGGCAACTCTTAAAGGCTGACTCAGACAAGGCCAGGTATCTATGTAAGTATGGATCAGAGGAAGGCTTCAGGCTGGAGAGGTTGCTTGTTTACAATGGAGTCTTTGGACCCTGAGGGCTTACATAAGCACCACTTCATTTGAAACATACAAAGTTGTTGAGTTAGTTCTCTGTGAAAATCAAAAAAAAAAAAAAAAAAAAAAAAAAAGGATGACAGAAAGGAAGGCATGGAGTTTTAGGGACAGAACTCCGTTTCCTTCCAGCATCCTCCCCCTCTTGATATCTATATTCATACAAAGCATTTGTTAAATATTTTCTTTTACCTGCAAAGTCCTCTTGCCCAATTAAAAAAAAGTCACAGACTTGACTGTAAGGGTAATAGGATATCTGAGAGGAGTAAAAATACAAATATCATAGTATTCATGTGAAGCAAAATTGACATGGCTGTGATTCAACTGGCAGATAAAACCTGAAAAATGAAATAAAATTCATGTTCTGGCAATGCTGAAGCATGCATGGGCAGCCCATATATGGTGGATCTGCTGAACTTGTTCATATTGGGTTTCATTATCTAAGTGGATGAGGACAACTGACCAGGTCTTTTCCTTCTAGGTTTTTTCCTTAAAAGGGCACCAGATCTCATTACAGATGGTTGTGACCTTACCGTGTGGTTCCTGGGAATTGAATTCTGGACCTTTGGAATAGCAGGCAGTGCTCTTAACCACTGAAACATCGCTCTTGTAAATATATATTTACACAAAGTAAGAAAAAAAATGACATCTTGAAATTTGTGGGCAAATGGATGGCTCTAGAAAACATTATATTGACTGAGGCAACCCATGTTACCTCACTCATAAGTGGCTTTTAGACATAAGGCAAAGAAAAAGCAGCCTACAATTCACAATCCCAGACAATCTAGACAGCAAAGAGGATACTCAGAGAGATCTAATCTACATTGGAAGTGGAAAAAGGCAAGATCTCCTGAGTAAACTGGGAGCATAGGAATCATGGGAGAGGGTAGTAGGGGAGGCGGAGGGATGGAGGGGAGGGCAGAAAATATATAGCTCAATAAAAACAATTAAAAAAAAAGAAATCAGATAACAATGAATGCTAGTGGTGAGCTCACTTTTTCTTTCTTATATAGTCTAGGACCCTGGCCCATGGAAACATGCTGCCCACAGTTAAAGTGGGTCTTGCTCACTTTATTAAGCTAATTTAGAAATTCCTTACAGGTTTGTCTCCTAGATGAGTCTAGAACCTAAAAAACTGAGTCAGTGTTAACCATCAAACAGTAAAATAATATCTTCAAAATTCTGCAGTAAAATGCTTATTGATCTATAGGCAATAACTATTTAAAAACTATTTAAAAGTATAAGGAACAAAAACATTGTGATTAATAAAGTTAAATTAACAGCATAAGGACTGTCATTAAGAAAATCTAATGGAGCCAGGTGGTGATGGCACAAGCATTTAATCCCAGCACTCAGCAGACAGAAGCAGGAGGAGCTCTCTGAGTTTGAGGCCAACCTGGTCTACAAAATGAGTCCCAGGACAGCCGAGGCTTCAGATCTTTATATTTTTCATATTACTGAAATATTTTCAAATTTAATGGACACATTTCAGTAATATGAAAAATATAAAGATCTTAAGAAATCATAAAAAGAAGTGATCATGCAGATAGGTATTACCGAATATGATTGTATATACAACAAAATATTTAAATTGAACAATTTACAATGTTAGACTAAAGGAGTTCTGTGGGACAACAATTGGCTTTTTTCACTATTCTTGGATATGATAAGACATTGATTGATGTAGACATGGCATAAATTAATTCATGAACACATTTCAAGGACAGTAAATTCAACCAACCAAAATAAAAAAAATTAGAAAAAACACACAGGATTACATAAAAGTGAAAGTACACATTGAAAGTAAGGGGGTGAATACTCCTTCCCACTCTCTTTTTGTTACAGTCAGGAGCTGTTTTTGTTTTATCTTGATAACATGAATGCAAACGGTTGTATCTGTCTGGATGTACAAAAGACAAAGTTTTTTTTGTATCTTTGCAACCTCTTAGACAATTGTCTGTGGCATACATTACATTCTAGATTAATATGTATTCAACAAAAGTAAACAAGTTTTTCTTTCTCTTCTCCATTTCTGTAGAGTTTCCTGTGCTACTGGAAGATGTTTTTAATTACATTTCTTACACAACCTTGTCAATGGCGACAGGAAGTTTGGAAGTTTCTGAACTAATAGACAAGCCGCATACTTCACAAACACAAACCAGAGACTTTAAACTGTAAATTAAACATAAACAAGTCTTTCATAGCTCTCTGCTCTTTTTCAACACTGACAAGATGAACTATGCCTTCAATATGAAGATTTTAGTGTTGAATAATAACAAATATTGGTAACATAGGTTTAAAAACCATATATGCAGTTTAAGGATATAAAAAGGTAGGAATAAGAATATTGTCTGCAAAACACTACATGTTTAAATCTCTCTCTTCCCTTCTCCTCTCTTCCTTCTTACTCCTCCCTTTCCCTTTCGGTTTATATTTCTCTGCCTTTCTGCCTTGGATTGGTATAAGACCATAGAGTAACCTAAAGTTAATCATTTCATTTGTACAAAAGAGCACATTTATTATTTATATAACTGGAACTCTTGAACATATCTCATCTCAAGAAAATACATTACTGGCAATTATATGACATATATCATTACGCACAAAACTGATTTAGAGAGCCTAAATTAAGATGGAGAGATGAGACAGGCCGTTTGACAACTGTCCTTTTACAAAGCCCATGTTCTCTTCTCTTTGCTGTCTCGATCCTACTGTTTAATTGCTCGTGCTTTTCCTTCTGTGCCTCAGCTGACTGGAAGAAAGCACTGATGTTCTTGATGGGTTTCTTCCCTTCTTCATGCATTTCCATTCAAAGAAGGATGAGATTTGTGACTTAACTGGTAATAACAATCTTCTAAATTTGGGGACATGGGCCCTATGTTCTCTAAACTAAACTTGACCTTATTTTGTGGCTGTGGTCCAGCCGTGATTTGGATTCAGGTCCTGAGTGAGAAAGGGTTGTTGGCTCAAGGAAAACTTCTGAGCACCAAATGAATTGCACTCAAGTGTCCCTGCATAGCTCAGGTCATCTTTACTTACACTTAAGCAGAGTTTTTCTTACTAGGGTTGCCTAAACAACTTTCTTGTTGGCTTCTATTTTGACTTTAAGAAATACAGTATAAGGAATACATCATGATCATTATAAAATCCCCTATTATTCCACTTTATGCTTCCCCAAATACAGCTTCCCATCTCTGACATAACCTTATTTTAGACATTCCTCTACTAAAGTCTGATTTTACTATGCTTACTATCATTTTAATATCTTTATTAATCATTAGTGTGAGTCTATGAAGTCCATTTCAGAATACATTTGGGAAACCTTAAGTGTTCTGGCACATTAGTTCCCCAGGGCATGTCTCTGTGGCCTGAGAGACCTACAGGTAGTCATCAGATGGAAGGGACACTTATTGAAATTGCTACAATTGTTCTGAGAATGCTCTACCATTTTTTTTCTCCTTCCCTCTTTCCTATTTTCTTCTCTAGTCCCTTCCCTTTTATCTTTTGTGCTTACTTTGCCTAGAATTTTTTATATCTCAAAGTGGTTCCTTATCCCCTCTTGGAATTGTGGAACCAATAACAACACTGAGCAGCAATTAAGCAATGAATAAGTCTCTTTATTCTTTGCCAAGAATAGCAATACTTGTAGATCCAGGAGACACAGAGGAAATTGACCTCAGAACCCTTTGGGATGTTATGCATATAAGCATCCTTACATTAAAAAAAATGAAGAGAAAGAGAAAAAGGAAAGATTAGAGTGGAGCAAAAACTCAGCTAGGTCTTTCAGGAAATGCTCAGAAATGCTTCCTTCGATCCTTCTTGTCTCACAAACAAAAACCTAAAGTCTTCTTTGATCAACTTATGGAAGAGTCTTGTATTTATGGTATAGGATACTTGAGGGATTCAGGGCTCTTCTATATTTCTCTAGTTGTTGACACAACATAAAGACAAAAATGTATTCTTCCAGAAGGACCTATAATTCTTCAAAATATGGGTAAGTTTTGTTAGCTTCAGAAAGTAGATAAATGCATAGCTGATACCGTGGCCTTGTCACACCACTTGTTTCACAGAGGCATATTTTTATGACTTCACTCGAAAGAATTTAATATGACCAAACTGAAGAAAATATTTAGTTCATCTGTTGTCAGGTGTAAGCTAGAGACTTCTGTAATTTAGAAATATGGTTGTTTCACAGATCGCGTGTCCTACTACAAAAACAAAGAAAAACTTGGGGCAATTGATGAAAGTAGGGTCGTCCAGGGGACAGATTCCAGGTTTGGCAGAGTCGGAAAGATCTATGCCATCGTGTCAAGTTAGCTCTGTAAATCCTCTGGTTTTGCTGTTGGATGTGAAGAGGTTTTTGAAAAATTGAAATTGGTTATCATGTCTCTCCCAATTTATTTATTCCAAATTCTGAAAACCCCAATATTATTTATCTCATATTAATGCTGCATATTGCATAGTTCTTACTGCTTGCCATACACTGAGAGGAAACACTGGCCTGTATTCATCAAGGCTTCTTGTCTGTGAAGATTCATCCCCCCCACACCCCAAAAAAAGTTCTAAAAAGTGGGAGTTTGCATCTGTAGTTAACTGTGCTTACCCATGAGCTGTCAGAAGCTTACAGGGCTGTGATTCCTGGTCTGGACTTTACCCATGATGTCTGTAGGAAGTAGCTGAGAAATTTCTTTTAAAATAAATGATGTTTTGCTTTAATGAGAACAAAAATGTCTGACGAGAACTCGATAGCACATTTGTTAGTGGCACTTCAGCTTCCTGCTCAGTTCTGAGTCATTCATGCGACAGCTCACGGAAGAAAGGGCAAAGCGTCTGGTGACAAGGATTTTGCTATAGAGCTGAAAAGCTGGCGTCAAAATGTGACAAAATCTAAACAAAGAAATGACATTTAATCCAAGAAACTTTTGTTCATTTTCTAGTTAAATGTTGTAATTATTTGTCTGTGTGTGCTTGTATGCATATGTTTAGGGATGTGTTCTTGACAGGTACACACATGTAGACGCCACAACATAAACATTGGGTGTCTGTTTCTGCTGCTCTTCACCTTGTGACCTTAGTTACTAGTTAGTTATTCAGTGTTTTTAATCTGCATATGTTTGCTTATTCATATGGGTTTCCATAAAGAGTCTGGAGGTTAAGGTTAGAATGCTGTCTGCCTCAATTGCTCTTCCACCTTATGCTTTGAAATTGGTTCTCACGCTGAATCTTGAACTTGCCATTTTGCTGGACAATGAGTCCTCAGACCCAAGTCTGTCAATATGTGCCAATAAACACTGGGATTTCAGACATATGTGGTCACACCTGTGTTTTAATTAGTGCTAGAGATCAAGTTCAGGTTCTCATAATTGCTGAACAAGTATCTTATCCATTGAAATATGACCCCAGCCTCAATTTTCCAAAAATATTTTAATTAAAAAAATAGGAACTGGTTATAAAAGAAGATAGGAACTATGAGCCCTCCTACACCCTACTACTTATGTGCTTTGTTAATAATAAAGTTTCATTAACAAAATTATCTGAATAGAAAGATTTTAAAGGCAGTGATAGAGTGTTGCTATGCCAACAATCTATGTGAAATTCATTCAAAGCCTTAGAGGTATACTATTGGCAGGATTTGCTAATGAATAGTCCCAAACTTCAGAAATTTCTTTTTTGACCAACTTTACCGGGAATCTGGTGGCAGTTGGAGTATATAGAATGAATCCTTCTAAAGAGGAAGAGAATTCAAAAGTTTTAATTGGTTGGTGTCTGTCTGGGTGGCCGGCAGCCTTTCAATTTTTAAGAGCTAATGTTCAGAGAGTAATACAATCTCAATTGATGTATGACGTTACCACTTTTAAAACAGTAGAGCATCCTAAACTACTCAGAAGGCATCATTTCCATTCGACCACATATTACATTTTTGTAATTTCTTTTAAGCATCAGTTTTCCATTAAGGCAAATGAATCAAACCATAAAATAAACCATTTCTCGACAATTTTTCAACCACTATGTGAAAATGGCCTGAGGCTTTACTCACCAGTGGCTTTGTTAGAACTCTAAGTGGCGTTCAGAAATCAGTATGGAAAGTCTTCTGTTAAAGTCCTGTGTGTGGCAGGGCAGGCCTGCCAAGTTGTACTGAATTTACTTTCCTTTCCTGATTCAACGACGTCCTCCCCTAATCAAATCCAATGAAAACAAGGCTTCCTCTTTTCCCACTAGCCCTGGGATATCAAATCATTTGGATCCAGAATGAATAGTGCAAAGAAGTCTGGTGATGGAAGAATTTTGTCTACATGAAAAGGCTCCCCAGAAAAGACAAGCTGGACCGTGTGGCCTTGATGAAACCTTTTCAAGTGCCTCTGTCGGAGCAGGCATGGGGTTGAAAAGCTCGAAGTGCCAGTTGGAAGCATGGTTCCTGTTGGAAGGCCCCTTCTCAGGAGAATAAACCATATTCTCCACAAAGGAGTCAAAATGTAATTCCTGTAGAGTGATGGATGTTGGTAGTGAACTAAGGTAACAGGCAGCATTCTACTAAATACTGTTTTTCCAATACTTGGCAGTTTAACAGAAGGATTATTTCATTGTAAAATTGCATTTTGTTAGAAAATAAGCAGGATATTTGTTAGATTACTTTTAAATGTCTGTATGAATAGGAAAACGTCATTTCTGCTGTACTCCGAGTTAGAGTATGCATGCAAATTAATATAAACTAATAGACCTAATGGATGACAAAGCAAAACACACCATTTATTAGTAATAATAATAATAGTGGTAATAAGATTAGAATAATAAAGTAAAAATGATTGATATGCATCTTAGCATATAAGTCCTACATTTTTGCACACAAAAAAAAGCTTTCTCATGTGCTTTGATTAGCAGGGTGATGCAGAAAAGAAATAAATGTTTCCTTAGTAGGCAAGCATCAGCCTAGTGTTCCTTGAGAGACTGATCAGGACAGTTCTGTGATGTACTTGCTTCATTTTGGCATGCAGGTTCTGTTCAGTTCCAGCACATACAACAACAAGGCAAGTGGGTATGCTTCAGGGAGGTGTGCTCAGCTGTGATTGTATCTGAGCAATTATTAATTTCTTCTAGGGAATTTTCATAGACTAACTTAATGTTGAGGTTTAAAACAAAGACATAGCCGGGCGGTGGTGGCGCATGCCTTTAATCCCAGCACTTGGGAGGCAGAGGCAGGTGGATCTCTGTGAGTTTGAGACCAGCCTGGTCTACAGAGCTAGTTCCAGGACAGGCTCCAAAACCACAGAGAAACCCTGTCTTGAAAAACCAAAAAAAAAAAAAAAAAAGACATAGTCGTTATGTCCTGACAATGCAATCTGTACTTTTCATAATAAGACTTTTGGTATTAAGTGGTGGTCATGGTTATATTTGTATTTCACATCTTATCCAAGAGAATTGTTAGAAAGAAGAAAATAATTAGCAAAGGAACTAAGCTGTCATTTAGAAATGATGTAATTTACATTATTATGTAGGTGAGATTCCTTATACTGTAATGAGTATTTGAGACAAAGAGATGAGAGGTTTTTTGTTTGTTTGTTTGTTTGTTTGTTTTTTGGCTTACCTTGATAGTTCCAATACATAATTCCAATCTCTACTGCTTGGATCTGTCTCGATGCAACATTGTGTGTGCTGGGGCAAAGATGTTACTTCACAGCTAGAAGTAAAGGAAAGTAACAGGGAAATAGAGGAGGTTCTAACCTCCAATCCTCAACAGAGGCACACTTTCAGGATTTCAGATTCTCCTACTAGACCCTACATCTTAAAAGTTCCATCTCATCTAACAACCTGAGATCAGTAGTAAGTTGTTCCTACATAAACCTTTGTGGAGAGCATAGAAAATCCAATTACTGAAGTGACACGTTATTGTTGGATTCTACAAGGACAATTCTTAACTAAACAGTTAAATAATGTACCTTCAGAGTTAACAACTTTTAGATGTGAAGGGGAAAAGACAATAGACCAGGGCATGGTATAATAGAGGTCCAGACATAGAATATCTGCACTCAGAAGACTAAGATGAATAGATCACAATTTTCAGAAAGTCCAGTCTGGATTTCCAGAGTAAAATCCATTCTCAGAAGTCCAAATGAGAAAAAGAATAAAGATAATAAAGAACTACCAAATCATATTTACTGATCTAAAGCATCTACTGTGCTTTGGCATTCCTCTGAGGTCACGGGTGATAGGTAGGCTCCATAGTCTTCTTTTTCTTGAATGCTTTATCATCTGAAATCTTTATTTGCTAATCAAACATGCAGATCACCTGCGCCCTACTTTCTTCTTCTGTCTTTTATTGTGTTTATCTTGTTGCTAGTTACTTTTTAATATTGACCTCTGTGGACAAAACCACCATGAAGGCCTCATTCCATTCTATTTTACACCCCACCATACACTGTTCCCAGACTCTCATATGGATGAGCTCAGCTGTGCAACCCAATGAAATCCCAGCTGAATTGCACTGGTTTTGCAGTTTTGTGGATATAAGCCATACTTTCTATTTCAAATTTGTTTCTAAACTCTCTGTTCTACTAGAGTTGATGTGGGAGTGTCATATATCAATCTGTTGATTTCATTGGTTAAGTTATAATAAACCAGCTGCTTGGCCTCATGGCTGGAACATAGATGGGAGGAGTAAACAGAATAGAATTCTGGGCGGAAGAGGAAGTGAGGTCAGACTCTGCTCTGCT
>NW_026068170.1:143558-167257 GCF_014885135.2 Alexandromys fortis
TCTTCCCGGTAAGCGCACCTTGGGGTGCTTACACACACCATTAGAAATGGGCTAGTCCAGGTGCGAGAATTGGCCTGTAAGGGCTAGAGTTCATGGGCCAAGCAGTTCTTTAAATGAATACAGTTTGTGTGTTGTTATTTCGGGCATAAGCTAGCCAAGCGGCCGGGGTGTTGGGGACGCAGCCCCGCCGCCGCTCTTATTTCAACATAGAGTCTTCAACTGACTACCTAGCTGGCCTGTGGCTTTCAGCTCTAATGTTGGGTACTATCACAAGGTTTTCACGTTCTTTCACTGGAAATCTAATTTATTTTGCAAATTCTCTTAAGTAACAGATGTGAAGAGAATACAAAGTGAATGCTTCAGGCAGGTTTTTCTTCTAAAGAAATTCTGACAGAGTTTGTATTTTAGTATATTCTTGCTTTCTGTGGGTCCTATTCAATAATGATTTAGTGATTATTGTGCTAGCAAATTTTTAAAAATGTGTTTGGCTGTCTTCACTGCTCTAATGTTTTCTACTAGCTTCATTAGAAACTGGCTCCTGTTGCTGTTTTCACTTTGCTGTGTTGATTTCTTGGCCTCCACTCACACCAATTATTAGCAATAGCCCCACATACATAAAACAGACTGGGGTTGTTTTATGTATTCATTCCAGAAGCACGTTCTCACAAATTTAGTTTATTATCATTTTAATTGATTAAAAGTTTTCTAGTTTTGTAGCAAATATTACTTTATATTTCAATTCTATCTTTCTGGTTTGTCATTATATGTTGTCATTATTTTGGCTTGTCATTGCATATTTGTTACATATTGCCATAAAATCCTTAATTAGTATTTTATTTAGTTATAGATCAAAGGTGCTTCTCCCACTTGCAATATGTCCATATGCATTCTCTTGTTTCAATTGTCTATTTTAGGAAAATACCATTGTTTAGAACAATTTTAAGTTTAAATGAAAATTAAGCAGAAAGTATAGAATGTGTCCATATCTTGTTGCAGAAGGATTGGCTGATTGGCAGGTATCTAGTCAGAAATTATAGGTGGGAGGACAAACTAAGAAAATGATGGGAAGAAGGGCAAAGTCAAAAGAGATGCCACCCAGCTGCCAAGGAAGCAGGACATATAGAAATGAGGTAACACATCATTAGCCATGTGACAAAGCATAGATAAGAAATAGGGCTAACGTAAATATAAAAATAGGATAGTAAAAAGCCTGAGCTATTGGCCAAACATCTATAATTAACAATAAACCTCTATGTAGGTTATTTGGGAACTGGTGGGTGGGACAGAAACATCAGCCTACAATATCTGTCCCTCTTCTTACTCCATATCTCTCTATTATTAATTTATTGCATTGGTTTAGTGTGTTCAATATAGTTCATGAGTTAAAATTCTTATACTTTATTTTTAAATAAGTTACATAGAATGCATGCTTCATCATTTGTGTGATTAGTTCTTTGGGTTCTGTTGAGTATATCATGGGCACATTACCATCTCATGGAGTAGAGTTTTGCTGCCATGAACAGCCCATGTATCTATTCTTTTCATGGTAACTGATTAGTGATTCTTCCATTTCTAGATGGTCATGTAGTTTCGCTTATATTGTATTAAATGCGTAGCCTCTTTAGATTTTGTGGTGATTTGAATAGGAATGGCCCCAATGGACTCATGTGTTTGAATGCTGGGCTCATATGGAATGGCCCTCTTAGGAAGAGTAGATGTGCCTTGTTAGAGGAAGAGTGTTACTCTGGAGGTGAGCTTTGAGATCTTATATACTCAAGTGAAGCCTAGTGTGGCAGTCTCCTTATGCTGATTACAGACCAAGGTGTAGAACTTTCAGCTCCTCCAGCACCATGGTTGCCTGCATGCTACCATGTATCTTGCCATGATAATAATGGACTAGACCTCAGAAATGATAAGCCAGCCCCAAGTAAATATTTTCCTTAAATCTCTAAATTTATTTCATTTCTTTTATTGTGACTTGCACATTACAATTTTATTGTTGAACAATATTCCATGGTGTTGCTTCTTCACAATGTGTTTATCCACTCATGCACTGAAAACTCCTCTTTTGAATTTTTATTTTGGAGCAATGATAATAGTTATATGTAGTATCTTTCTTCCTGCTGCTAAGCTGTCTACCTATGCTCCCTCCCTCCCTCTGTCCCTCCCTCTCTCTTTCCCTTCCTTCCTTCCTTCCTTCCTTCCTTCCTTCCTTCCTTCCTTCCTTCTTTCCTTCCTTTCTTTTTGCCTCACTCCTTTCTGTATTTACCTTTTGTTTAAGAAGGATCTGTTAGCGCTCTCCCAGGGGTTTAAAGTGTAGCTGAATTTCCATCTGTCTTTTCTCTTGTCCACGCATCTGGACTTGTTACCCATCCATCTGTCTGACTAATGAATCACCCTTCTGAACCTGTCAGCAGCATATGCCTCCATTTATTTATCTGGACCTAATCCTGCTACTTAATTTCTACAGCTGGACTCAACTCTAAAGCCATGTTCTAACACGTTATCCTGTAGAAGTGGCAGTGGACCTCTCCAAAGACTGCCATGCCATAACAGACTGTGTTTCTCCCAGTTTTGGCCTTTCCGGCTCTTGGCTTCGTTAGGCCTGTATAGATAATTTATAACCTATGCACATGGATGAGTATAGATCTATTTACTGTGTGCTGTATGCTGTACAGTTTATGTTCCAAAGGTTTATATTAGTCATTCAGATTGAAATAAAAGAGCCTGTGGTCAATCCTACCAGGCACACTTGAAAACAGGGACATCTGGAGAATATCTGTGAATGAAGCTACAAGACCTTGTAAACTGATTGTCATTCAATGAATTCTAACATTATTTGAGGACACAAATGTGTTCATTCATGTTTCTGATGCAGTGTGTTCGCCACAGCTACGCTAGGCCATAGAGGATGTTTCCCTTCTCCAGGTGAGGTAAATCCTAATAAAATACTCTCCCGTGATGGCAGTATCTTTTATTGAGGATTACGAACTTACCAGGTTGTATTTCAAAAATGCTACTTTTCCTTTTCTGAGGCCAGAAGGGATTTTTCTTTCATCTTCACTCTGAAAACCGGTCAGTCTGCTAGAAGTAAAACCCATGATGGCATGGGACTTTCCTGGGAGTTTTTATATCAGACTACACAGGTCAGTCTCCAGAAATGAGCACTTAAGCCTTAGATGCTTCTGTTAGCTGCTGGACCCAGAATTGACTCCTGTTTAAGCTGTGAGTCTATTATTCACTTAATCTCTTTTTTGTATAAAGCATTGTGCTGAGCCTCAGTTTCCATGTGTATTAAAAATAATGATTTTCAGATTCTTCAGTGTTTTACTGATGAGGAAGTGAGTAATGATTTCTAAATTACTTGACTCTCTGAAGATGAAGCAGAATTGAGGAATAGTGAAAACAAAGAGGACATGGGAAGGAAGGATCATAGAGTCTGGCTGAAATTTTTTGAGAGCTGAGAATAAAGAGTTCCAGTAAAATGGACACTACCTCTGAAGGATGCTAATAGAGGCAATATTCCTTTTATAGAGTGACATTTATGGAGAAGAATATTAAGGTTTGCCACAAAGCAGATGTAATAACCTTGAGTATGGCCTTGCTCCTTTCTCCACTATTTTCTAGAAATCTCATAAGTGAAACTAGTTAATTCCTTTTATAGAACAAAACACCTGAACATACCACATAATTCACATGACCAGGGGTTTTACTTTATCAGCTATAATCCTATCAGATGGATTTGAGGAGCCAAGCTGGGATCTCATTCAATTCCTTATCAACAATTTGAAAATGTAACTACATGATGTGCCAAAATTTTACATATGATTATTCTAAGGACCAGTAGGCAAGAATCTCTTTTGAGGAACTCACATCATAGCAGGCTCATAGGTTCACTGTCATTCTTAGCTAGACAGCACAACTGAAGTTCGCATAGCTCCATGAGACCCTGTCTTAGTTAGCTTCAGCTGTCAACTGGATATAATTATTGGAACAGGCTCCAAGCGGTAGTTTTGGCATTGACTCCTCATGTGTATGTCTCCTTGAAGCTATAAGATTACCAGAGTTTTTTTTCCCTAGCAAAACCCATGGTTTAAGAGTAATTCAGCAGCTTGCATCTTAAAACAGACCTCTTAAAGGAAGGTGCAAGGAGATTACATTGTCCATCACCACAGAAGTCAAGTTATGAACAAGGAATTCTGCCAAGCCCAGAAGGATCAGGAATCCTCTATCCTACAAACAAAATTCTTTTCTCTTTTAAAACAGGGATCATTGAGACCACATTTTCCTTTTCATGGAATTAAAGGGAAAAGGAAAAAAAATGTTGTTGAGACAACCAGATTGAGTTTCAGGTCCGTGGGAAAAAAAGAAATAAATCTAAGGAAATGGCCCACACGTGGAGGGTGCCCTACTCTGAACCCAGGATTAGGCACAGACCACACCCAAACAAACAGTTTCCACAAACACAAAGAGATCCTTTATTAAACAAGGCAAAGAGACAAGGTGACTGGACCTGAATCAGGCAGAAGCTTCAGCAAAGAGCATTGCCTTAAGGGTCAGTTTTAAGAGAGAAAAGGGAAGGTCTGTGTTAGAATGAGATAGAGGGAGTTGGGAAGTTCTGATTGGATATTTTAATTAGGCTAATCAAAATAATGAATTTTGATTGCTGAATGTTGGATATTTTGATAATTGGATCTTGGTGATCAGTGTCAGGAATGAGGCAGGCATAACAAAATGGCCACACAAGGGAATAGATTTTGGTGGCTAATTAGGAATGCAATCCAATGGTTTAGCAAGGGGAAGCGAAAGGGAAATGACAAAACCTGCCAGCTCTGTGTTTGGCATGCTTAGGCCTTCTAGAGCTCCTCACCTAACTCATGATTAATTTTACATCCGACTTGGCTTTTGTAGTGTCATTTTGAATTACATGCCTTCCAAAGCTTCAGGCCTTTAAATACTTGGTTTTTGTTTTTGTTTTGTTTTGTTTTGTAGTTTGAGGAGGTGTGGCCTTGCTGGAGGAAGTGCCACTGAGTTGAGCTTTGAGGTTATGAGATTTTAAAAGAAACATGTTATTCCCAATTTGCTCTTTACTTCCTCTTTGTGTGTTGAAACTTCAGTCCTCAGGTCTTAGCTTCCTTCTGTCACCAAGCCTACCTGCCCCCTCCTTCCCCATCCAGATGGAGTTGGATTCTTAAATCTCTGGAATCAAATGCCCCAAATAAACCTTTTTTTTCTATTAGTTACCTTATTCATTGTGTTTTATCATAACAGTAGGAGTTACCTAGAATTACAACAGTACTGAAGGAGGTTGGGGCAGGCCCTCACGCCAGCACAGAGGTGGAATACTGGGGGAAAGCTGCTTCCTGATTTGCTCACTTTGATTTTTAAACAATTCTGAACCACAGACATCAAGGTGGTACCGATCCCAATAGGAAAGCCAATCCCACATCGGTAATTAATCAAAGAGCATCCCAAGATTAGCCTTCAGGCCGATGTGGTGGAAGAATTTCATCTATTGTAGTTTTATCTTCTAGACAACCAGCTTGCATCAAGTGGAGAAAACTAACTCGTACATGATCCATATTTTGGTTCAGGTTGGCACATTTTATATGATATGGTATCTTTTCCATTCTATGGTTTATAAGTGTTACAAATAAAATCAGGTTTTCCTCTGTTGGACTAGCAGTCCGATAACTAAAATAATTTATAAACAGACTCGGAGGGAAGTTGAGAACAATTTTCTTAAATATTAAAGTACAACTGCATGGTAAGGCCAGCTTTAAATAGCAGCAGCTGCCAGGAAGTGGGAGATGGAGGAGAGTCAGAGCAGAAATAGCATGTTTTCTGTTAGGGTAGAAGAAAAAGGGCAATTCAGCATTGGAGATTAGCAACTGCATGGCAGTTAAACAACCTTCTGGTGGAACTATGTGTTTGTGTGTTGGGGAGTGGCCAATAAAAGAATGAGAACTCTTAGAGCATCAGTGAAAGCGTACTCTGACATTGAGCAGTCTCTGAGAGAAAAAGATAAAGGATGAAAATTAAGAGAAAACTTCTAGCTTTTTGAGTAACTCAGAATAGCAAGTAGATTGCATGAAGGAGTCTTCCTCTGAGGGATGATTGTTTCTCCTCTCCTAGCGTTTTTTTACATGAGTTGGACTTCCTTTGCCTGGAGTCCTATCCAAGGGTAAATAAACTCAGCTGCACTCAAAGAAAAAGAAAGCAGTGTGTAGTAGTCTAACCTCTTAGGCAGATCAGAGAGTGAGGCTCTTTTCAGGGCCAGAAGTATCTTATCCATTCTACCAGGAAGTAATACCTTTCCTAATGGACCTTCAACAAAGCCTGAAACGTCTATCTTTTCAGAAGATAGTTTGAATCTAAAGGAGTGGCAAAGTTCATGTTTGGTGTTTCAGTCTTACTAGGGAAATAATAGGTGGAGTTCAGAGCCAGTTATGAGAAAGAAGTGAGTTCATGTTCAATGGCCATCAAGGTTATCTAGCTACCTAACAGAAAGGCAGTAATATTTATCTGCAATAAGTATGATAGGATACATTCCAAGTTCAAAAGTGTTAAAACAGTTTTAAAAACTTAATTTCAAAAGACACTTATGGGTTAATTGAAAGAAAAATGCTTTTAAATAATATAGCAAATTAAGTAATTTCATTTTATTTTCTAAATTGAACCAACTCTGTCCCTGAAAGATTAACATGATGTTTATATGCGTGATTAGATTTTAAAAAACTGACAAGGTATAAAAGTTAAATTAAATTTGTTTTAGAAAAAAATATGTGTGTGCACATTTATTCTGGACACTACTATTTTTGTAATGTGATTGCCATATATTTTATTCTTTGTAATTTTTATTTTATGAGCAAATAATTTTAAAAGTCTTAGATATGGTAAAATGATAAATTTTTTTTTTATTTTACCACTCATAGCTTACTGTCAATAGGTATGCAAAAAGGCAGAATGAAATATCCCTTTAGGTTTTAGCATTCCACTCTGGCTTGAATGATGTAAAAATATATTCTTTCAGAATGAATAACACTAAACTGATGCAATCAATGGCAACAATAAAATGAATTTGGCTGATCTGCACAGTGGAAAAGTCTTTGATTGCTTGTATGTAAGATGAGATGTAGCAAATCCATGTACACAAAGCCAAGAAGCAATTTCAACAAAGACATTGGCTCCATTCTGAAGGACTGGGGTATAGCTAAGTGGCAGAGTTCTGGTGTTACTGCTTCCAGAAGCAACTGTTGGAAGAAAACTGATTTATTCATAGTTAATGAGAGACTTCAGTCAGCCAAATATTGTCTCATTAAATAAAGACAAATTGTCACCTAAAGTAAGCACAGCCCACTATCTTGCATAAGAAAGGAGCATAAAAACCAAGCACACATGTCAACTTTTCGTAACTGAATAAAACACATAAAAAAAAAAAAAAACAACTCACTGAAAAGAGGAATCATTTGATTTTCCCTTATGCTTTCAGAGGTTTCAGTCCAAGAGGAACTAACTTCATTGCATGGGCCTGAGGTATATGGCTATAGAGGTTTAAAGTGTAGGAAGCTGCTTGCCTCTCAGAAGACAGGAAGGAGAGAAAGAGAAGTAGGTTGCTGGGAATAGGGTTTACCTTTTAAAATCAGACCCTCAGCAATCTGTTTCTGTCAATGCGGGCCTTCTCCAACTATTCTTTAGCTATGAACTCATGAATGTGTTAGTCCATTCACGAAGAACAGTGATGTAATCTCCTGCCAAAGACCCTGCTTTAGAGTACTGTTGACCTGGAAGGCAAACATTCAACATCTGAACCTCCAAACCTTAATAACAGATAATGCATTTGAATTTTATCAAGACTAAAGGCTAGTGCAATTGAAAAAGTGTGACAGAGAGCTGTTACAGTTACAAAAAGATAATCGACCTGAAGTCTGAAACTAAAAATTAACTACAAAGCCATAAACTCTTACAGCCAGAAAGAACAGCAAAGGTATCATCCGAATGTCAAGAAAACAGATAAACAAACACCACAGTTTTGGGGAAGAAAACAATGCTCAATTGAAGTAGAGGAAATCCAAAAACATGAAAGAAAATGGGCGGAAAAGATGACTACTATAGAAGGCATTTGAAAAATGTGTCTTTTTTTCTTTGAAATACAGACCATCCATATATTTTAGGAATTAAGGAGTATTTAAAGGAAATTGAGGTATTTTGACCAAAAGCACGAATTCAAAGGATAACTGTGAAAGTATAGTTGATTCAGAAATAAAGAAAAAAGTAGATATTGAGGTAGCCTCATCAAGCAATCATTTCATTATTAAGAAAAGAAATAGTAGCTTGGATTGAAACAGGGATCAGAAAAGCAAATCACTTGAAGAGCTATGAAGGAGGCAAGATTAAGATGTCTGATGTTGGCATGTATCTTAAAAATCCTATAAGACTAACTTATATTGCTAATTTGCATATGCATGGTCAGTCATCTGAAAGTCAGTCGTTGTGTATTTTCTGAACTAGACTCCTCTGAATGGTAGTGGACTGAAGATATTGGTTGAGGCCAGTTTATGTCCTTTTCCTGAGACTGAAGGTAATGAGACTGAAACTTTTTGGGTGCACAGCTGTTTGTAAGATGTTTCCCAAGACTGTACAACTTCAATTTAAACCACAGCCTGAAGTAGGGCATGAAGTGCAGACTCAAAGCAAGAGTGTGTTAAAGGTAGCAGCTGAGATGCGCAAGTGGATTTGCAATGCTGTAGTGTCTTTCAGATTCCTTGGCAACTGGATCACAGAGCAACCCACTAGAGGATAAGAGAAGACTGCCTCTACTGACTCCTAATGAAATAAGGACCAGTGCACTTTCAACTCATCTCCAATATTTTGGTTATGCCACAGTGAACTTTACAAAGGGATCTATGGTGTCCTTGGCACCCATGTACTAAGAGAAAGGTCCCAGAGCAACTGTGTGGGTGCCAGAAGAGACAACAGGGAGACCAGGCTGGGTGGAAGCAGCAAAATCTGATAGGAACGACAAACAGATTAGGTATAAAAGATGCTCTAGACTATAAATACAGCACTAGCAGAGGGAATTTTGTTACCTACTATAGAAAGAAGCAAACTATATTCATTGTGTAGATTTCAGAACAAAGGCACATAATTGAAATTAGTATGAATGAAAATGGTAAGTCTTTACCCTTTAAGATCGTTCTGGATCCAACTCTGCCCTTCTGTTGTAACTGTAATTACACTGACTACAACTGTTTTGCCTGCTCTGTCTGTAGCAATCCCATTGAAATTAGGGGACTCACTCATTTAGGCTATAACACTTGACTTTACAGCCAAAGAAATTCTCAAAGGCACTGATTGTCCACTCACGTCCCAGTGAGGGTTTGTGTACCTTGTGCATTTTAAGTAGATTGTGCCTGAGCTCAGTACGCAAGCTGAGTTCTTGGAGGATGTTAACTCCCAAACTGCACCCGTTCTCTTTCCATACATCTTTCCATGTCATCAACAGAAATTATGGTTACCACATGTCTTGAAAGGAAGGTTATCACTGGAGCGACCTTTTTGTTTACATACATGTTATTAGAATATTGCTTTGTTCTAGAAGTCAAGAATGGGATAATTTCAGTTTGCGGCTATATGAAAATTAGGAATACGGCATGTCCATTATATTTAGTACCGGTAAGGTTTACTGCAGAATGGCAATGGAGAATTTCAGTGATGGAGAACATTTAAATTTAGAATAATAATACCTTTAGGGATAAGTGGAGAATAAATGATAATCACACACAAAATATTTCATTTCTTAGCATATTTTAGTAATCAAAGAGGTATTTTAGACTACAACAGGATATTAATGGTACTTTTTTTCCTACGATTTTATTTTCTTTTCAAAGGGTAGAGAGGAAAGTGCACATAAAATGTACCAAGAAATATCCGTTTTAGAGAAGGCAGTTGAATGCTCAGAAGAGAGAGCATACCCTTCGTGCAGGACAGGCTGTGTTCAGAGACTAAAAGCATGAGGTAGTCTTTGATAAAAGAAGTAAAAAAAAAAAAAAAGAATCAAGGAAACGAGTGTGACTATAAGAAGTATAAAGGCACAGCAGAAACCCTTATTTAAGAGATTGAGTATAGCAATTTACACTGACAATGAGGAACATGGAATCTTTCCTAGAACATGGAAAATTTAAAATATCATAAATAAAACATTTCGGAGATATCAGCCAAAGGAATGTTTGCTTTTTAACACATAACAGGTGGGTGATCTACAAATTAGTCTTAAAGCTAAAAAAAAAAAAAAAAAGGAAGAAGAAGAACTGGCATTCATCTGAGTTATAGGGATCCATTTACCAACCCACTTCCCATCGCTTGGTTGGTTATTTCAAGATAAAGTTTCACAGATCCCAGGATTTGAACTTCCTGCTTCCTGGCTACCACTTTCACTACCAATCACGGTTTCTGTTTCACTGGAGAACAAATCCAGGGCATGATAACCAAGCTCTCTGGCAACCATTGTGCTCTAGCTCTCTCTCCTTCTAGATGTGTAACTATATTCAGAACTTTTATACTTTTATGTCTTACATAACAAAAAAAATCAATAATCATAGTTGGCCTTTCATGCTTCCTGGTTTACTGTTACTTTTTAATCAGGAAACCTTAACTCCAGGAGTCCACTGGACTGTAATTACCAGTTATTCACAATAATCATAGAAAGGAAACTATACAAAGGGAAAGACCAAGAAAACAGAAATCAAAATCTGAGACAGTTCTGGCAGTCTAATGGGTAGGGACATGAAAAGGGCAATTAACCTATTACCAAATAGAGAATTTATATCCTTCTGGGTGGCAATAAATCTTTTTTCTTTCCTTTTTTTTTAACCTTAGGAAGGTTAGAATTTATTCTTCTTTTCAATTTCTATGCCCATTTCTAGCTTTTCGCCTTTATAGTTTAGGTGGAGCATCAGAAGTTTGAATTAACAGGTGTGTATACATGTAGATCCCATTCCTTTTATGAGGTGTGTAACTTCATTAAATGGAAACAAGTGAAATTTTATCAATAAAAATAGTAACATAGGCAAAATTGTGTAGGTTCAAATGAGTATATGTTTCAGTAATTCTGAAAGAAAAGTAGAAGTGTGAACATTTTACCAACTCATTTGCATTTGCTTATAAAAGTTGGCTAAGAGACACTAAGGTACAGTTAGATGAAAGAAATAAACTGTCATTTCTATTGTGTGGAAACATGACTATGGATCTGTGCTGTAATTTTTGTAAAAGCTAAGAGAAAGGTGGTCACATGTTTCTACCACAAAGATATAGCAAATGCTTGAAAACTTTTACACACAGTACCGTGTTTACAGCTATTAATATACCACGTGCTCCACCATGAAAATGTACAATTTTTCTGGATAAATTAAAATTAAAATCATAAGGAGACAAACACAATAATTAACACGACTGGTTTATAAATGTAATTCAATATTGAATAATTAATACTCATCATGAGCTAAAAATTGGTTATTACTCAAGATGTATTTCCATCTGCTTCAATTTTTACTTCTTTTTATTGATTTTCTCTTATTCAATAGTAGTTTTTGGATAATCTAATCAGTACCTCTCCATTGGTAAAGGTTTCTCAGAAAATCCCTTAGTCGGAGTCATGTCTCACAGAGGTACCAATTTTGTCCCCGTTCATTGTGCCTTTTCAGTTTTCCTCTCAAAAAGATCACAGCACCCCTTATCAGACTATCCAGTTACACATGATATTTTTCTCTAGAACACAAATTAACAACCCCCAATTATACAAGGCTACAAATTTTAACAAATGTACATTTTAGACTAATCACCACTTCTTTAGAACCAAACTGGTCGATTGTACCACTCTGTAAGAACTCTATTATGTTAGAATTATATCTTTATCTGCTGTGGATAACCTCCAAGACTTTCAATAGACACCTGCCGTTGTAGGTTAGCCTTCAACATATGCATGTTCTGCCTCTCCTTTGTGTGTGCTGCAGCAGAAGCCTAAAGAGTATCCCATTGGCACTGTAGCACTCGGGAGTCATTGTTAAGTAAAGCTAGGGCAACTTGAATGAGAGCATTGTGATTCCACAATAGTGATCTGCTAACCAGGAGAACTCTGAAGTTATTAAAAGACAGATATTGAAAATATTCGGAACTTACACATTAAAGGGATGAGTCATAGCCTGGGCAGAACTGAGCACGATAGTGCAAACTTTAACCCCGCTACTCAGAATAGCACAGAATTTAAAATGTATGAGCTGGTTATTTTGGGAACTTTCAGTTGATATTTTAGACTATGTTTGACTGGCTAGCTGAACTTTGGAAAATGAAATTGCAGATGATAGAATACTGCTCTCATGGGTAACTTTACACGTATTACACAGTTTTTTTTTTTTTTTAACTCATAGAAAAGGCTTGATCTGCTTGTATAATTATCTTGGGAAAATAAATTCCTTCTCAAAGTGCCATGAATAACAGAAAATGTTCTTTGAGAAGTGTTTCACACTCAAAAATTGTAGCTAAAGAAAGGAAATCAGACATAATTGTCTGTGATCAAGATTTTAAATACATCAAGTATTTTGCTGGCAGTGTTTCCTAAGTTGAGGGTTTTAGTGGCTACAAAAGCAGAAAACCCTAATGCATGCTCTAAATTCTCAGCATAACTTCCTGCTGCACTTTACTCTTTACGCTTGGGAAATTCATGAAAGGTAAAACAATTTCTTTTCTGTTTTGAATATATTTCTCTGTGGAATCATTTTGCTTCTAAGAGAAAAGCAAACCCTGAAAGCTTCAGATTCAGAAGAGAATGGGGGGGAAATGTCATATCAACTGTTTAATTATGCAGTCAGTTTTCTACAATTGCAACCTTTCAATCAAATATTGCTTTTTTCAATATGTTCACTCTGGACCTTTTGTTCTTAAAGAAATTCATGATTTTTTTCTTTTTTTATTAGATATCTAAAAAAACTTTATGTCACCTCTTTTGCTTATTTCCTTCAATGTTTTATATTATATTATAATTATATAGTTTCTTTTTTTCCTTTTCTCTCTGGCATCCCATTTCTCGTCTCAGCTCTGGAGTTCTAATTATCTGTATTTATTTTCTGATCTTTCAAAAACCTTTCTCTAAACTCAAACATTGTGTATTATAATTTTTCAACCTTTAGTCCATGTAGCCAACTTTGACTGTCAATGAGTCAACACCAAACAAAATCCATGTTTTTGCGTTCTTTTTCTTTTCTTTTTCTTTTTTCCTGGAGAGAGAATTATGAAGTGAATTGGGCAGACAGGTGTGGTAGATCTGAGAGATATTAGGAAAGGGGAAAGAATATGATCAAAATATAATTTGTGGACAAGTGTAAATAATAATAATAATCCAATAGAAAAAAATAGTTGAGACAATATGTTAATTTTCCTGTAAATCATGATGAACATGCCCATTTGAAAACTCAATTGCCCTGTACAATAGTCCCACATAAATACAATTAATCATATAATATAAATAAATTACCCAACATTCTTCAAGTCAAAGATTATGTTTTTTAAGCAAATATAGGTTTCCAGGAAATTATGTGCTACCATGCCAACCCCCGCCAAAAAACATCAATTAAAACATTCAAAAAGAAGTTTAACACTTAACCATAAAATATTATGGTTGTGGTGTTGTGGACTATTATTTTAAGATGTGTTACATTTGCTTATGCTGCAATGTTATGCAGCATTCTTTTATGTCTCTTTTGTTTAACTCTGTGAAGCTGTGTGTCGTTGCCTACCTAAAACACCTGATTGGTCTAATAAAAATCTGATTGGGCTATAGCTAGGCAGGAGAGAGATAGGAGGGGCAGAAAATAAATAGAAAGAGAAGAGAAAGAGGAATGAACAAAGGAATTAAGGAAGATGCTACAGGCCAGATATCCTGCCACAGAGCCAGTTGCAGAGTAAGAAAAAAAGAAAAGATGTACAAATAGAAAAAGGTAAATGCTCTGAGGCAATAGGTAGACACGATAATGTAAGTTAAGAAAACCTGACTAAAAATAAGCCAAGCTAAGACCTGGAATTTATAAGTAATAAAAGTAAGTCTCCATGTGATTATTTGGGAGCTATGTATTGGAGCCTCAAAGCTCAAAGTGTAAATAACAACAAATTGCATGATGATTGAGTCATTCTGTCCTTGGTATTTTGTTGCGGCAACTCAGACTGATATATGTTCATTAACAAACCCCAAGAATTCTTTGAAGAATACTTGGAAATTTCTGGTTTAGGAAAAGTAAGGCATTTCTTATTGAGAAGCACTGATTTCAGTAATTTCTGTTAATGTATGGTGAGAAATGTACATGACCTTGCATGGTATCTTTATTCATAGGTCTGACCAAACACTGACTCTGACAATTGGAAACAGCAGATGAAAACTAACTCTGCAAAGAGGAGGCAGCGTAAGAAAATCCACTGGAATGTGGAGACTGACATCATTATGCTCTGATAAAAGTGCAATGAAAGTCAAACTTCCAGGATGGCAGAATGGGGGCCTCCACAGACTTGCCTCTCAATGAAACCTATGTAACTATATGAACTTGTCAAAAACCTGTAAGTATTCAAAATCTCTGACAAACACCCTAAAGACATGTAGAAAAGAGGAAGAATGTTATGTAACAAAGTCTGAAAAAATTCAACAAAAAAGAGTGAAAGTCTGTGACATTTGAATCATGACCCCTTTCTTCCCTCCATCCACCTCTATTTCCAGCTCAGTGGGATGGAAACTCTGCTTCACGTTAGATATCTTAGATGAAACGGACCAAAGTCTTAGAAAAATATAAACTCTTGACACTGAGTCAAGGAGAATCAGAAACTCTGAAAACTTGTAAGAAGTATAGACTGAATTAGATAACAGAAATATCCCTGCTAAAAATAAACATCTGGGCCAAGGTGTGCAATGTTGAAATCAACTATTTATTTAAAAGAAAATTCATATCTAATCTCAAATTTGTGTAACGTATAAAAGAGAAACACTTTGAAATTCATTCCGCAATAGCAGTAGTATTTCAAGTAAATAAGATTCACAAGAAAATAAAATTGTACGTTAATGTAGCTTATGAATTTAAGGTCAAAAATTTTTAATAATTCTAGCCAACCAAATCCAGTAACACATCACAAAGATTAGCAGGTGATTATTTGTCTCAGGAATATTTATTTAATTTGGAAACCAGTAAATGCATTTCCCCATAGCAACTACAGTAACAAAAGATAAAGCAGGCATAATCATCAACAGAGTCAGAAAAACATTTGAGAAAAGTCCAAAATATATTCACAATAAAAGTGCCGAAAGTGTTAGAAGCAGAGGGAGCAATCTCAATTCATAAAATTGAATATGCTGGCCCATATGCATAATACACACTTAGTCCCACAGGAAACATGACACTTAATATGAAAGGCTGAATACTTTTCCTAAACTCAGAAACAAGACAGTGATATTTACACCCTCCACTTGCTTTCAATGTTTTACTGGCATTATTAGCCAGAACAGTTAGGCAGAAAAGAAAGGCATGCAGATGGTAAAGGAAGTAATAAAACTGTCTCTGTTCACCACACAGATGGTATTATATTGTTCATTGTCTTGAGAAACACCCTGAAACCCAACTAGTTAATAAACTCTTTATGCAAGGTTGAGTAAGAAAGAGCAAAAATCAAAAATCAGTTTTATTTCTAAGCACTTTCACCAGCAACATCAAGAGTTGAAGAAAGGATATTTAGAAAATAATTCTACTTAACACACATCAAAGTGTAGGACATTTAAGTGCAATGCAGAATCATATGAAAGTAATTCTAAAATGTAAGTAAAACATTATCAGCATAAATTAAAAATATGAAAAACCTGAAATAAATTTCATCTTCAAAGATTAAAAAAGAATTAGTGTCCAAGTGGCAGTTTTTATGTACTTTTTGCTTATTCTCATTCTAAAATACCTGCTGGCACCCTTGCAAAATATTGAGACAGTCAAAAAAATCCATATCGAAATTGGAAACACTCTGAACAATTTACAGTGTCTAATAAAATAACAAAATTAGAAGTCTGCCACGTTTCTGATTATAGTACTCACTACGAAGTTGCAATAATCAAAAGAATGAGTGGCATTGGCACAATAGAGATGAATCAATAGAACATAAGACATTCTGTGACCTTTGATTTTATAATAGATTTCAAGATCTGGCGCAAGATACATAACAAAGAAAAATACATAAATTAAATTTTATTACAGTTAAAAGTGTACCACAAAGAGCAGTAGGTGCAAATGAAGTTCAAATGAAATGAAGTTAAAAAGAAGTTACAATGAAAAAAAAAAGTTTGCAAATCTTATACCTATATTTTGAGGGCATTGTATCAAATATATAAATAATTCTTCTGTCAATAATAAAAATGCAAATCTCTCAATGACCAAAGCACGACAGGGTCTCCAACAAAGAAAATACACGAATATTCTTTACACACATTTAAAGATGTTCCATAGCATTTGCCAATGTAACATTTTATATTTTAAAAAAATGATTATTAATTTTTAGGTTATGTTACAAATGAATGGATTTAAGCATGACACTTTCGTGATTGTGTCACCACACTTTCTTCTCATTCTTCCTCCTCCCCACTGCCATCCCTAGTGTGTCTTCCACTCCAATTGGTTTGCTTGCTTCCTCCTGGCGGTCTCCCTCTTTACTTTCTCAATAAATGTGTCCTGTTGTTGTTTCCCATCCTTAAGATATGTTAATGGCCTCTCATGATCCCCTTTCTTACTTCTTAACTGCAAATCCACATATATAAATACAGACATATATAAATTTTTAATCTACTTTTTCAAATATCATTAATTTTTCCTTTATAGATATAAAACATTTCATTGATAATATGCACCACATTTTCTTATCTATTAATCTGCTGATAGACATCTAGGGTGATTGCACTTCCTGGATATTGTGAATACGAGAACTATGAAGATGGATGTACATAAACATGGGTGTCAGAACACAGTTTAAGAATGGAGTCTTAGGAGGAGATTCCTGAGTGCTTGTTTGAAACCCTGAGAAAGCAAAACAAAAGCATTATGACCTCAATTTCTTCAAAATCACTGAATTATTCTTAGATTATGCTTTCATGACACTCCTAAGTATAGTGGGTAGGAGAGATTTTAGTTCATATTACTCATTACAACTGGCCAATGGTCATATCTTCATTAAATTTACCAGGTTGAGTTCAGCCTTAGCATTATAAATACCTAAGACCACTTTCTAAATTCACAGAGTATCTTATACTACATGATTAGTCCTGACTGTAAAAATAAAAAAAAAATACATATATCCTTACTTTATAACAAGAGTACAGGACATTCAGAGTATTGAAAGCAAAGAAGATCATTTTTTTTCAGCCTTCAAAAGGCAGCCATCAATCTAAAGGAAAGACACCAATGGCTGTCATACAGATTTGGAACAATTCATACCCTCCTAAGGCTCATGACTTTCACCGATCTGTCTAGACATGTGTGCTCAGTCACAAAGTGGACTGTTTCTCAATCCTAAAATAAGTTAAAAAGCTAGCAGGCAAGGAATCAGGTAGTAGCTACTAACTAGGAAAGTTAGGGTTGCAGTGTCTTGAATTTACCTACCGGTCACTGATGAGCACTAAACGCACCTTATACTGAAAACAGACCATAACAATGTATTCCTTATATAATCAGACAACATGTAATTGTGTGTGTGTGTGTTTTATCATGCAATTGTAACAATATATGATCTCCAAACTTTGGGTGTCCATTGAGAATGGGACATAGAAATGCTGTGTTAATACTTCCTTGTAGTGGCATTTCAATTGTATTTTAATAAATAAAGACTGCCTGAAGATCTGAGAATAAAACAGTCCCACTGGTCAGCCTTACAGACCAGGTAATGGTAACACACACCCTTTTATCCCACTACCCACAATGACATGCACCTTTAATCCCAGTAGCCACACTATTTGCCATAGAAACCAGGCAGTGCATGCTTTAATCATGTTGGGGTACACCTTTAATGCCAGCCCTAAAAGAGGATCATAAACCGGGAAGAAACAGCCCTCAACACACAGTCTCATTCTGAGATTCCCGAAGGCAGGATCGCCATTTCAGACTAAGGTCGAGGTAAGAGCCAGCAGCTGGTTGTTTTGCTTTTCAGATCTTCAGGTTGATCCCCAATTTCCGACCCCAAGTTTTTATTAATCGTGCTTAACTTCCTTCTGCCTATTATACGTCACCTAAATGCCCTTGGATATCTCCAAAGAGGAGCTATAAATAGTGAGAGGACCTTAACTTAAATCCAGTCTGACCCCTGCTGAAACCCTCAGCTTCCATTCACATCTTTTTTGCATGTATTCAATCGACATTCCTATCTCAAGTATTCAAAGTAGCGAATAAACTTCTGACATGCCAGGCAGGGCGCAGCAGTTTGCATCCTGTCACTCCTGGGCAGCTGTCCTGGTGATGCATCATCTTGATTAATTGCCAAGAAAATTGACAGCAACTTTGCTCTTCAGCCTTCACCCTCCTCCATGATTCATTGATAGTCTTCTTTTTTTTTTTCTCCCCAGATCATCAGAAAAGTAACCAGGATGATAAGCATCAGCTATAAACTGAATCAAATAGTAGCAGGCGGTAGAAGTCTTGAGGGACCATATCACTTTTATCCAGGTGCATTGGGTTGAGTTTGAACTCAGAGGTCATAAATCACCAGTTACCATTTCTAGATCTAGAGTTTTCCTCAGCACCTGCATCTATGTGGCTCTTTAGTTTGAAAGTTCTTTCTTCATTAATTGCAGAGGATGACTAATATTCTTCCTCCATATCTAACAACTCAAAAAAAATGAATAAACAAACTGTGTTTTGCCACAGAATTTAGCGCAGTGGGGAATTTGGTCATTGCCACAATGGGTTCACAGTGGTAAGTAAGCCTTCAATATGAGGAGAGATGAAAACAATACAGTACAGTGAAATTCCAGCTGAGTTCTGATAATAAACACTATGGTTTCTGGTATTCCTCATTCATGTTCAATTTCAACTACCTTTGATGACCTTTTGTCTATTTGCTAGACTTCGGAGACTCAATTGCTGTTTCTATTTCAATATAATGAAAAAAAAATGAGGATCACTGCTTCCCGGAATTTTTCCTATTCATTTTTCTGCTAGTATGTGTAGAAAAAATTTATACTGCATACGATATGTCTTAGTTTTTACTAACTAGTGATTCTCACACCTCACACGTATGCCCACTTCAAGTTGGTGATCTCTATTTGGTTGATTATTATTGCTAGATTGCCGCGCCCCGCTCCCCCATGTCTGCTCTCTCGGGCAAGGGGGCTGGAGGTTAAAACACACAGACACACACAGACAGACAGCGACACTGGTCAATCCTGAATTCCCCAAGAATGCTCCCTTTATTGTGTTCAGGGGCAGATTATATAGGGATAGCCACGCCCCAGCCAAACCCACCAGAAACCACTCTCCTGACATCAGGAACTCCTGAAGGTCTCATGCTCAGAGCAGCTGTAGGCACTCAGATCAGGGGATTACAAGAAATTCAGGATCTGGGGTCTCACTGCTCCCAACCTCCCAACACCATATATATATATATGTAACTCTAGATGTTGAAGTTTCTACTCTTCCAGTTTCATGTCAGTAAACTGAATATTATTTCCATATTTCCTATTATCTACCTATCTCCATAATCTTGTGCATTTACAATACATCCCACATATTAGAGAGTGAGCAGTATCCTTCATGTGTAACTTGGCCATACCATTTGCCTTGGATTAACTAAATGTGTAAGCTCCAAACCAAAGCCTAAAAGGGTATCTGATTCAGTTTATACACATCTTTCTTCAGGGTGGGTTTTTTTTTTCAGAAAGAATACAGGGACATTTTAAGTGGATGAATCCAAGCAACACTCAAGAAGCAAGTAGTAGAAAATGTTCCTTTGCCGAGGCTAGCAAACTGATGAATAGTTTATCAGTGAGCTCAAGAAACAAGCATATTTGCCATAAGCTTCAGAGATGTGGTTTCTGTTTGGACTCTGTACAATTTATAAAATGATTTAATGTCATCCACTCTACAGGTCACATGTGACTGTAGTAAGTTCATCAGTTTAGTTTGGTAACTTTTCTAAAACATATGTATTTTTAGAGTGTATGAGACTGCTAGGATTTGAGTCTTGGTTTTCTCTTTCAGGAGTTTTTCTAATCTATATGCCTCATTGTATGTGTTGATTATTTATAAATAATATGCACCATATATATGCAATGCACACATGCACATATTTTGTTATAGTGATAAAGGGATTGAAGAAACAAATTAACTGAAAGCAATGCTATGAATAAATAACTCATTGTACATAACAAAGATAATATTCCATTTACCTTACTCTTCTATCACATGCATGGTATTTTAGGCCCTTTTATTACTGAACTCAAATAAATCATAAGCACTAGTAAGATTGCATTTAGTCTTACTGGTTATTAAATAACTTACATTGATAGGATTTCATTAAATAGTAGAAATATTTCTGTCAAGCAAAGTTCATGCATGGTTTCTTTTTGTATGCTACAGCTTCAAACAACAAATCTTGGGTGATTTATATAATAGTCGTCCTGCTTGGCACACATATGTCACAGTGTAATTCTATACAAGACAAATATCTGTGATTACATTCTCTAAGTAACACTGAAGCACTCCAAATTATGGTCTGGGAGAGCTGTAACTGCTAAAGCAAAATTAGTTTAGCTTTTCATTTAGCTCCTATTTTATTTCATTCAGGAGTTCTGCTTTCAGGCTATGAAAATAAAAAAAAAAAGCAGTGTTGGCTTATTCAAGTTATAAAGGATTAGATACGTCGTAAATGATGAGAAAATAATTGGTCACTAATATTGTTTTCTGACATCAAGTACATAAGATATAAAGCAAAGATATAAAGCAAAGTGATTCACTATCTTTATTTTTAAATTATTGATTTCCCTGGTCATGATGGCACACACCTTCAATCCTAGCAGTCAGAAGGCAAAGGGAAGTGGTTCTATTTTCTTGAAGCCAATCTGGTCTACACGAGAAGTACCAGGCCAAATGGGCTACCTGGAATGCCTTTAGTAAGATAATGACTAAGTCCTGCATAAACAATTTCATGTCTTTGTGTGTCATAGGCTTAACACTTGTTTAAAAATTTACTAAAAGCACATGCTGTAGTTCAAACATGACACAGCTGTGTCTCCCTAAACCTTAATCTGTACTAAGCGGAGGGAAACATCAGGTACCATATTGTTTGGACCAATTGGCCATTAGAACCATGAACCTAATAAACCCCTTTTCTTATTCAGGACCCAGAATGACTCACTTTAATATAGCAAAGAAGGCAGTCTAAGACTGCCTAAGTCTAAGACAGTATATACCTTCTTTCACTCCATTTACCACATAGGAAATTTAAATGTAGGACATTGAAGTAACAGATGCTCACAGATATTAAAGGCAAGCATTGACCTTGAGTCCAGGTAATGGGACAGACCTCCAAACCACGAGATGATCTACAAACATAACAAGATGTAAGTCTCTAGGATTTTCTTCCTACACAGCAAAACTTAACTTTATTTTAATATGTTAAAAGAGGAAAAATTGTTGAACTTCCAAAAGTCATTTTCTATTGGTAATTTGTTGTTGTTGTTGTTGCTGTTTTTTTGCCATCATGAGTTTCTTGTGTTTCTATGCAATGCTGGTCATTTCTTGTCATCTATGTCTACTCCTTTTAGGCTTCTTCTCTTCTTTTTCTTATGGAGTGCTGGTTCTCAGCCTGTGAATTGTAATTCTTTCAGGAACACACATTAGATATTTATATTACAGTTCACAATAGCAGAAAAATTACAGTGATAAAGCAGCAAAATTTCATGGTAGGGGGTAACCACAACATGAAGAACAGTTTTATAGAATCACAGCTTTTGAAAAGTTGAGAACTATTGTTCTAGAGCATTCGGTGTGCTGTTAAGTAACTAGTATGAAATCTCTACACTTTCCTGTAGGTTTTTAGTCTATGTACTTGCCTCTTCGAATCATCTTCATTGTGTCCCATAACTGGGCATGTTGTATTCATTTCACTCAGTTCTAGAAAGGCTTCAATGTCTTTTTAAAGTTCTGTTTGGGCCCATTTTCATTCAGTAGTTAGTCAGTTTCCAGGATTTTGTAAGCTTTCTGTTTTTCCTGTTTTTGTATTGTTTTGTTTTGTTTTGTTTTGCTCTTTAATCCCTTGTGGTCATATCAGATAAGAACTGTTGAAAGTATCGAAATCCCCAAAGTTAAGTTTTACTACAAAGCCATAATAATAAAAACAGCATGGTATTTGGAATAAAAACAAACACGTAGATAAATTAAATTGAACTGAAGAACAAGACAAAAATTGAAATACTTTTGGTCATCTAATTTTTGATTAAGAAGACAAAAATACACACTATAAAAAAAAGGCAGAATCTTTAGCAAATGATGTTGGTCAAACTGGATGGCTACACGTAGCAAGATCCAAATAAATTCATAGTTATCACCTCACACAAAGCTTATCTCCAAAGAGATCAAAAACCTCAACATAAAACTATATACATTGTACCTGGTAGAAAAGAAAGTGGGGAATAACCGTGGACTCTTCAGCACAGGAAAGAAAACTATCTGAAAAGAGCATGATTGTCATAAACACTAAGATCAACTATTAATAAATGGATCCTCTTGTAGGAGCCCGTTCCTACAAAGTCAGCTAGGGTTCCTGAATAGGGGATACTCAAGGCCAAAGAAAATTCAGAAGAAACAGAAGATAGGATAGAATCAGTATGTCTGTCTGGTTATGCCGAAGAAGCCAAACAGCCCAGAGTGTATTATAGAACTTGCTTATATACAAAAACAGAACAAAGCACAGCATAGATGGTCAGTCAGTATCTAAATACAAGATCATTCCAGTCCTTGAGTGAGCAGCGTCCTCGCCTACATGGGCTTGCTGCTCAGATGCAGCCTTACTTTCTATCTTGATGTTCCTGAGGTTTGTCATCGGCAGTATACTGTCTACTAAAAAGAGAGGTTTTTCTCACTAACTAAATTAGAAGTCTCTCATAGCCCTCAATGTTATAAGAAAAAGCAGAGCAGGCAAGCTTGAATTCAAATAACTTCTTTAAGTCAGAAATGACTCCAGATGGAAACTGAGTCACGTATGGGTTCCCACAGCCTTTTGAAACTGAAGAGCTTCTGTAAGTCAAAGGACACAGTAAACTAGACAAAGCAGCAGCCTTCGCAATGAAAAAATGCTTTTACCAACTTCACATCCATAGATAGAGGACTAATATCCAAAATCTATTAAGAACCCAAGTAACTAAACTTAAAAATGAAGTACAAATATAAACAGAATTCTCAAATGAGGAAACTCAAATGGCTGAAAATCACTTAAAGAAATTCGGACAATGAGGGCTGCTGAGAAGCCAAGGACAATGGCACTGGGTTTTGATCCTACTTCATGTTCTGGCTTTGTGGGAGCCTAGCCAGTTTGGATGTCCACCTTCCTAGACCAAGATGGAGCGGGGAGGACTTTGGACTTTCCACAGGGCAGGGAACCCTGACTGCCCCTCAGACTGGAGAGGGAGGGGGAGAGGAGTGGGG
>NW_026068170.1:167360-207647 GCF_014885135.2 Alexandromys fortis
AAATGAAACAAAAAAAAAAAAAGAAATTATCAATATCCGAGCCATCAGAGAAATTCAAGTCAAAACTAATTTGAGATTTCATATTACATCTCTCATAATGACTAAGATCAATAAAACAAGTGACATCACATGCTCCTGAGGATGTGCAGTAAGAGGAACACTTCGTTGCTAGTGGAAATGCAAACTCATACAGTCACTATGGAAATCTATGTGGTGGTTCCTCAGGAAGATGAAAATTGATCTACCTATAGATCCAGCTATGCTACTCTCTGGTATATACCCAAAGAATTCTTCACCCTACTTGAGAGATATTTGCTCAACCCTTTTCATTGCTGTTTTATTCATAAGAGACAGAAATTAGAAACAACTTAGATGTCCCTCAAAAAACAATGAATAAAGAAAATGTAATACCTTAGCTATTAAAATGGTGTATCCCTTAGCTATTAAAAATTAAATTCACTGGAAGCTCGATGAAATGTAGCAAAAATATTCTGGGTGAGATATGTCAGACTCAGAAAGACGAATATGGCATTATATTTGATTGTATGTGACTATTAGCTGTTAAATCAATGATGGTCAAATTATAATCCATAGAATGACAAAGATTAAGGACTAGGAGGGATAGATAGATCTCATAAGGAGAGGGAAAGAGAATAGTAATGGATGGATGTAGGAGAGGATTGAAAATAGGGAACCAGTGTAGATGAAGACGAGAGAAAGAGATTAGGGAGGGAATATAGAAAGAGATTGATAAAATTAAAGGCCATTTGAATGGTAGTATGGAAACTTAATACTGTACTGATACTGAACATCAATTGTAGAGATCTGAGCTTGTGGTGAGACCTGTGTTCATTCTGTGTTGGTACCCTGTCAGCCTTGAGGGGATGCAGGTCTTGTCCATGCTGCCACACTTTCCCTGAGTTCACATTTCATTGAACCTCTTGTGTGTGAAGACCCTAAATCCTTGCAGTCACCCATTACTTCTCGCCCTTACAGACTTCAGGAATCATTGTTTTTTATTTAATTCTTAAATATACCTAGAAAAATAAATCAACTTTATTATCAATTAAGTAGAAGAAATCTTTTTAAAAAAAATCTGACTATGGTACATACAATATATCCCTTTTGGTATTTGTTTTTCTCACAAGTCAGTTAAATCTTACTCATGTTAGCAAGTGATCATCTTATATCTGAGCTTACTTTTCACAGGATCTGGGCATTATCTTGTTTTCTCTTCTTGCTTTAATAATGCTCTTCTTTAAGTCCACCCAACTTCCATTTGATGAGCTTAGCTATTACACAAGTCCCATAATTAGCATTTAACTTATTATGGTCATGCACAATCATGTTTTACTATAGTCATATTTCTAGATTTATTTTTGCATGTTGGTAATACACTATTTCCAACATTTATGAATCTTTTAATGTGTTTTTAAGAGATTGAGTGACACTGAGTTCAAATGCAAAAGAGGGTATGATGAGTTTGAGCCTCATACATAATATCCAGTCCTATTTCAACTACTTGGATGCATTAACTGAAATAAAATTCAAGTTTAATTTCCAAAAGTAATCTCTGTTCAACAGTTTCATCTAATTGAAATAATTCTCCCTAAATTATAAATATACAGAGTAAATTAGAATCTGATTTATTAATTTTCACAGAGCTAATAAATGTCATACAAATAAGAACACTAGAGCTTATCCACAGATAATCTAAATGAATCCTAAAATTGAGGCCAATAAACTATATCTCAAGTTTGTTCATTTTTCTTTTTCATTGTCCAGTTTTATAATTCCCAAAATAGTTGCAATAGCATTTCCTTGCATTTCTGATTTATTGCATAGCAATTTCTTCCAGTGTTGAAACATTCCATCCTGCTTGGCAATTACATAAAGTAAACAACTCAAAACAGTTTCAGGAAGTACCTGAAACTGGGCACATTCTCTAGGTCCCTCCCTGACACAATAAATAATAAAAGCTGTGAGTCCCTCTTAGATAAAGTAAAGCTGAGCTTTAAAAAAAAAAAAATTTTTTTTAAAACTCTGACTGGAGCACCTGGAAAGAACACTCCAACCTGTTAAGCTGCCTACAGGCTATGCAGTGTGCTACAGCTTACCATACTTGTGAGCTCTCACCCATACTGGGGTGGGCCTTGGTGATACTGTTGTCCTCGAGGACATATATGAGGACGAGGACTTATATGTCCTCATATAAGTAATCCTTCATCCATATTCCTGTGGGTCACCCCAATAAAATTCTTTAGGTCATTAAAGTGAATTTTGGTGATACTTGTAATTTGGACTGTTGTTTGTTCCATCTCTGCAGTGAATAGATAGGTGTGTTGCATCTGCTAAAGAAAGGTTTTGTCATACACAACAGATTGAATACTAACCATGTTCTAGGGTATGCCAAATCATGTCTGAAAAGACTCTGAGCTAATGGCAAGCATAGTGAATACCTGTCAAGCATGTGCCAATCACATGGCAAATATAGCCGGCCACCAAGATCTATTATTTCATTTGACCACAGGTTTATATACCAAGTAATTTTGAGATTTTATTATTTCAGATACAATCAAATTGACAACTAAGAATGGCCATCACATAATATCAGTATCTAATTTTATTTTTTTACACTTTCATCTTTGATGGTTTCATTGTTTATTAAGGCAAACATAGCTTTAATTTGTGCCTATTTAATCTATCTTCATGGGAACTGACTTCCCTTCAAAAACAGGTACCAAATAGCACCTTTTCTAAAATTATCAAGCACTTGACAAGCATGAAGAAAAAAATAAAGCAATGTGAATATTATATATAAATTTAAGCGTAACTAACCCAGGCTGTTGTTGTTATGTAAAAGGGTCTGAGCTCATTCTCAGGTTTTGAAAATTCACCAATCACTGAATATGAAAATCCACCAATCCTTGAGTTTCAAAAACCACCGATATCTGATCTTAAAATATCACCAGTCCCTGGGCTTACCCCAAGCTCAGGACTTGAAATCCCACTGTTACCCATCCTGTAAATCTCCACGCTGGAAAACCCCACTTCCAAGAAACATCTGTAAAGCCTGCCTCCCTCTCCATTCTTTGTTGCTGAGTCTGCCACGCACTTGCATCTTTCCTCATAAATCTCTTGTGTGAGGTTTGTTTTGAAGTGTGGTATTTGTGATATTCTTGCCTCTTGACTGCTGGGATTCCTTTCCCTTCAGAGTCGCAACACTTGCATTGGGAAGAATCTTTTCTTAAATCTATCTGAACTTTTTAGCAAAGCTTAAGTGATGTTTGAAAACCTTATAATGCAAGAACAAAGGTACATACTTTCAATAAATAACTGCCAAATTGTTCTGCTATTATTAACTTCAAACAACAGAAATAAATATTTAAAAAGTGTGTGATGAATATGAACCTTACTATTCTTTTTCCATTTGAATATTTAAATTAAAATTCTTCTATGAATGTCAGTCACACCAAGAAGTAAGGATTTGGGGACAGAACACCATTATGTCTCTTATTACATTTATTCCATATTGTGCTCAGGTACTATACTGAGCTCATAGGTTTATTCTATAAATTTTAGGCAACATTTCACCTAACCATGTATATTGGCTACTGTAGTCAAAATGCAAAAACAAAACAAAAATACACAAAGAAAACCCCACAGTTCTTACTGGTTCTTGTTGTTATCCTCTTACAAACATACCCGTTGTCCTTCTAAAACTTCATTTAATCCCTGGAAACAATCTTCTCACATTTGAAAACTTCCAGCATTTCAAAGTTGTGATACGTGAGTGAAGAAAAGATACTGTACAGTCCTGTCACTTGCAGTAGCATTGAGGGGCTCAGAGGGCATGTCAAGTGCAATAAGTCACACACAGAAAGCCTAATAATTGATCTAACAGAGAGTGAATAATGATAATGAAAAGTTAGGTAAGGTAAGAAGAGGTACTGGAAGATGGGAAGTTAACAGGTATGGGGTGTAGTGGGCTACATGATGTGACCAATGATATATTAATGTGTTATAGATATGTATGCCTGTGTGTTCAAAATACAAAACACTGCTGTGTAGAAGCAGCAAACATTGTGAAGTGAACTGTAAGTATGTAAAGAGATACGTGGGGATGGCTGTGGAAAAGCCCCATTCCTTAACCATGGTAGGGTGTTCACAGATGAATGCCAGTCAAAATACATCAGGTTTCATGCTTGAAATAAGTTTCTTTCCTATAGTATCATCAGGAGTGCAAGGTGAATAATAGGGATGCCTACTATAAGTCAACTACATCTAGCTCTTTTTACTTTGTTTTATTTTTCTTAGAGACAGGCTCTCATGTAGCCCAGGTTTCTCAAAGTTGCTATGTACTGAGCATGACCTTTAACTCCGGATTCTCTTGCCTCCACCTTCACAGTGCTGGGCATGTACTACAATATCAAGTTAGTCAAGATATTTCAAAATATAACTTTCACTTCTTAGAATACACATTTTTCTTTTGTCAACAGCAAGATGTCTCATCTGGTAAAAGCACTTGCCACCAAAAGATAAGCAGAGTTCAATCCCTGACGTCCTCATATTGGACAGGGAGAACTGGCTCCAGTAAGCTGTCTCCTTCATACATGTGTCACCTCCACATACAGGCATAGCAACTTGCACACAATAATTTAAAAAATATATTTAAAACCTTGTTTTAAAAGATATGGAGCACTGTTTGCAAATGAATAAGATGACCTCTAAGAGGAATGAATTTTGCTCTGAAGACCTTAGAGCTGAACACAGACAGAAGAACTAATTCATGTCTATGTGGTGTGGGAGGTTTCTATGTGTTGCTTTTATTGCTTAATGAATAAAGAACTGCTTTGAGCCAATGGCAGGGAAGAACAGAACGAGGCAGGGAAAGCTAGGCTGAATGCTGGGAGACAGAAAGGTAGAGTCAGAGAGAAACCATGTAGCCCCCTGGAGACAGATGCTGGGAACTTTACCCAGTAAGACACAGCCATGAGCGGTACACAGATTAACGGAGATGGGGTAAATTAATATGTAAGAGTTAGTCAATAAGAAGCTAGAGCTAATGGGCCAAGCAGTGATATAAATAGTACAGTTCCTGTGTGGTTATTTCGGTTCTGGGTGGCTAGGACAAACTAGCAACCTCCTCCTACAGAAATGTTTTCATGGAATACATATCTAAATTACAACTGCACATCTCCACAATAAGAATGGCAAGCAATGCTGTTCACTTTCCCATCAATCAAGATAGTTACTGTCAATATTTTAGAATGTTTTCTCACAATTATCCCCTTTTTTTCTTACAGAAAAAGTCGTTGCTTTGAATACAAAATAATATATAATTGGTTGTAGATCATTTATACTATGCATCTCTAATTATGAAGAAAATCAAATCACTTAAATTCTTATTACAGCAATAACCAGCATTAAGATTTCCATGACTATTCAGACATCTGCTCCTTCCATAGGAATGCATACAGATACCTGCAAATAATTTTTCATCAATTGATTTATGTTCTATATAATAAATTTATGATTTATTCATATATTAAAATATAACACTTTGAAACTTTATTAGATTCCCAAGATCATGCCAACACTATGATGTCTGCTATTAAAACACTAGAAAACCTTAAACGTTACTCAAAAAGGAAATTGGGAGCCCCTCCCAGCCCCATTTATATATAAATATGCTAAGTTTTAAACTAGAGGAAAGTAGATAACATATTTCATATTAAACAATAAATTCTATAGGTAAGATAATTCCGTTATAAGATAATGACTCCAATAAGAATGGCTTTAGAGTTGGACAAAATGCAGAAATTTAACCACAAGTATGAAACAAGTCATTTTTGATGGACAAACATAGGAGATAATAATTACATTGGTTTTTCTTTTTACTCTGACAAAATATCTCACAGAGAGGAACTTAAGCATAGAAGGCATTATTTTTGCCTGCTGATTGAGAGTGTCTGGTCTGTCATAGTAGGAAGCTCTAGTGGTATTGTTGGCTCTCATCTGCGTGGAACAGAAAAGCAGAGAGAACTCAGCTTGTTTTCTCTGGATTTGATTTTATCTAGCTTGGCAGCCACATTCAGGCTCACCCTCAGCCTTAGTTAATCCTCTCTGAAAACATCGTCAGCACACACTCAAAGTTGTATATCATGAATGCCCCAGGTACTTCTTTTATTTGTTTCTTTACTTCTTTGGTGCTCGAGGACAATTTTGTTATAGTTTGAAAGAAAATCCTGAGGGTGCAAGCTGTAAATCTCGGCAGCTGCCAGGAAGAGAGGTGGAGACAAGGAAGAAAAAAAATGCTGTCTACTTAGGAATAGGGGTCAGCAAGAAACCCAGTGACAGACAAGTAGCCCCATGACAACCGCGGTTGTGGTGAAGTAATGGGAGTTTGAAAGAGTTAAAAAAAACCAGTGTCCAGGAAGCAATCCCTGGTTCAGCAAGTATTTTTAACAAGAAAAGAAAAAGCAGATTTAAGAAGAAAAAATAATAATAAAAATAGTGTATTTCTAAGAATTTCAGAAAAAAAGGTCTGCTTTAACATGACTGCAGCTCCACCTGCCACTGCCATCTCATGTTCCTTAACTCAGTCAAGTTAACCAGCCAAACTTCATTAGAAGAAAGTATCAGCGATATAACCATTGATATCCAGTTAACATAATTTCATTGCCACGTACCTTGTGAAGGTCAAAAGCCCCACATGTGGTTTATGCTTCTACAGGCTTGACCCTGCTGATAAGTCAACAGTGTCAGATGAAGAACCAGGGAAAACTCAACTTTCTAGTCTATTCACAATGGTGGCAGTTTTCAGTTCCTTCTGTGGAAGCACCGAGAACAGCCTTTCCCTGTGGGCTGCTAAATGGGCTTCCCACACTGCTCACAGGTTAAAGCCATCATGTTCTCTCAGACCTCGCAGGGTACTGGGAAGCTGCACAATTTTGGTTACTTCCTGTCTCTCTGTCTCTTTACCCAAAAGGATGATCTCCTTTAACATTCATTTAAATTAGAGGTATCCGAAACTTTAATTATGTCTGCAAAAATTCTCATTTTCTGGCCCCTAATATTAAAATGTTATCTAATTTTAGACACAGTATTTCAAGCTAGTCACATCCCCATCCCCACTCACAAGGATGGGATGACACAGAACTTACAAGGCACAGAGCAGCCAACTGGGGCTTACTGCCACAGAGGGGTGAGTGGAAAGGAAGGGATGCCTCACTCTATCCTCTCAGAAGGAAAAGACATTTGAGGTCTTTGTAGTGAGACTCTAAAAAGTGCCCAAACTGAGGGACACTTTAGTTAGTCACAAAATTGAGCTTAGCTGTTTTTAATCTGTTAGCTTTAAATATGAAGGATGTATATCCTGATTCAACTATCAGCACATCTTTCATAGACAAGAATACACATGTACAGCAATTTTGCTAAAAAATCTCTAAATAACTGCTTTAAAAAATTTTTTCAACTTCAGATTTTTTTTTCAAAACTCCAAATAAGTACTAATAACCCTTTATTGGCTAAGAATCCAGATCCAAAATGCCTGAAAAATTAATCTAACAGTTTTCATGTTTTACCAGTTTGGGCAAGGCATTTCCCATCTCTTTACCATCTATTGCCTGCAGCGCCATACATAAATACATTATCTCCATTTACAGGACTATTGCAGAGGCCAGAGGAGTTCATTCCGTAAGTTATCGGAAACAGAGCCTCCGCCTTATTACGTGCCATATAAGTAATTCCAATCATCTTTGAGAGAATTTCAGGACATCCTTTTGACATGAAAATAAGATTTAAACAAACAATGGGATACAGGTGCCGACAGCATAAATCCTGACATCCCAGTAATTTGTTCAGATCCACAGAGCTGAAATGCAATTGCTAGACAGTCATTCACCGTAACCTCCTGGCAGGCCATGGGGGTGACACTTCAAGAGAACCTGAGAGGTGCTATACGGTGCATCTCCTGGACTATTTCTCTTTCAATTACTCATCCACGCTGATGAATGACAACAGCTGAAGGGTAAACAAATTGGTTTGTAGCCAGGACTCCACATCTGCTCTCATTTAGAAAAGACAACTTGCCAGCACACAGTTGTGAGTGTGCAATATCTCCCTTCATAATCTGTCACACGTTTCTCCTTTATTTAGTTGTTTAGAATTGTGGATGAGAATTACGACCCTTGCTTTTAATTTATGTAGGTTACCCAAGTTTTTAAGAAGTCCTTGAAAAGAAACCTTCAGGGAGGATTTTCTTCTTATCTATGGAGTGTGATTTTTTTTATTAATTTCTTAATTATTTTGTTGTGTACTAAGTTAGATCTGCTTTTTCTGCTCTTACATTTTATTGTCAACTTAGAGTCGATGTTATAGACATAGGCTTATAATTACAAACCTATATTTATTTAAATTAAAATATTAATATTCAATACATTTCCTTTTTTCTAAATTCACTTCTGATCTGTTTGGCCAATGACAAAAATTTTAAAAAAATGTTGAATCCACAAAACCACTACTGGATGCAATAGTGAATTGCAGCATAATCCTGGATACACATTCCTGCACAGAAATAGCAAAAAATAAAAGACATATTTCTTTAGTAAAAACATATCAAGTCACATGTCAAGTCTGGAGAGGAAAGAAGGCTCAGTGTTAAAGACACCTGACATACATTACAATGATGGTCCCTGTTTGGTCCCCTGAACTCAAGGTAGAAGAGAACCTAGTCCTGAAAATGGTCCTCGGACAGCTACAAGTGCATTGTGGCATGTATGTATCCCAAATCACTTACACTCAGTGAAAAAATCCTTAATAAAATTAATTTTAAGATCAGTATATTGAATAGCAAATGAAGTAGTGGATGATCTTAGCTCTCTGCCATGGAGAAGTCACAAGGTCCCATTTCCCATACAGCCCAAGCTTTACTTTGTGACTTGATGTCTTTATAACATTTGTAGGTCCACTGCAAGCATCATCAAATTTAAAGGGGGGGGTGCTATCTCAGCATTTTTTTTTTGCCAGAAGATCCTCCCCTTATAATTCTTCAAATCTGAGTCAATGAGTATAATAGCCACATTGCTCATATTTCTACATCCAGCTTCTGCATTCTTTAATACTGGCCTTTATTCTCAGATTTCCCATTTTATGGCTTCATCCTAGGGAAAAAAATGCACACTGAAGCATATCAGTACATTCTGTTCTGAGCAATTATTCTGAGTTTTTAGTATTTAATAAATATTAATAATCCATTGATTTTGAACTATTAATTATTATTCTTCATTAAAGCGACTTTAGCTACAAAGAACAATGCTTACCATCCTTTTAAGTTGCCAATAAATATTTACTGACCAAAAACAAAGCTGTTTTGCTAAGAAGTACTTACTTCATTCCAATTCAAAATAAGATTTCCTACTTTTAAAGAGTGACTCTTTTGGGAAGCTATCACTCACCAAAATTGTCCAGTTGTGTCTCAAGTTTACAAAATATCCAAATATGTAGGTACATGCATACTCTAAACATATTTTAAATGATTGTTTAATTAATGTTTACAAGTAATTTAGGAAATTAAGGTTAAATTACTATAGCAATCAGAGGGAACTTAGAGAGCAAGGCTATTTATTGTTCATTCATATCAATAACCCTACTGTCCGATAACCAACTGCATTAACCCTCCACAGCTAAAGCTAGCCGTCATCACCAAGTGGCCATAGACCAAACCTTGCTTGAGATGTAAAGCTTCTTGACATGCCTTAAGTCATGGAAACAAATTGCCTTCTGGTAAGCAGAAGTTTATGTTGTGTACATTGCAATTTCCTGTTATACTTGCCTTACTGAGCTCTGTTGAAGAGCAGCATTCTCAGTGTGAGGCATTATCTCTCCAAAACGTTAACGCAGCACCCCAACCTAGTCAACCACCTTATCTAGAAAGAGTAGCGGTTTATCTCTCTCACACGAATACATGCTTTGTGTCTTGTTTTGTTTTCCTGGCACTAAATTCAAACACAAACATGTACAAAGAATGTTATGAGCACAATAGAAGAAGCCCTTCAGGCATACACGCTTGCTGCTTAAGTTAGATCACAAGCTGATACTATTGCTTTATAAATAATGAAAAGTGGTTTTCAATAAAAGTAATCTATTACATTTAAGCTTTCAAAAAAAACATTTTAACATCTCAGAGTAATGGAGCTAGACTGTGATGACAGAAGTCAAAAAATAATCCCACATCAGTTCAGAATTATGAATAATAAAAATGTTTATTTACTTGAGGAAAATCTACAGATCACTGTCCTAGATAACAGTCCTCTGTGTGAACAGGAACAGAGTCTAGCAGCTGGAAGCAGGAGCCAAAAGCAAGAGAGAGAGAGCTAGAATGCTTTCCAACTGCTTTTACAATATCAGAGGCCACGCCCAAGTGGGCTGGTCTCTTAAAGGCTATCGGCGAAAGGAACGGAATGTGCTCCCACAGCAAGAATGATGTCTCATTGGTTAAAAACAACACTGCTCTGGTAGAGGATCTGGACTAAGTCACCAGCACTAACATGGTGCCTCACAATCTTCTGTGATTCCTGTTCTAAGGAATCTGGACTTTCTCCTGACCTCTCTGTGTACCAGGCACACATGTGGTGCAGACAAAATACCTAATACACATACAAGAAAATAGGGAAAATTTCAAAGATAAATAAAAGTGTAAAATCTCTGTGCCATGTTATAAGAAGCCAGTCTGGCATATAAGAATAAGCAGATTTTTGAAAGGGAAAGCTTTAGAAAAAAAAAAAATGGAAGAAGCTAATATGTTACAGAGATATGCGTTCTCAAGCAGTGCTTCTATTAATAATGTTCTGGGATGCTTCTTGGGAACATAGAAAATAAACATTTTATCCACATTTCAGAAAAGAATTTGGCAAGCTCTTATTATATCATATTTGAAAAACAGCAGGTTATATTTAGGAATATATTTAACAACCATCAATGAAAAAACATGGTTATGAATTTGAGCAACATTAGAGAGATATATATGGGAGAGTTTGGATGGAACATAGAAATGATATAATTATATTATAGTCTCAAAATAAAAGAAAAACAGTGTCCCACAAATAGACCTTATGCGAAGTTGGTATACTCATTTCTTAAGCACATCAATTTATGAGTCACTGCTCCTGTTTTATTTAGTTCTCTGATTTTAGAGTTTGGTTTTCTCATTAAAAGGTGAAATATAAAGTTTGAGAATATTTTATTTTTTCTTCAGGAAGTTTCCTGCCATTCGGCCTTAGGATTCATCAAAACTCCACAGAGAAGGCTGTCCATGTCTCTAGACTCAGGTGTTGATCTTGTTACCTCATTGCTTCCTGGCAACAACTACATTGCTTTCCTTCCCCCAAGAGAGCTAAGTCGAATCAACAAGAATCAGTAAACACCAGTGAAACAGTCTGGCTTGAGCTCATCCCCAAGGCTGCTGGGAAAATGCAATTCTTTTCATACTTCTCTTAAGCCTTTAGAAATGTGGTCTTGCAATTTCTCTAGCATTTTTGAATTCTTACAATTAACTGTACTTATATTTCATGACATCACAGCATAGCTGGAAGTGAATATTGGTCTTCATTTGTAATGAAGCAGAAAATTAATGTTATTTGGTAAAACCTGAATGATCAGCTCTTTTATTTAACAATAACACAGGAGCCTAGAATCAGAAATTGTCTGGTATGGGATTTAAACTACCAACCTTCACATTATTTGCTCTTAAGCCCTTGTCATGAGTCCTTAACTATGAAATGAAGTGTGCTATGTGTATCATACATAATAAAGGTGGACATTTTTCCTTAATTGTCTTAATATAAAAATTTTAACTGTTGAACCTTTAAATTGTTTTGTTGAAGAAATGTGTAACAGAATGATTGAATTAAGTGATATACAATCTGAATACAGACATGGACAATAAAAAATGTCAGGAAAGAAACAATTAAGGGAGCCAGTTAAGTCTTCTGGTTCTTTTCTATATATTTTGTATCAAGCATAAAAAATCAAAAGATGAACACTGCAAATTTTTAAATTTTCAATTGAATTTGAGGTTCTACAAATAGACATACCTTTAATGTTAATTGCATTATTTTAGTTTTTGAGAGTTCCCAAATAAATTTTAATACATTTAGAACTGGTAGTAAATCTCCAGCTCTGTAATATTAAATGAAGGCAGAAAGTATAAATGAAGGCACCTTGCAGCCTATACAGCAGAACCATTTCCTAATGTAAACAGCACAGCAATCACTGGGAGAGGATGTTGTTATGTCAGTGCAGACTGAGCCTATCATTTTAAACACGTATTTTGTGTCTCTGTATCTCATAACCAGGAAAGATTGTGCATGTCAAGAATGTTGCTGATAGTTAATTTGAGATGAATTATTTATGGATGCCTGATACGTTTTACTCTCAGAAAATGCTGTAACTGCTATTCTTAGAATTTCTAGGACCAAGGCTTTGAAAAAAGAGAGAGAAAGAAAAGAGCAAACAAAATACATTCAGTAGTTATAAGTGGATCCAAAAAGAGTCTGTCTGTATTTCCAATAACAGACCCTACACTGTGGTTTCCTTCACTCACTATATATAGGTTTCTTGCATATGGAGAACATTATGTGAAAACTTAGGAAAGACCAGGTTAGAAAAGCTATCTTGAACAGCATAGGAGGAACAGTTCTATCCATGTCAGTATACTAGTTTAGTACATATTAGATAAGTCAGCACAGCAAGCAAGAGAATATAATACACACATTTTGAGATGTAAAGTTTGAAATGTGAGCACCTTACCTTTTTATCTGTTTATATACACATGGTCATTCAAAGGCAAAACCTAAAGGACTTTCCTGATCTAAAACAAATTCATTATATAGTCTCATTAAACTAGGAAATTTGGGTCAGGTAACGTTATAAAAAAAAGTATCTGTATTGTCTCAGTGTGTGGGTGCACCCCTCGCAGTCCTGAGTTCCTTGCTCGTGCTCTCTTTCCTTCTGCTCCTTATTTGGATCACACTGAGACAATGGGGATGTTCTGTCAGGAACTCACCAAGGCCAGCTGGCCTGGGTCTGAAAAAGCATGGGATAAAACCGGACTTGCTGAACATAAGTGGACAATGAGGACTACTGAGAACTCAAGAACAATGGCAATGGGTTTTTGATCCTACTGCATGTACTGGCTTTGTGGGAGCCTAGGCAGTTTGGATGCTCACCTTACTAGACCTGGATGGAGGTGGGTGGTCCTTGGACTTCCCACAAGGCAGGGAACCCTGATTGCTCTTTGGGCTGATGAGGGACGGGGACTTGACCGGGGGAGGGGGAGGGAAATGGGAGGCGGTGGCGGGGAGGAGGCAGAAATCTTTAATAAATAAATAAAAAAAATAAGTAAATACCACTAAAAAAATTTCTGGTCTTTTTAAATGCTGGAATAAAAGGAGTTGGCAACTTGTGGCTCAGATGTGTCATCAGACAGTTTCACCATTTTCACTTCATTAAATAAACTGAAGAGATGATTTCTGTGACCTCCTTGGTCTCCTCTATACTAAAATCCCACGTGCTACCTGGTTGTGGGATCTCTTCAATTGAGATTTAGATGTCAATGACTTGACTATGAATTTTTATACTCTAGAACCCAAAATTTTCTCCAAGATGTTTGCATTATCATAGAGCATGTTAAAAAAATCATATGATAAATACACCTACTTATTAGAGGGTTTTTATCAACAGTACTATTCTGTTTATGTGACATCTGCTTGCCCTGTGTTTTGTTAACTTGGACTTGAGAAAGAGCCTATACTTTACTTTCAAGAAAAAAAAACTCACAACAACAACAACAACATATACACAGAGGTAGAGATAGTAAAATAGAGAGAGGGAACTTTCACTAAAATAAAAGGATTTTGCTCATTAGTGTAATCGGGAAAGTTGCTGTGGGATAATGCTCTTGTGCCCGGTAAAGATTTGTTACTCATATTGGTTTAATAAAACACTGATTAGCCAGTAGCTAAGCAGAAAATTCTTGGAAGAGGAAAGGTTCAATCTGCAGTCACCACCCATAGAGGAAGCAAGAAGAAAATGCTGCACTGAGAAAAGGTACCAAGCCACATAACTAAACATAGACAAAAATTATGGGTTCATTTAAGTTGTAAGAGCTAGTTAATAATGAGCCTGAGACAATAGATCAAGTAGTTCATAATTAATATAAGCCTCTGTGTGTTTCTTTACGAACCGAATGTCTGCAGAACCAGATGGGATAGAGGGTCCATTTATAAATGCTGCACAATGTGGGGCAGTTACATCTACATAAAATCTGACAGAGCTGAGAAGGAATTCTAGACACAAAAGAACAGAGAAGCATTGCTTCTTAGTGGCATTTTCTTAGGTGAGTTCTGTTTGCTAGAGGTAGGAATGTCTCCTTTAAGAGAGGCTTCCTGACTCAGTGTCTGCAGCAAACACCTCACAATTTTTTTTTAAGTGGCTCTGCCATCAAACACTTAAATGGTGTTTATAAGCAGCTGACAGCATGCTTCTTGGTGGTGGCCTGGACTTAGAAATTCCACTGAGATAATAAAAAACATGGGTACTTCTAGTACCTGCATCATGAAGCTAGATTCTCAGAAAGCCAAGGTGGCGTGGATCCAGCCATCAAAGACAAGGCTTTAATCCTAGCCATATCACTTAGCAAGTTAAAAACTAATGGGGTCAGAAAAAGATAAAACTATATATTAAAGAAAGATTCAGACTGGATAAAGAAAACATATAAATGGTTTACAGTGTGTTTAAAAATACACATGGGCTTGTGAGAGAGAAGAAAAAGAATAGAGAAAGTACTTAAATAAATATAATCAGGTATTATCGCATACACCTTTAATCCCAGCACTTGGGAGGCAGAGGCAGGTGGATATCTGTGAGTTCCAGGCCTGCCTGTTTTACAGGGTGAGATCCAGGAACACAGAGAAACCTTGTCTCCAAAAATAAAATAAAATAAAAAATAAAAATTCAAGATTAAAGTAATAGAGTTTTTTTAAGTCCTATAAATGTGGAAAATACACAGGTAGTCTGGATACTGTATGTTATTGTGTTGTCTTTGATTTTTTTTTCACTGCTGAGGAAGGAGTAATAGCTGCTAAAAGACGTTTGATTATAAATGCTGCAGTATTAATCTAACCCATATATTTTGAAAATGCCTTTACTTCCAAATTTAAGTCAAAAGATATGTTAGTTTGGTGAAGAGATTTCACTTTTGTTTCCACAGAAAATGAGATCCACTCTTGGTTAAGTCTCCAATGGGAATAAATGGCCCAGATGATCCAATGTTTCAGAGCACCTCTGCTACACTTTCCTCTGAGTTCTACATCTAGAACAACCTCATATCTGCTGGCTCCGATGATCCAGGCTCATAGAATACTCCAGTCAGTTTTTGCCCATTTTCCAAAATTGTCTTTAGGTCCTCATAAGATTTTCATTACCCCTAACCAATAGGAAGTAGCCTAGAAAACTATGCCCACATTCCCAAAAAATAGATTATGGAAGTTTGTCTTTGTTTAGATTGTTGGTTACAAGTTGTTATTGATAACGGTCAGGAAAAATGCTAAACAAAGGAAATTAGAGTCAGAATTCTTGTTTTTAAGAGAAAAAAAAGGGGAAGTGTTATTGGTTAAAGCTCTTGTACCTGGTAAATATTTGCCACTTGTAATGATTTAATAAAACACTGTTTGACCAGTAGCTAAGCAGGAAGTATAGGCAGAGAGACCAGAAGAGAAAAAGTCTGGGAAGAGGAAAGGCTCAGGATGTGGTCACCACCCAAACACAGAGGAAGCATAATGAAAATGCTACACTGAGAAAAGGTACCAAGCCACATGACCAAGCATAGCTAAGAATTATGGGCTAATTTAAATTGTAAGAATTAGTTAATAATAAGCCTAAGATAATAGAGCAAATAGTTTTTAATCAATATAATGCCTCTGTGTGTTTCTTTGGGACTGAATGGCTGCAGTACCAGACAGGACAAAAACTTCCATCTACAGAAAGTACTAAAAGTAAAGTGAAGAACTAAGAATCTTCTTCATGATGCTGTCAGGAAAAGATGAAAGGAGTAAGGTGAAGACACAGAGAAAAAAAAGAGAATCAACAAAAGTATTTTTAAATGCCACAATAAAGCTTAATTTTCTACACACAAAAATTTTAAACTATACTGGCATTCCATCTTACCCCAGTGAGAATGCCAGCCATGAAGAAGAGAAACAGCTTGGTGACAGGGAGTGAACAGAAGTCTAACAGTGCTGGGAGGAATGCAGAGAAGCTCAGCCCTGTGGAAATCAGAACAGAGGATTTCCCAAAAGTGAGCAGAGATTCACTGTGGGAGCTAGGAGCCCCTCTCCTGGGTATTTATATGAAGAACTCCATGTCAACTTATCACAGTGATATTTGGACCTCAATATTTATTTCAGCACTTATGCCACTGAACTAGGTCTCTAGCAGCAGATAAATGGCTAAGAAAACTGTGGAATATTCCGCAATGGAAATATTTTCAACCCTCAAGAAGAATGGAGTTACGTTGTTTACAGGAAAGTGGATGAAAGTTGAGGTTGTAATAATACTAAGTTATATCTATCTCAGAAAGTCGAAAACTGTACATTTCATCTCATTAACGGTTCCTGTTTTTCCTATATAGTAAGAAAATCACATATTAAATGACCTAGGGGAAGAGTGGGGCAAATGGAGCGGGACAGGACAGAAGTCAGGTTTGGAGGAAATGGTAGGAGAGGAGGGGGAGGAAACTGTGAGGTAAAATATATGGAAATTTTTGATTCATAATAAGATAATGTTTGATATGCAAAATTCCAGTTACAGAATTTATAAGTTTTATAAATTGTGAAGTCAAATGTGGAGTTTTTGTTGAAGTGCAAGTAAATCATGAGACATCATAATAATAGTAATATGTAGAAAATGATAACAATCATCAAAGACTTTCAAATGCCTGGAAAGTTTCTTTGACAGCTAAAGTTTTGATTTTCTTACTATGGAATACATTATGGTTCTTCTCTAAGAGGTGCAAGGCAATTAGACCAGAGGAAATGCCTTGTAAAAAATTAAATATTTATTTATTTTTAATGATTCACATTCTCCATTTGCTTCTTGATGTAAATTTTCCAGAAATTCTGTCAAATCTAATAGTAATCTGCCTTGTAATATAAAACACATAAAATCTAAAATACCTGTTGACTAAAAGAGACGATCTTTCTTTGCTCTTTGATGTCATTGGGCTGGAATTAAAATTATGAAATGAATGCTCTTATATAGTGCTCATTATTAAGAAAAGCCAGAGGGATTTTGTGATAATTCATAGAATATTCTTCTTCTTATATTTCGCTGAATTAGGTTCAGATTTAGTGAATACAAATGATTTCACAGATCAGAGATCTCTACTGTTGTCAAATAACCACTAGGCAGAAAATATTTAATGGGAAGACCTTTCAATGCAGATAATACATATTTAACAGCTATCCTGCTTAATGGCTGTCTAGGTACACTAACTTTTTGCAGTTCTTTCAAGAACTACTTTCACTTTTAGAAAGTTTTCTATCCCCACAGTTTTCAACATGTTTTACTTCGATTTATAAGCTCTTTAGGAATTTGCTGCTTGCTTAAAATTATTTGAATATTTTTCAAAAAAAAAACCTTGAAGCATCATACTTTTAAAATGTTACATAGCAACTCAAACTGTCCCTGCATTAGTATCCTTGGGAAACACCTCAACATGCTTAGTCTCTTTTCAAATGCTTTCAGAGTTTCAATGGTTTGTGTAAAATAAATATTGGTCAATGGTTTTAAAACTATATAGACTAATAATTATGCATTTTGATGTTGCACATGCCTAATGTCCACGTGTTACCACACTTTAGTTTGTTTTGCACAAGTTAGCCAAGCTTCTTTGTTCATTAATGTCTAAGAGTCAGCTGTCGGGCCCCTTGTAGGCACTCCAAGTATTATCCTGAGCATGGCATCTACTCTCCATAAGAATTAAAGGTAGACTCTATAATTAATGCATACTCTTATTGAAAGATAGAGCCCCTCTGAAGTGAATATTGGAAAGACAGTGACTTCATGGTCCACATTCCCAGAGGAAAATGCATTTGTCTGGGTATACCTCCATGCATCATGTATCTAACTATTGCAAGTAGAGTCAATGATAAAATATTTCTCCAGTACAGACCATGCACTGCTGTCTTCAGTTTTGCTACTAAACTGATGAAACTTATATTTTCTTCTGCTAAATAATATTTTAAAATAGGACAGCTTTTCATACTTAATTGCTTATTGTCAAGGTTAATGTAATCAATCATTTGTGTTCATTTATATCCTATACTTTCACTGAAGGTTTATTTGTTCAAATTTTTACATGACTATACTCAATTGTGGAGTTATTAATTTAAACCATTTTTACAAATTGTTTCATGCTGCTGAATATAGTTCTCTGTTCTGATTAGGATATCTTTCTTCACTTTTCATTCCAAATTGTTGTTTTAAGATAGTATTTCAGGGGAGACAAGCACACATATCTCCTTACCTCTGACAGGGAACTAACAACAGACCAAAGTACAGATACAATGAAAATCAAACTCTGTGAATTAAAATGAGTCTTCCTTGGGTTACTTACACAAGGATTATGGATCAGGGGTTATTTACAGGAACAGAAGCAACTCAAAGATTAACATAATGCCAAAAGTCAACCCCAGCCCACTGAAAGCTGGAAACCCAAGCTAACTAAGCAACCTCCAGGCAGTTCGACAAGTTGGAGAGTGTCCTTTCAAAACTTGTCAGTACATCAGGCTATGAAAGGAGACAGAGACAGAGACCCACATTGGAGCACAGGACTGAAATCTCAAGGTCCAAATCAGGAGCAGAAGGAGAGAGAACATAAGCAAGGAACTCAGGACCGCGAGGGGTGCACCCACACACTGAGACAAGGGGGATGTTCTATTGGGAACTCACCAAGGCCAGCTGGCCTGGGTCTGAAAAAAAGCCCGGGATAAAACCAGTCTCGCTGAACATAGCGGACAAGGAGGACTACTGAGAACTCAAGAACAATGGCAATGGGTTTTTGATCCTACTGTACGTATTGGCTTTGTGGGAGCCTAGGCAGTTTGGAAGTTTGGATGCTCACCTTACTAGACCTGGATGGAGGTGGGTGGTCCTTGGACTTCCCACAGGGCAGGGAACCCTGATTGCTCTTCGGGCTGACGAGGGAGGGGGACTTGATTGGGGGAGAGGGAGGGAAATGGGAGGCGGCGGAGGGGAAGAGACAGAAATATTTAATAAATAAATAAATAAACAAACAAACAAACAAAAAAACTTGTCAGTTCAGTTGGTCTCCGCTTATTCCAGTCAGTTCAGCTGGTCTTTGCCTTGTCCAGGAAACTTGCCTAATCTCTGAGTCTTCCAAGCAGCGGGTCTGACATTAACCTCCTCTAGGCGGCTCATCTTGTCTGAAGGTGTCTTTCTTGGTAGGATGAGCCTTTCTGCTTCTATATGCTTGGGAAGGAAGAGTCCTGCTCAGTTGTAGGAATTTCATGAAGCCTATGCGTTGTCTACTTCCTGAGCCCAATAGCTTCCTTGACAAAGAGTGTCTAATCTGTCTTTAGAATGTCCTACGTCTTAATTATGAGTTTCCCTCTATTTGGATGACTTTACCTTAGAGGAAACTGCCACACAACAAAGGCTGTGATAGGAGCTTTCGAGTTCCCGAGAAGTCTAATGTAAGGCGACTTTAGAGGGAAAATCTGACGCTGTCCTATGAATGGCTATTGACTGTAAGAGTTTTGTATATGGCTCTTACCATGGTGATTAAATGCCCATCTATTCCTGTTTTATTGAATGACCCTGTTATGAAGTATTATTGAAGTTTCTCAGATGATTTTTATGCATCAATTGAGATGATTACAACAGATGATTACAATTTTCTCTTCTAATTAATATGGTATATTTCACAGAGAGCTTTTTATGTATTGAATCACGTTTGCATTCTAAGAATAAATCCACCTTGGTTGTACCATATAATCCTGTTAGTATGCTGCTGAACTTGGCTTAATGATATTGTGTTCAGCACATTAACATCGACATTCATAAGATACATTGGTCATAAAAATTTAGACAAAGTGCTGAAGAAGGGTTAAAAAAAATTGCATGATTTTCCCCTTTAGAATGGTAGGCTATTAGACTCTCGAGAGAACCACTGGGTGAATTTAAATAATAGCTATCAAAAGAGATGGGTGATGTCTGACAGCTCCTAATTTCAATAGAAGAGCAAAATAGAGAGTTTTGTCAAATATAACAGGAGAGGAATTCCATAATCCTTGCTAGAAGGATTTAAATACTATTGGGAGTCCTTCCTCCCAGTGACAGGGAGGGTAACCATAGACAGTGAGACTAAAGACAGGGCTGAAGACAGAAAACCTCAGAAAATCTTCACTGAGTCAGGTAACGGGCCTTTTAAGAGCAGAAGAGGAAAATCGAAGAAGACAAATGTTTCAATAGCAGAGAAAGGGATGATACAGGTGAATTCCTCTTTGAGTCACAGTAGAATTAACTAAAAGTTCCTTCTTAAAAGATTCATAGTGAGTTGGCAGTATTATCAGACTATGCACTGAAACCAGGCCAACAGGATGTATCTAGACAGAAAAAAAGAATAACTTTGAAATAAAAAGCTTGTCAAAGCTGGTGTCTGTCTTTGAACCCAGGCACAGGTTTCAAGTGTATGTCTGATACAACAAACTACTGTTCAATCTCTTGACCAGCATTTACTAGTCAGAATGGAAAAGGCCTTTCACTGGCAAGACCAGCACCTGCCTCTAAACCACTAGAAGGTCTGCCTAGAGGACCGAGCTCAAATTGAATAGGACCACAAAAAAAAAAAAAAAAAAAAAAAAAAAAAAAAAAAAAAAAAAAAAAAATGTCAGAAGCATTCTTGACCAGAACAACGAAAGATTTCTAGAGATTTGATGTAAACATCTATCTTTCTATTTGACCTGAGGATACTGGATTTGATTTGAGGATACTCAGGATGTCACCAGAGGGTTACAAAGAGTGGTTGAGCACAATATGTGTCAAAAACATAAACATAAATTCAAGCACTAAATGGGGGTAAGGGTGCTTTAGAGATAAGAGATGCAGCTCCTAGCTGACCTGTCATTTAGTCAGAAATGAAGGTGCTACAAGTTTTCACTGAATAGCATGAGAAGCAGCATATAGCTGCTAAAAACAGATACACATTACCAGAACTTTTGAGATAGAACAGGAAAAAAAAAAAACAGTTTGTGACCTAAAGAACAAGATTGGTATTACAGTGTTTATGACCAATGATAGATTTTGCTCTAAGGTAAGAAATCTTCATTGAGTTCTTGAGAGAGAAAAAATACTCTGTGTTTTAAAGAACTTTTAAGACTAATTTCTTTGATGTGGGATCAAAGAACTAAGTGGATTTTCAATTGCTGCCCGGTGTCTTGCTCTTACAACAGGCTAAGGATGTCACAGTCTAAAAGAAGAGAAATGTAATTGAGCCCCTAAGTCAATAATAAATTGTAAATGGTCTGATTAATACACAGTGTCTTTAAGACAGGTTGAAATCTTTTTCTGTCATACACACTTTGTCATGATAGAAATCTTTATGCTTATAGGAGAAAGGATTTAGTCCTGATAATAATTCAATCAGCTTGTTCTGTTTATGTGCCTTTCTTTTCGTGCATCCTAACCACAGGCAGAACATCCTTAATCCCCAAACATTAGAAAATTGAAAATTGTGAGAACTAAGATGATTCCAATCATAAGGTGGACTTAAATACATGAATTCATTTGATGATTGTAGTCAAAATATAAACATTAAAAAGATGCACTTCTATAATATTTCATTTTAAATTAAATTTGTATAAAATAGTTTTATGTATATTTTCATTTATTTTACCTAAAACATTTATAGATTTATAAAAAGTGGCATCTTGATGATTGGGAGTATGTTTTATGAAGATAAATTCATAGGAATTTAGATTACTTTTTTCCCGAATGTAAAAAATACATTTACTTGGGTTATATATGTTGTAGTTAAAAAATTGATTTATTCTATTCTGCTCTTTTAGGTAACTTTTAGGTGATATGTTTCTTTAAGTACTATCTGTAATTATGATACTACACATTATATGTAAAATATGCTTGGTGTGTTTTAAATGGCTGTGATTGATTTTGTTTTAATACCTTACATAAAACTGCTACATTGTTACTATTTTTATTGGTTGGAAGATGGTCAGTACATCTATGATTTTAAATATTAGCCATACCTAAAAATATTCCATGCATGGGCCATGATGGTATTTCTTGTAAAATTCCAAATAGAATATTTTCTTCTGTGAAGGAATATAGATGATTGCTTGATCATTTAAAGGAAATTTGACTGGAAAGATTACACAGCAGTGATTAAGATTCTTGAATTGCCTTTTGTCCACAAGATCAGCGAAGATTAACAATGATTTATATTTATATTAATTTATACTGGTATTGAATGCTATGGAACAGCCAAAGAATTGTAGGGTTCCTTTCATAGGAATTATTCTTACATAAAACTTACTGGCCTTTGATCACCATTTTAAAATATTGTCTGAGGCTATTTTATTTTCTTTTAGCCCAAAAAAGATGAGTACAATATTTATCTGATAATAAATGAGATGTTGATCCTTTCATTAAAAATGTTTATTTGTTTTAACAAATTTTAAAGGCTATTAGCTGACTCAGCAATATTGGTTGTGTTTAAACATATTTTGAATATCATAATGTAAAACTAAATAATCACACATATTCAGTAATATATGATTATAGCTAATACCTTTTTAAATACTATATCTACCTATTTTATAATTTTATGAGTTCTCTAATATCTGATCTCTATATATATTATATGTAATAAACTAGTATTTGTGATTGTTGTTTAGAGGTTAACACCATAATATTTGACAATGAAAGTTTAACTTGTATATATCTATAGTTACATAATTGAGAATCAAGTAAAATATTAACATTACAATGTCTTTCATTATAATTAATGATGTGGGATTCCCCTCTGTATGCTATGAATATTTTTTATTCCCATTTGTTAATAAATAAGCTGCTTTGGTCTATGCTAGGGCAGAACAGAGTTAGCTTGGAAAACTAAACAATGCTGGGAGAAAGAAGGCAGAGTCAGGCAGATGCCATGTAGCTGCCAATGGAGAAAGATGCCAGAGCCTTACCGATAAGCCACAGCCTTGTGGTAATGCACAGGTTAATAGAAATTGGTTAATTTAAGATGTAAGAGCTAACTAGGAATACACCTTAGCCATTGACCAAACGATGTTGTAATTAACATAGTTTTGTGTGATTATTCAGATCTGAGTAGCTGGGAAAACTTAACTGCAGTTTCCACTTACAGATTAAGACATACCAGAAACATAAATGGGAAATTTAGAATATCTATGGTTCATATCCTAGGAGATGTAGGAAATGTATATCCTATAATATTTAATGGTTTAAACCTGTAGATCTGTAAGCATGTGTATGTGTTGTTATCAGAAAATGCAAAGAAGTTTGCTTAATAACATCAACATTTATTTTCCGTATTTTCGTAAAGTAAATTCAAATGAAAATATTTCACTTTGGTTCTAAATATTTTCTGGTATTACGATCCAATCTCAATTCTTTATGGATGAAATTGTTCTTTGATAAATTCACACAAACGTACAGCAGTACTGGCTATTCTCACCCCACCTCAATCTCCATACCACCTTGTCTACACTTATTCTCCTCTACAAATGTTTTCTCACTTTTGTAATTGTGTTACAAATTTTTAAGCAAAATATGTGTGATAGAACGTTATGTTCTTAAACTGTAAAACTGAAATGAGCAAGTGTTGATTTTCTTGAGAGGAATGCCCATACTTCATATCATGCACTTTCTTCTAAATCTACAGCTCTGTCACCTGGGGCAATGTCTGAACTTAGGCTGAACATCATTGTCCTGTCAATGAGGAGAAGATAAAATATGATGTTTTGAAAGCTAAAAAGAGATGCTATATGAGCCTCAGTGGAATTGCACACCAATTAATAATTTGTACATTTAAAATCTCTATTTAGCTTGTAAATGCTGCATGTTTTCTATGTTATACATAAAGATCCTTGAAATTATGTGCCTAATGTTTCAGTGATAACTAAGAGCTATCTACCATTTCCAGGAAGTTATGTGGAGTCCAGTAAAGCACGTTTTGTGCTGTGTTTTAAAGGTGGGAGAACACTGTTAACTAACACAGAAGGCAAGAAAATCTGTAATAAGAAACACAAACTGGTAATCTAGTTCTGAATAATTAGGACTGGGAATTGTGTGTGAGAAAAGGACTCAGCTCAATGGCCTGGGAGCACAAGCAAAGAAGGACAGCTTTTGTAAGAGGTTCATTAATTGGTGGGTTATATTTAAAATATACCATTTGAATTGCGGCAGCATTTTGCTTGTGGATCCAAGCACAAGAAACCAAGTTTTTACGATCATCTTCAAAGCTAACATTTGAATTTGCTGTGGATGTATAAATTTAACTCTAAGGTCTAATCTTCTGTCTTGCTTGTCAAGTTCATCAAAGAAAACACTTGTGAACATTCCCTCTGCCTCCCCTATTTTCCTATTAACATAAATAATCAGAAAAATCTCCCTTTATTGTTGACCTCGTGACAATGTTTATTTGAATTTTTAAAATATATTTTTATCAATCAGTAACTAGAATGTTTCAGGAGTTACTTTAATAAAAATTTTATTTAAAAATATCTTATATCCTTGAAACAAAAATAATAATTTTTCCATGTAGTCATAGAAACTGTTAAAATCATTTTTATTAAAAAGCATTCTCATAACTATTATACATGCATTTTCAGAAGAAATTATTTTAAGCTTAATATATACTATACATGTATTACTAATTAGTATATTACCACATATAAAACACATAAAATGTATAATTTCCTTGTTAATTTAATGTCATATTTATCAAATATTTCAAATCTTTTTTTAACAACATAGAAATAATATCTTTTTAAAAACATGCAATTAACATGTGTCATCTGTGGGTTATACTTTAAGGTAACTAGAACAAAATTTTGAAAATAATCATTGCCACAAAAGCAAAATTATGAGAACTACTGAATTAATTAGAGAGGACTAGAAAAACCAAATACTGGTGTCATGTGACCCACACTGAGACAAGACTCTGAAGGGTATTTCTAGAGCAACTAGAGACTGTATATAATCTTCTAATAGCATTTACCATGGTTTCAGCACTGCTTTTCTTTGGGAAATGCCAAAAGTTCTTGTTTTCAGAAGATGCATAATAAAATACTTAGACGTAAAATGTCATACTGTCAATATTTTCCTCTCAGATTGTTGGGGAGGGAAGGAGTAATATTTGTATGTGATCTTACATGTAAAGAGAGATATTTATAAAGAAAGCTGGCATAAAGTTTGACAAATTTAGCATTAATCCATAGACTTTCAGAATCCCAGATTCACCCTAAATAAATATAGATGGATGTACATCTCTTTCATGTTTTCACTTCCATTCCTCCTTCATTTCCCTTTAAGAAAAGGAAATAAAGGGAGCAGTCCCCCCAGAGATATCAACCAAACATGACCTAGCAAACTAGGCACGAATCCATAAAACAAAACTGGATGAGGCACACTGTTCAAATCTTATTGTATCACCTTATTTGTTATTTCTTTGTGTGGGGGTGGGTATATGGGATGTTTATCTACATGCATGTCTGTGCACGGTGTACATGCTGTGCCTGCAGAGGCTAGAAGAAGGAGGTAGATCAGGTGGGACTGAAGTTACCAAGGGTTGTGAGGCACTTACTTTGTGGATAATAGAAATTGGACTAGGGTTCAGTGCTTTTAATCAATGGGAGTTTAACTAGCCATTTCTATTTTTTTTTAATTTCATACCCATTATTTCCTTTGGAACATTAATTTTATTTTGGTTCTTATTGTGGGAAGTCCTTCAGTATATGTGTTGCTTTTATTGGTTAATGAATACAGCTGTTTCAGCTGGTGGCTTAGCAGAATAGAGCTATGTGGGAAAACTAAACTGAATGCTGGGAGAAAGAAGGCAGAGTCAGTGGGAAGCTAGGCAGCTGCCAGAGGACAAAGACGTGAGGCGCGAATCACAAGCTACCAGCTAGAACCTTGCAGGTAGGCCAAAAGCCTAATTATAAAATATACAATAATATAAATGAGTTAATTTAAAATGTAAAAGCTAGCCAATAAGGAGCTAGAGCTAATAAATGAAGTAATTATTTAATTAATACAATTTCTGTGTGATTAATTTGGCTCTGGGCACCCGGGAAAGAACAAGTGGCCTCCTACAACAGGTTCTTTTATGCTATTGACATACACAAACTGTTGCACTCTATTCTGAGTACAAAGTGTGGACTAAATTAAAAGATAATATAAATATCTTTGAAGTTGTGCCAGAAGTCTCTATGTTGCATGACTTTCTTGGTCATTTGCTTCCTTGTTTCTGTTTTGTTATGTCAAGCTTCTGCTTTTACTTACCTGTCACTGAGTCAACAATAGCATTCAGCCCTTTGCTTTTAAGATAAGTTGCTATGTTTTGTCTTGTTTCTCAGATGATAAAGTAAATACATCTACTAAGATGTAACTTTGTCCTGAGACATTCCTGGTCATACCAGCATTCAGAAATAGAATTACCAGCTTGTGGTAACTGAAACCCAGGTGTTGAATTTCAATTAAATATTTAGGCTAAATCCCTCCAAAGAATGACGAAGATGTAATTTCTGTCTTACACATTAAATTCAGTGGTTTCATTCTAGTATAGCTCTCCTTTAATTAATTCATCAAGGAGGTTCATCGGCTTAGCCAAAGTTATAATTTTTCTGTCACCTTCACAAGATTGCAAGAACAGTGAGTGGTGATTAATAGGAAAATCCTTGCTGGAGGTCATCCTTTAAAAGTTAAATAGAAAATTAAAGGAAAAACACACATCAAAAGCACTTTGTAAACTGTAGAGCACTCTTTAAATATTAGATATCGTTTTTACTGATACTTCTTGTCACATCACTAATGAAGAATGCCTACAGCACTACACTGCATTTCTTTCTGTTTTCTGATTAAATAGAAAAATAATAAAAGAGCAATGGAAAGAAATGTCGGGCCCTAGCAGCAATACTTGGTACAGGTACTTGTACATCTAGTACAAGTTCCTGATTTTTGTGTTTCAATAATGCCACATTTCTGTTCTCCTACATTTTCATATATGTAACATCTTTTAAAGGAGAAAAGTGAGTATGTGCCTAATACAGAATTCAGATATTCATTTGTTGATATCTGACTTTTTATTAATTCATTAGAGTTTTCTTGATGAGAAAACAATTTTATGAATAAATATTGAATTATTTAGAAATAAAATACTTCAAAATAAAAATGTTCTATAATGATAGTATTCTAAGTGACCAATATTCAAATTTTTAATTAGACATAGTTTCCTTCTTTGTCTTTCAAGGAATTTTATACTTTTTAGCATCAAAGTTAACAACCTCCAATATTTGTTAATACTAGCACATAACAGACTAGACTGTCTCAATCCATATAACTTAGAATGTAAATCATATTTAGCCAAAAGTTTACTTTGTATTAATAAAATGTGATATAATTAAGAACTAACATATCTCTTAACTGTTTAATTAATTAAGTGAGGTTTATATAAATCTCTTTGCCTTGGATTGCAGTTCTGCAAGCAGATACAAGATCTCTGACAGAGTTGATTCTCAGAGACTGTTGCCTTCCTGTTCTCCTCCTTCAGGATATGTCTACTCCCTCATGAATCCAGGATCCCATTTAATATATAAAGTTTCCACCTATGGCAAAATTTCCCCTCTATAAAATTACTAAAGCTTAATGGAAAAAAACCCTACAACTCCTACTCCTCATCTTGAAGTTTGAAGTGTTATCTTTTCAATTATCCTGGAAGAAGCAATTATTCTTCCTGTTACACTGTGAAATCTGAGCATTGGCAACCTGAAAACTATTTGGCAAACTGTTCCACATAAACCAGGAGGGCAAGTGTGATAAATAGTTGAAAAAATTTCTTCTTCACTCAGCAACTTCAAATAATTTAGTTTTCTTAAACTTGGTGTTAGAGAACAACATGATATTATTATCTATTTAAAACTGTTCGTAACATTATGTGTCTGTTGTGAGTTTTCTGACTACTGTTTTTGTACTCAAGATTTTTATATATGATAAATAGAAAACTCTCAGGTAATAATTTCTGAATAAAATAATTCTTAAATTTTTGGAGATATTATAATACTAATAGTGCCTTATTTCCCTGAACAGTAATCTTTTATATAAATAAGTTTTTTGGTAGATTTTCAATATTACTTTTATTATATGAGAATTTCATATATATTATTTTTTCATTTTGACCATAGAATCCCCCACTCCTCCCATAACATCTCTCAAATTCAATTCCCAAATCTCCAAATCCATTTGCTTTTTTATTTTCATAATCCTTCAGGCAGAATTTATGATGCCTATATACTCATGTATGTGGTGTTATCCATTGGAGTATTCTGGACTTACTAGGTGTTATGCTCTTAGAGAAAGTTGACTCTCCCCTCCGCATTAACCAACAACAGCACCTTGGTTGACTGGTTATTTTTGTAGCTCATCTTCAAGTGCCAGAATGATGACTGACTTGGTCTTGTACAGGTCTTGTGCAGGTAACCACAGCTGCTGTCAGTTCTTCAGTACAATGTTCCTGTCATATCCAGAAAACACTGTTTTAACTTTCCGACAACCGCTCTTATAATCTTTTAGTTCTTTCTTCCTCAGTGGTCCCTGATACCTGGAGTAGGGGGTCTGATAAAGAAGTCCTATTTATGGCTGATGACTTAAATGACACCAACTCTCAGCATTTTGGTTGAGTTGTGACTTTCTGTTTTAACAATCTTTTGATACACAAAGAACTTTTCTGAGGATGTCTAAGAGCTTCACTAATCCATGTGTTTAGATATATGAATTTAGAGTAGAATTTACTACATACATTTAGGAAAGATGATACATATATGTAGTCAGAGGCTGTCTGTCCACTTAAAGGAATAAAAAGAAAAATAAGTCAAGTAAAGAAGGAATATACACAGATAGTATGAATTATGTATATTATTGTCTTTTCTTTGAACTTTTTGACTTTGAATGAGATAAGTACAGAGAGACATTTTATTGAATGGGCTGCTAAGATAAACCAACATATATTTTAAAGGTATTTTGACTTCAAAATTTGGATCTAGGGATATGTTGCTTTGGAAAAGAGGTTTTGCTTTGTTTACACAGAGGATGAGAACCTATGAATTCTTTCAGATTAATGTAGTTTGATGGACCAAGATCCCGCAAAGGTCTCTGTCCACACATACATTTATGAATAGTATGATAGTAGGTCTATCCTAAATGCAGATGAGTTCCCTAGCCATGTATTCTTTGCCAGAGCTGCCCTACCAGCTTGCATTTCCTTCTGAGCAGCAGATCTTAAATCTCATTAGAAAGCAATTAGTTACTGCCATAACCTTTTAAACTCATGAGCTTGTACTTGCCAGTTGATACTGTTACTCACAGCAGGGTAAAAGCATTGGTGGGTTTTCTCCCCAGCAGCCTGTCTAGCATTTTTCAGTACTTCTAAAGTTAACTATCAAGAAGAAAACTTTCTTTTTGGTGATAATATGACTTCTCCATATTTTGTATCCAAGGTTTAACCATCAAATTCTGGTAGGTGGCTGAGTATAGCAGCAGCCAGTCTTATTTGGAAGGTTTTGGGACACTCTTGACCAAAAATCCCAGGATATTATATAGGATAATACCTGTCATTTATAAATATAAATACTTAAGAAACTTCTAAAATAGAACTTGGTGGTTTTCAAATAATCTCATGGATAGCTGTCCCTCTTCCTACCTCTTCTTCTTCAGTTGTGTGTTTTTTAAGTTATTTTTCCACAGAGTAAATTTTGATCATGATTTCCCCTCTGCCAGTGCTCTGCATACCCATTTGCCTACACAAACAAGTTTAAGTTTTTTCTTCTCTGTCTTGAATAAATGTCTCCCCAAAACCAAAAAGCAAAACAAACAAAAGTCACTAAGATAAAAATGGCAAAGTATAGCAGTATGAAACAAAAGTCAACAATAAAAACTTGGAGCTCATTTTCTGGTAGTCAACTGCAACTACATAGAACATGCCTAGAGTGTGGTTAATATACCTGGTAACACTCTATTGGAGAAAACTGCTATTCCTGTCTCCACCAGATAATAACTGCAAATACCTCTTTGTTCAGTGGTGGGGTGCTCCATCTACATATTTCAAAGCATATATGAAGAAAATATATTGATAACAATCTTTTAACTACACAAAAATAACAGAATCATTCAAAATCCAGCTAAGAAGTGAATAATGGCAATGTCCTAATTTCTTTGGCCTACAACTATCACTTGAGGAGGAAAAAAGGACGTTAAGAGGACATTTTCAGATAAATAGAATATTCTGGTACCACTTGAATAAATACAAATAATTAGCAAATACTAGAGAATCATGAACAGAATAAATAAATAGAAAAGTCATTACTAACTAGAAATTTAAGTGAGTTTTCCCCTTTAAAAGTCAGTATAAAACTGGTGTGGTAGTGCCTACCCTATGACCTTGGCACTCACAAACTGAGCAAGAGGATAGTGCATTGATAACAGGCTAGACTACAGCAGCGGCCTTGCCTCAAACTGAAAGAGAAATCAAAATCATTAAGTGTAACAAAACATAAGAAATCCAGATGAAATGCATATACAGTATCTCAGTATAAACAAACAAAGAAATCAGTAAGATCCAATGACCACAAACACAATCTTAACAAACTGGAAATAGAGGCACAGTCTCACTTGACAAAAGTTCTCTATGAATACCCAAGTGTAGCATCAAATATTTCCATCTTGGTGGTAGTAAATAAAAATATAAGTGAGTAAATACTAATATCCTACATACACAGACTTTATAAAATGTGCATGACTTTTTAAATAATGACTAGTTTAAGAAATTAAAATACATTTTGGTGTATAAAACTTTCTAAAATGACTTATTTCATTGTGAGGCTGTAAATTATTAAATATTTACATTTATTTATTCAGTCTTGGGTGAGATTTGGAGTGCCTGTCAAGGCATGCATGCAGAAATCAGAAGACAGTTTGCAGGAGGCAGTTCTCTATACAATGCACATTCTAGGGATCAAACTTAGGGTGTGACGCTTGAGGTCAAGCACCTTTACCAGCTGAGGCATCTTGTTAACTCAGAAGGCACTTTCTTAAATAAGCTAACCAAAAATTGTTAGGATGCTGAGGCTTACTATAAAATTATATTTCCATGCCAATTTTTTGTTAAAGTGATATTGAGTGCAGAAGACAGAGTGAATGTTACTTCTAGAGAAAGACAAAAACTGCAGCTTACAATGAGTAATGATTTTTATGCAAGCCCTGAAAAGCATGCAATTATGAGTTCAAATGTCTAATGTTTGATTCAGTGTCACATTTCAGAGAGGACTGCATGACTCTAATTGGTTTGGGATTAGTTATGAAACTATAACCTACATCACTGAACACAATGGAAGTTGACAGAGCACACCCATTTCTTTCTTACAGTCAGTAATGAATATGGGCAAAATAGTGACAGCTCTAATTGGCCGAACTTTTAGATTTTAAAGTGTGTGTGTATGAAAGCAAATGCCTGAAATCGCACCATGGAAAGAGCACGGTAATGGAAACTGATTTCATTAACTTTCCTGGGTCTTATGGGATTAGAGATTATCCTTGTTGCAGGATTATTTCCTGTGAATCTTATATTCTTTAGTATAGCATCCTGCTACATCTGACTCAGGAGGAAATCCAAATGGTACATGAATCTTCCAACTGCAAAAATGATGTCGTGAGGATACCTACCGAACTCACAAAGTTTCCTTCTCTCCATATCAATAATAACTCTGCCCTTGGCACAAAACTATTTATAAGAAGTTATGTAAAAACCCAAATCAATCCTGATAACTGATATTAAGATGTTTATAAAAATAATTTTTAAATGATCATGAGGCAATTTATGATATTCGTTATTTTAATACCAGAGTCATTCTCAAGTGGAACAGTAGGTAGAACCAAAGGAATATCAGATTTCATTTTAAGGAAAAAGAAGGCAAAGTTAGGATGCATATTTACTTCTATATACAGTGCATACATGGCATAGGCATAGGAATCTAAAGAAACACTTAAAGATTCTAATAACTGAGATTATGCATATATAAGCATGAGGGACAAATAAACAAGTGGATGACAACAGGAAAGAGGGGTAACTATTAATATAAGTGAAGAAATAGTTTATATAAAACATCTGATTAGATCATCTATCAAATATTAAAATCTAAATGTAACTATTGTATTCATATGTATGTGTGTGCATATGTATGTATGTGTGAGGGAGAGAGAAAGAGGTATATTGATGTACAAGAATGTGAGTATTATTGGGGAACCCTAAACAAAGTCATCACATTTTCACAATAAACACTATAAGCTTAGGTACCTTCCCAGCCCCTAAAATATCCATCAATTCCATCAATTCCCTTCAGTCTCTCTCTCTCTCTCTCTCTCTCTCTCTCTCTCTCTCTCTCTCTCTCTCTCTCTGTGTGTGTGTGTGTGTGTTTTTTTTGTGGGAGAACATGGATCCATCCTTGTGCACAAATGTTGAGTTGAGACTAAAGAAAAATATTATTTTTTCCTCTACAAATCTATGTCAATTAACTTGAGACATAGTTTCTTACTGAACTGGATACTCTGCTTTTCTGTCAGATTGGCAGCCTGGGAGATATTATTTGACCTATCATTGCCCAACAATGCTCAAGTAGATGGTTTGGGGCAGTTGTGCCTTGTTGGAGGAGATGGCTTATTGGTTCCCAGCTGCCTGGCTAGATTAGATCTGAAATAATCACACAGCTACTGTATTAGTTAAATCACTGCTTGGCCCATTAGCTTCTTATTGACTAATCTCTTACATATTAATTTAACCCATTTCTATTAATCTGTGTATTGTGTGTATTGCCACATGACAGTGGCTTACAGGTTAAAGTTCCCAGCATCTGTCTCCAGTGACTCCATTGCTTCTCTCTGACACTGCCTTTCATTTTCCCAGCATTCAGCCTAGCTTTCCATGCCTACTTAAGTTCTGCCTTGCTATAGGTTTAAAGCAGTTTCTTTATTCATTAATAGTAATCACCGCACACAAAGGGGACTCCCACATCACCTCCTCTTTTCTATTTAAGTAAAAAGAAAGGTTTTAACATGAACATAGTAAAATTACATATAATAAAACAAGTATCAAACAAGAAATACAGTTACAATATTTATATCTACTTTAACTTTTATCAAACTAAGGAAAATTATAACTATAAATATAAATTCTTCAACTTTATCAACGACTTAAGAAGGATATAATATTACCTAAGTAAACAGGAAGTGCATTGTAAACAACTTCCAAAACTAGAATTGACTGAGACATCACACTGCCTGGACAGTCACCCAAAGTTTTTCTGTACCATTGGGGTATCCATCTGCAGCCTACAGGCCTACAGTATCTAGCAGAGTTTTCCATGAAGCAGGAAATTTCAAAGACAGTTCCTCCTGTATTGGCAGTTTGTCAGTAACATTCTTCTGTGTCCTGCAGAACGTCTGGCAGACTCTTTCATGTAGTAGGAACTCCGAAGGACCATCTCACTGTTAGGCAAGTTCAGCAGTCATTTCTCTGTGGGTCCTGCATGCCCAGTTTATCAAGTGGTCCAGGAAAGAGCCATTTCTTGTCTAAATGGCTAAGCAGATCCATAAGGAGCCTCTTCAATGCCCATCTTTCTCTTGAAGTAACTGGTATTGCCAGGAGAAGATGTGTCTAACTGTCATGAAAAGTCCTACTTTCCTAAAATATTTAAATGGCATATTCTGAAGGTCTCTAAAAGATTTGAATAATATCTAAGCAAAATATATCTCTATATATCTAGAAACCTAACTAAAATGACTACAAACTGGACTATTTAGATGACTCTCTACCTATACTTCTTAATTATTCATTATATTTTTAAATGAGCTGCACAAACACAATACCTTAATCAAGAGCAGAAATATACATATAATAAAATTGACCTAAAAGTTGTATCAATAAACCAGGATCTATACCAATGCACATTATTCATACCTATATCAGGGCCTAGCTTTTACGTGTGTGCTGAGCGTACAACTAAAGACCTTCATGCATTCAGAAGATTTATATTAACATTTTTAATCATTGCTCCAATCCCTTGAATCGAATCCAGATATGTATTTTGCTGTTATTACTGTGGTTTTGAAAAGTTATCATTGATATGTACCTTATACCACACTTCTCAACCTCACTGAATTCCATACACCAGTCTCAGCAGCATTGTGAAGAAAACAATACAAGGACATTTGCTGGCCTATGTATGCACAACATAAAGATGGCCATGGATCTTTGGATGCTGGGAAATACAAACTGACGGGAAGAAAAATAACCTATGCAAGAAAAAGATAAACTAGCACTCAAACAATGGATGGAAAGGTTACATATGAAGAATGATAAAGAACCTAAAAATTCCCCAGGACGAACAATAAAACTCGATGTCCAGATCATTTGAATTTGACTTTTCATAAACATTTTGCAGAGAGTTATCATCTAGACAATGTATTCACAGTATTTGTGGCTCAAAGAAATTTCCTAATGTAAGAAAGATAATGAGAAATCTTTGATAGATCTAATTTTGAAAAAATAATTACATAAAAGATATTAAAAATTGTCTCTATTGAATTTTGATATAACTTTAAGCCTCCATACTTTCAATATGTACTTCTAAGTCACTTTCTTTTGTGATATATAATTTCCTCACTCAAATTGGCAAAAGCTCCTTTGGAAGAATAATCTTAGTTAATGACATTGAAAACTATTGATGTTTTACACCTGCAATTTTTGTTATCTGGTCATACCACTGCACTGCACTGCAGCTTATTAGGGCCACATATATAATCTCCTCCCTACTTCTCTGCAAATTACTCCGAATACAGCATAGTGTCCCTGACTAGTATTTCAAAAGTAGAAAACATATCATAGTATGTGTTGAGAGAATTAAGTTTCAATTTTTTTAATGAAAATACTTTCAATTATGTTAAAAGACATTTCTATGAGATTCACTTAATAATTTATAACCTTAATCAAATTATGAAACGACATAAGATCAAACCAAATTGAAGGCCATTCATCAAAATAATTGATCAATACCCTTCAAAATTTTTAAGATTATTGCTGTGGGACAATGGTCTTGTAGCCAGTAAAGATTTAGCACTTGCACTTGCATGCTGATTGGCCAGTAGTCATGCAAGACAAAGTATAGGTGGGGTGACCAGAATAGTAGAATTCTGAGAAGATGAAAGGCTCAGTCTGCAGTCCTCACTGAGACACAGAGGAAGCAAGACGAAACTGCCTTACTGATAAAAGGTACCAAGTTACGTGGCTAATGCAGAAAAGAATTATGGGTAAAGATGTAAGAGTTAGTTAATACGAAGTCTAAGCTAATAGGCCAAGAAGTGCTGCAATTAATACAGTTTTTGTGTGATTATTTTGGGTCTGGACAACCGGGAAAGGAAATGAGAGGCCTCCATCAACAAATGACACCAATGTGGGAAACTACATCCACATAAAGCCTGAAACAGCTTGGGAAGTAATTCTAGACCCAAAAGAACATAGTTACGCATAGCTTCTTGGTAGCAGCATTTTCTCACATGGTCTCTGTTTGCTAGAGGCAAGCACATCTCATTTAAGAGAGGCTTCCTGACTCAGCTTTCTTTAGTTGCAAAAAACTTGCAGCTCTTTAAGAGGCCCTGCCACCAAAACGCTTGAATGGTGTTTATGAAGAGCTGACAGTATGCTTCTTGGTGGTAACAGGGATCTTGAGACTCCATGGAGTTGTGGTAATAAACATAGCTCCAGCCAGTACCTCTGGCCATGAAGCTGAACTTTCAGAAAGCTAAGGAATGGGGTGGATTTAGCTGTCAAAGCCATGATTTTAATCCTAGACATATTGCTTTAAAAATTAAAGATTCATGTGGTCAGAAAAAGAGAGGTATACAGTAAAGATAGATTCAGATGAAAAAAAAAACTCTAGACAATTTTCAATGTGTTTAAAAACATATATAGACTTGGGAGTGAAGAGAAAAAGGATAGAGTCTTTAAAAAAAAAGAAAGAGACTAGTTGGGTGTGGTGGCATACACACCTTTAATCCCTACACTTGGGAATCAGGGTAGGCAGATCTCTTTGAGTTCAAGACAGCCTGGTATACAGAGTGAGTTCTGGGACAGCCAAAGATACACAGAGAAACCTTGTCTCACAAAACCAAAAATTAAAAATAAAAATAAAGAAAATAGAGCTTAATATAAAGTCATGTAAAGATGGAAAATACACAGAGAATATGGATACTGTATGTCATTGTATTATCTTTGAATTGTTTGAAGGCTGACGAGGAAGCAACAGCTGCTAAAAGACATTTGATTATAAATGCTAATGGATTAATACAACCTATATACTTTAAAAATGCCTTGACTTCAAAATTTAAGTCAAAAGATATGTTACTTTATAGAAGAGATTTTTTTTTTGTTTCCACAGAAAATGAGAGGCTGTGGATTCATTCTTGGTTAAAGAAAAATCAGGTTTGACTAAGGAAGGCACTCTGAAACATCTCCAGGAGGAGCAGATGGCCCAGATGATCCAAAATTTCAGAGGACCTCTTTGGGGGTTTGCTCTGAGTTCTACATCCAGAACAACCTCAAGACTGCTGGCTGAGATGATCAAGCCTTACAGAATATTTCAGTCAGGACTTGACCATAATCCTAAATTTTCTTATTATATTTCCTAAATAATAAGATTATTAGCACCCCCAATCAGCAGGAAGTAACCTAGAAGACTATACCCAAATTCCCAAAAATTGAATTATGGATGTTTGTCTTTGTTTAGAGTGTTGGCTACAAGTTGTTATGGATAGTAATTAGGAATAACAGTGTTGTAATTAATATAGTTTCTGTGTGATTATTTTGGGTGTGAGCAGCCAGGAAACAAATAAGTGGCCTCCAGCAACAGGTTACAAAAGTCAAGGAAAGACAAAGGAATGTTATAGACTGCAAAAGATTAAGAAAATCTAAAACCTAATTATAGTGTATGCTAGATAGAGTCCTACAGATTTAAAACAAAAATAAAACCACTGGTAGCTTCCAGCAGCCTTGTCACATGGATTATTGTACTGTGAAAATAAAATGTTAATATTGTGATGTCAAGGTGAAATGTATTTTAAAAATGCTCTCTGGATTGTATTTGAAACTGTTATTCAATTAAGGCTTACTTCACAATACTAGACTAGATAAATAATAGTTCAGAAAAAATGTAAATAATAAGATATATTAAAGGGAGACAGCCTTAATGTATGCTTTTATTCACACCATGAAGGAGTTGATGCTGCTTTCTCTTTCATCTTTGATGTTTTTATATTTCCATGCATTAGCTAACATCAGTAAAATGACTGTGCTGTCATTTTATATAAGCAGGTACAAAACAATGAAGTATCATTAAAATGATTCTGTATCTACTGTTTTAGTTATTAATACCCATGGGGAAAACAGGTGAGGCTAATCTGATATCTGTCTTATCTAGTATACAGAATATCTGCTTTGATCCTTGAATCTGTGCACTACCAGTGTTCTTTATATGACAGGTACTGCAGGAGAGACTAAGCTGGTTGATCCAAAGCCTCCCGTTTCATAAGGAACAGGAACAATACTGAGGGAACTGATGGCCATGAACACTGTAACACCCTCAGGATGTCATTCATATATTTCCTTTGTGACTATGTACTTCCTCTTCATTTCAGAGTTAGCATATCAAGGCTGCCATAAGTAACTGGGTTGAACCTTTTGAGCTTCTTATTTTATTCATTCTGATGAAGGAATGATATTCTCCATCAAATCAACACATCAATATTTCTCCACTTTATAGCCATTCTGAAATTTACTTTGTTTTCATTAATAGATTGTTGGCATCTTTTATCTTATCTCTATATGTTGTAGATAATCCACATATTGGAATTCCAAAATCCATGATTTCCAGGAGGTATGGTGAAGCACCCTAAATAATTTTTAACAGGCTTATAATTATATAGCATATAATTATAATAATATTACAGATGCAATTATAATATAATACTTAAATATAGAATACTGCATATAAATTCATGACCATTAGAGGATTTTATCTTGCCTTCTGAGCCTCATATCAGCAATTTTACTTATAAGGACTGCCAGCTACTACCTTAAATGATTTGTTTATCATAAAATATCAAAATTAAGAACACTTTCCCTTAAATGTCACAGTACTCATTCTAGACCTTTATAAATTTATGATTTTTCACTTTTTCTAATTTAAAAAAGCACAAATATACTATATATTTTACAAACAGTTTTTCCTCCACAAACACTAGATACTTCCACCAAACTTTCCACCCACACAATTCCCCATATACCTTACTTCAACCCCTTTTCTATCTCTTTCTCTTTAGAAAACAAAAGAGCAAATGAACATTATTTTTAAAAAAGAAAAAAGAAACATATACAATAACATAAAGTTGGAAGTCATTTTACACAAATAAATGATCAATAAGACACAAAATGCCCAAAGCTCAGAGTCTATGGTATTATTATGAGGTATAGTTTTAATGGAGTAGATATGGACTTGTTGGAGGAAGTATGTCACTGTAAAGGTGGGACTTGACCTCTAATATATGCTGAAGCCATGCCCAGTGTCTCAAACCATTTCCTGTTACTTGTAGGATCAAGATGTAGCTCCTTCTCCACAATGAGTTTCTTCTCCAGCACCATGTCTGCCTGAAGGCCTCTGTGAAATGCCATGATGACAATAGACTAAACCTCTGAAACTGTCAGCCACCCAGTTAAATGTTTTCCTTTATAAGAATTGTCATGATCATGTTGTCTCTTCACAGCAATAGAAATCCTAAGACAACTGAGTTTTTCACAGGCTTGTCAAAAATGACCCATTAGAATACACAGTTTCAAAATTGTTAAATTTTATTAATAGCAGAATCACTATTATAAAGGAAGTGTTTCTCTTTGGCAAATTTAAATGTTATGGCAGATACAAATGTTCAAACTTTACATGTATATACATTATGTATGTGTAGGTACATATATTTATGTGTGTGTGTGTATTCCACACACACCTTAGAAGTTCACATTCAGCATTGGTAACAAATAGTTTCAGGGTTTTTTTTTTCTTTGAAGTATAAGGCTTACTTACCTCACTATTGGGAATATTTTCTAATATTCAGGATTGAATGACAGTCTTTCATTCAATAGTTACCTACCTATGTAAAATGCCATCTTATTATTATTGCATTAGATCAGTGAACAATTTACAGACTTGCACAACACTTTGACTTGAAACATCATCACATTCTGATGGGAATTCATATTCTCATTGCATTTCATACAATTATACACATCAAAATGTGGAGTTCATAAAAAATAAATTTTACTCTGTGTTAAATATATTATTTTAAATTTTTATTTATTTTTTTAAATTTCATTTTACATTCTAATCAAATTTCTCCTTCTCCCTTTCTCCCCTCATGGTGTTTGGTTGTGGACCTCTAGTTCCATATGTTACTAGATGAAGGCTCTATGACAATAGTTAGGGTATTCATCAGTCTGATTTCAGGGGAAGGCCTGTCATGCACCGTTTCCATTATTGCTAGAAGTCTTACTTGGGGAGGGGGAGTCCCAAGAATTCATAAGGTAAATATATTCTTAAGCAAAATTTTCTTTTTTCTTCCATGAAGTATGAGAAGAAAAAGAGTCAGTAAGTTCTATATCATGTAGTGAGGGTCATGCTTCATAAAGTTCTCTGGTAGGAACAGATGGCCCGGATGTCTGAGGTCTACATCTAGAACAGATTCAAGACTGCTGCCTGAGATGATCAAGACTCACATGAGACTTTAGTCAGAATTTGATCATAATTCTAAATTTTCTTTATGTCCACATAAGATTATCAGTGCCTACAATCAGCA
>NW_026068170.1:207741-231280 GCF_014885135.2 Alexandromys fortis
TTTTTGAAAAAAAAAAAAAAAAAACAAGAGAGGGAAGTGGTGTGGGACAATTTTATGTTTTAAATAATTTTTGATTGGCCAGTAGCCAGGAAGGAAGTATAGGTGGGACAACCAGACAGGAAGTAGAGGTGGGTCAAAGAGAACAGGAGAATTCTGAAAAGGAGGAAGATCATTCCTCCCCAGTCCTGTTTAGACACAGAAGAAGGAAAATGTGACCTGCCCCAATGAAAAAGTTACTGAGCCATGTGGATAACATAGGTAAGAATAATGGGTCAATGTAAGTTATAAGAATTAATAAGAAGCCTGAGCTAATGGGCCAATCAGTTTATCATTAATATAGAAGACCTCTGTGTGATTTCTTTGGGGCTAAAGGGCTGTGGGACCTGGTGGGAGGACAAAAAACTCAGACAACAAACCACTCTAAAATTATTTTTAAAAATACAAAAATAAGTATATTGAAATAGTGTCTTTTAAATTTTCAAATAGTCATTGTTGTTAAAGACAGTGCATACAGCTTAGAGAAATACAAAACAAGATAATGGTTTTTGTTTTGCAAACTGTCTAGCAGAATGATCTACCAAAATATAAATAACATTTTTCATTATGGAAGAATTATGCTGAGGCATATTGTACACTCTCCTCAGATTAATCATGCTGTGAGAATACTTCTGTAAGAGCAGATTTCCTGTTCTGTTAAATATTTAACAGCCATCTCTAATAGAATAGCTCCATGCCGTAGCATGCTCCTTATACAACCTAACTCCAGCTGATTTCTGACAAGTAAATGAATGAAATCTATTATAAAAGGGTTCAGTACCTCAAAACTTGGAGACATGAGATATTTTTGCTCTGAGGTGATACTTCCTTGGACATGCTGCCATAGGTTAAAATATAGTTTCCTAGTAATCAATCTAGCAATGTTATTTTAAACAATAATATTTTACAAAACCTGAAAATGAAACATTAGTAAACAGACAAAAGAATTGTAATCTAAAAACATCACTCGATGAAAACATCAGAATATTTCATTATACAGAACTACCATTTCATAAAATTTTATTAGGTAGTTTTTAATTCATGTTTATTTTTAATTTGCATTTTATAAATGTGCTGCTTTATTGTGGGTTAATTAAATAATACCCCTGCCCTACCATATGTATTCCAATATCTTCATGACTTTCATAATGTTCAAACACAAAGTAAAACAGAAATGCCATGAATCAAAAATGCCCTGTTTAGAACAGCAAATAAAATTAGCATTGTCTAATTGTGAAAAGTGTCATTGATCAGATTTAGAATCAAAACACAGTTTTTATAGTGTGTGCTTGCATGCATGCATGTATTGAAGAACAAACTGAGATCATTACAGCAGTTTGTCAAATATGCAAATCTACAAACTCTGTCCCCCAGGTGGAAGAGCTTTGATGAGCTAACACTAGCGAAATCTTCACTCTCACTGACAAACAATGAATATCATGTTTACAAAATATGGCATATTATATATAACATATTATATATAACATATTTTATTTAACATAATACAATAGGGAGGATGTTGCATTAGCCTTCATGTGGTGGTTACAATGAAAAGACCCCATAGGTTCATAGATTTGAAGGCTTGGTCACCAGAGAGTGGTACTATTTGAAAATATTAGGTGTGGTTCTTGTAGAGGAAGTGCATCACAGAAGTTGGGCTTTGCATTTTCAAAACCGAAAATTAGGTCCAATCTTTTCCTGCTGCCTGCTGATCCAGACGTAGAACTCAAAGCTACTTTTCCAGCACCATATCTTCCTGCATGTTGCCATACTTCCTTCCATGACAATGATGGACTAAAGCTCTGAAACTGTAAACCAGCCCAATTAAATGCTTTCTTTTATAAGAGTTGCTGGGTCATGGTGTCACTTTATATCAACAGAACACTGAACAAATCATTTTATTGTGGGTATACCTGTATGCTGTTTCTTTTGAAGTATATGTGGATTTGGGTTGGTATAAATATATAAATAAAGAAAAAGTTTATATACCTTGTAACTGAGGCCACATATAGTTTGCATTTATTTTCCTGAGATAGGAAAAAGAAGACAAAGCACGAAGTGTTACTTTATTTTGACTCATTACCATTGAAGACTAATGAGATTAAAGCCACAGAAAAAAAAACCCAAGCGATGAGCTTCTTGTCTTCCTTTGTTCATTAGGAGGAGAGGTTGACAGGCATTCATATTTAACAACAAAAGAGACTCTATTAGAAACTCAGAGAAGGATTATTAATAAAATAACCCAAGTGTTATAGTAAAACAATCGGTAACTACAGTCATTTTATGAATCCACTCAATATTCTCCACTAATTAACATTGCTGTCATCTGAGCAGCCCGCTGTTTAGTCCATTTCTTCAAAGCCACTGAAGGTACTCTATAACTTCATATTTTAAAGATAAGGTGTAACCCAGTAGCCCTGGCTGACCCAAAACTCATTACATAGTCCAGAAAAGTCTTGAACCCACACAGGTCTGTTTCCATATACCTCTGGGATTAATGATGGGATTAAAGGTGTGGCCACAAACCCAGCTCTAGCCTGACATTTGGATTAGTTAACGTGTCAGTGTCTTAACACATTTAATGGTTGTTTTTTGCTACATTACTGTTTCTTTACACCTCAGGTTTATTCGTTTACTTTAAGGTGGTTTCCGAGCTTCATGACACACCATCACTATTCCCAAAAGTGGTAGATTCCTATTACTAGTGTGAGGAACAATGTGCAAGGATGTTTTAGGTGGAACTGAGCGGCGAGAAGAGATCTTGGGTTCAGGTTTGCTCTGCAGAAGAGAAGCAACTGTGTGCTACATCCACAAGAGAAAGGAAACTTGCTGTCAGATATACTATGCTATCAGATGGCCACTTCATACAGTGCTCTGGGATTCTATTTGACACTAGTTGTCTATTACCAAGATGTTTTCTTCAGTTTTAGAAACAGAGGTGGTGATAGATGATATATAACAAAAAACACATCTTTCAAAGCAAATGAACAATCATGTTATTTTCTTTTTTTCTTAAAAAAAAAAAACAGGTTTTGATTTGAAGCATTTGTATCTTTGGTTCATTTTGACGACCTACATTCTAGAAAGAGATAAATAGAAATGCAATGGAGAAATCTGCTCGAGTCCACCACTTTGTAATTGCCCATGAGAAAAGCCATACATTTTAATTAATTCTGGAGTTTGTACTGAACCCAGTTCTCGTGTCCCAGTAGCAACTTTCTATGGGAAAGCAATTGCAGACGTCAGATGCCTGTTGAAAGACATTCAACAAAATTCAGAGCTAATTAATCATGAGGGAATGAATGCTTGAGAATATCTTGGCAACACAAAGGATAAAAACCTGGGTCCAGTTTACATTCAGAATGAAGTCTGGAAGGAAATCTAATCAATATGAGTGATAGAAATATGATATTTTATGACATGCAGATGAACTGGGCAGAGCTTGATAGACAAAACAATTCAAAAATAGAGGGCTCCTTGTCAAAGGTAAATAGGGTTTCTCATTTTAAAACAATATCCTTTAAAATGAAATTTGAAACCAGAGGTCTGAGGAAAATATAAACTCTCACATAAGGAACTAATCTTTTACCTCATATGAGAAATTTCTAGATTTCTAGATTAAAAAATAAGGGAAATTCAAAGACAATTCAATGTATTGAACAACTTAACAGTTGTTTGAAGGGAGAAGGATGGTTAGAATCATTCCAGTCTAATTAAAGACTTAGTTGTCAACATAGCTCCATTTTGAATCTTTAGATTTGTCTAGCTTAGCAAGTTATTGTCCTGTTTGCTTCTCAGTCAGAGTTTCTCCTAGTGAAAATGCTATTGAATACATTGAAATCAAAAGAGACACGGCATGGAGAATACTTCGGTCCCCAGTCAGCTGTGAGATGTGCGGATACGAGATAGAAATAACTGGAATAAATTACCATAGTGAAGAAAAATATTGCGTTAAAAGTTTGAAATTACACACAGAACTTGAAGCTCCACGTGCTAAGGATACGGCACAATACCTTAGGGAGTAAAGGGAAGGATTTGCTCATTATTGGAATGTCTTTTCTAAATTGAGATTTGATGAATCTTCTAACATTAAAAAAATTCCATTTTCTTTTCTCTTCATGATTCTGGCTCACTAAGCTTATGAGAAACTTTATGCGAATGCCCTCTTGTGGCAGGACACCTCAGTTAGTTTAGGGATAGTTTTCATTTTTAGTTAAATATAGGCTGTTCTAATTAATAAAGCCATGACATTTGTTCATAGACGGTCATAAGTCTCACTCCAAGAAAATAAAGTTATGTTTAATGTGAGGACATAATAAAATGAAACAAACAATTGCAAACACCCTATGTATATTCAAATAATTTAAATGAGTACTAAGAGTAGACTGTTACTTTCGACTTTGGATTAATAAAATGTTTCTTTTCACTGAGCTAAAGAAAAGGAGATGAGGGCTGGCAAGATGGCTCAGAGGATAAGAGCACTGGCTGCTCTTCCAGAGGTCCTGAGTTCAATTCCCAGCAACCACATAGAGGCTTTCTTCACAATCATCTGTAATGAGATCTAGTGCCCTCTTCTGGCCCACAGGTATACATGCAGGCAGAATATTGTATATATAATAAATAAATCTTTTTAAAATAAAGGAGATGAGAAAGAGTTGGTAAAATTAATCTACCAAGAAAGTTAGCATTATTGAAAACTAGTTTGTATGTAAGTTGATGGGAGCTTCAACTGAACATATGACAGTAATATAGTTCACAGCAGTGGGGAACATCATTTCCTCAAGTGGTGCTGTTGGAGGTGCTGGAGTCTTGGGAGCAAAGCCTAGTGCGAGGTCTACAGGCTGTATCATTTCTAATGTGAAAGCTATTAACATTCTGGAAAAAAAACAGAGTAGGTAATGAACTATTTCAAGGGTCTCAAATGGGTGACCTATAAGAAAGTACACCAATGACATATGGTCTTTCAAAATCAATTTATATGACTGCAGTCTGTCAGTGGCTTCAGTATGAGAGACTAATATATTCATCCCAGAATTCTATAACAAACCAGCTTCACAACCAACACATGCTTCAAAAAAAATGAAATGAAAGTTTACATATGACATACTTTATGGAGGAAAGAAACATAAATTTGTCCTGAATAAGTCATCCCTAATTGATAAAAAAAAAGAAAGCATAAATCCACAGACAGTTCAAGAACTGTGGTGTGCAAAGGCCATCTGCAATGTTAGCTATTTGATCTCATATTGAAGACAGAGAAGAGCAGGCTCTGGCAGCAAGGTTTTAGAAACAAAATTTTATGGGTGATTAGACTCAGCTGAGAATTCAGAAATCAGTAAATAATAATCCTTAAAGATCTTGACTTCTCCAGAACATACACTGACTATAAATTCCAACAAAACAGAACAAACATTACCACAAATAGATATGGTTAAACAGTTTCACTGGAATTGGCAGTAAACAATGAGCTCTTGAATACTATTGCAGAAAAAAATGGTTATAAAATTGTAAATGAATGGGAACTACAGAGGAAAGTGAAACTGATGGAATATAAGAGATGGAAGAGAGAATCTCAGGTGTTGAAGATACTATAGAGGAAATAGGTTCATTGGTCAAAAAAAAACATTAAATCCAGCAAATTTTTATCACAAAATATCCAGGTTTTCAAGACGATAGAATTAGAGCTATTTCTAGATTCTGGTAGTGATTGCACAGGAGTGTGAATATAAGCGCTAGCCCCACATTGCACATTGGAAATGGCTAAGGTGCCACACTTATGTAATGCCTGTATTTAAAGAATTAAAGGAAAAACATACAAAAGAAAGCAGATCAGAAATGTTAGCAACGCTATTGTGATTTTAAATTAGCCAGCAAAAGAACCAATTACATCAAAGAGTATTTCAAAAACCTTACCCATTAATATTACGACTACCAGCTTATTCATACAGTTTAGGTTAAAGTGAAACTTCAAATGCATACTCGAAGTCTTGCTTAATAATTCTTCATGGATCTAAGAAAATAAATCCACTCAGGACATAATATGTCTTTCAAGCAATTAGGATCTTCAGTATTTTTGCATCAAACCTTGTAGGATAAAATGGGTGTGGAGAATGGTCATGACATGATGTACAAGTAGGATGAGTGGAACAGGTCACAGAAAACAAAAAAAAAAAAAAAAACCTGGATAGTTCTGTGCTAGATATTGAGAGCATTGGGGGGTCAGGACTTCATGGGTTTGTTTCACACATAACTATCGTCTAGAGCTGTGTGACAGGACTAGGAGAGTTAATAGATTAAACAGAATATTAGTATTTTTGGTAAGGAATTGTATTTTTTTTCTCCTCACATAATTCATAGAATGACACTGTGATGACTTTAATTGTCAACTTGAGAGAGTCTAGATCCAGCTGGGTGGCAGACTTTTAGACAAGCTTGTTAAAAATTATCTTGGTTACTTTAGTGGAGAAGAAAAAAAAAAACAACCACTGTGGGTATAACCATTCTGTGAATGGGTCTTTGACTGCATAAATGGAGAAAGGGAACTTAGCAGTGGCATGGGTTCATCTGTCTCTGAACCTTATTCCTGACTTCAGACGTCATGTAATCAGGTAATTCAAGCTCCTCCTGCCTAAACTTCCCTGCCATGGTAGAACACAACCTTGAATCGTGAGCCAGAACAAACCCTTTATCCCTTAAGTTGCTCTCATCACAATGTTTTTATCAAAGAAAAAGAAATTAAGATATTGTCACTTTATATACATATTTGAGAATATATAGAATTACCACTGTTTAGATAGGAAAATGTACCATAGGCATATAATTAGCCCAAGCACAAAAATCAATGCTTTGCAACCAAAACACGTTCAGGAACATCAGTTGGATTTCCTGATGATCACCATGGTACGATATATTCAACCTGAAAACAAATTGTGCTTTAAGCTATTCAAATTACATGTATGACAGAACATTCATAACTTCTCCAAAGAGAGACAATCACCACGATTGTCCTAAGTGGAACATAATGTGTCTTTTCCTTTCAGAGAAATGTGTAATGTACAATGGCTTGAATTGCTATTGCACTGATATTCAGTCAAATTACTTCCTCATCTACCATTAAGTGCTATAGATACCGTGAAATGAAGCTTGAAATACAGGGTCAGAGACCATGTTCTCTTTCTGCATCTCATTAATTCAAGTATGATTTCATTATAAATACTAGATACAAGACACAGCTAGAATACTGACTACATTAGAGAAAATGAGGTTCACTAAAAGAAACTAGAAATAATAAATCAATACATTATTCATCATATTCCAGCATGCCAGTACTTTGTAATAAATAAATGTGCAGCCCATATCCTATGCCTGCAGTAAGTTGATGGTCCTGTAAAAGATATGCTGTATTAGTTGCTTTTATGTCTCATATCAAAAACTAGCTTTGTGTTTTAGATGTGTCTCCTAGTAATACCAGAAACTATACCCATACAATCTCAACAACATGACCAACAAACGTGAGTCGGTCAAGAACAACACCAATTAACGTGGTATACTGGATGGTCAAGAGGCCTGAACCTTACACAAAGAATTGCAAGTAACGGAGCAAAACTAGGAGTGGGAGAAATGACTCATCCCAGGGAAGAGCACACCAGTGGGTAGTCCAATGCCAAGGAGTCAGACCTGAAAACATACATACAAGTAACATTACATGGACTCAGAAGCTTATGTTTGGGGATATATGTATGTATGTATATATATATGTGTGTGTGTATACATATATATATATATATAATATACATACATTTATGGGTCCAGTAACAACTGATGAAAAAAGAGCATCAGAATTTGAAGGAAATAAGAGAGGTATGTGAGAAAGTCTAGCGGGAGGAAGGGGAAGAGAGAAATACCATAATTACAATATAATCTCAAAACTAAAAGATGAAAAACCTTCCTGTGTTACGGACACTAATCAGAGAAGGTGAGATTGCAAGACACAAATAGGAATTGTGGTAGTATTGTAGACCATAGCTATGTAGGAAAAATTGACACACCATCTTTCATCCCAAAGGGAAAGAAGGCATATGCAAGGTGTAAAATGAAAGTGTGCTGTGTACTCATAAAATTGTAAGTACATCCATATCACACCAGTGCAGCCAACATAGTGAATAATAGTAATAGTTGTATTAGCTTAAAAATATTTATTTATACCAATGCTTATTTATACCATTATCTGTTGCAGTACCTCAGTATAACTTCCTATAGATCTGGTGCTATCTCCACACATGTCTACATCACCATTCACATTCTGTTCTTAATTCATGTGATAGCTAACATAGAATTTATGCTGATTGATAGGAGAGAAATAAATTATGCTTTGTTGTTTCTGTTTCTAAAGCAAAATATCCAATGCCAGCTCCTTCACAAAGTTGCATTCAGTTCATTATTTGAAAGCTGAATAATAACAAGAGCTTGGTCGATATTTTCCATTTTGTCTATGGTGACTTTTTCAGACTGCAACACTATTCGGAAACACTTCATGGTAAGAGTTAGTGAAATAGAAGAGAGAGAGCACACAGTTAAAACAGAAAGTAGAGACATTCAGAGGACAAATCTATTCTCTGAAGGTCCCAGGACATCTGAATTAATCTGTCCGAAGAGCATCGATGAGTCAACTAGCCTGGTCTCATAGGAACAACAACCAGGGAACGTGCATGGGACTGACCTAGGCCCCCTGTATGTTATAGCTGTGTAACCTAGTCCTCTTGTAGGATTCCTAACTTTGTGGCCAAGTGCTGTTTCTGACTTTTTGCTGGCTTTTAGGACCCCTTTCCTATTGGTTCTCTTTACTAGCCTTAATATATGGTGAGGTGCTTAGTCTTATTGCAACTTAGTATGTCATGTTTATTTGATATTCATGGGAGGTTTACCCTTTTCTGAATACAAATAGAAGAGGGGCAAATCTGAGGGGGCAATACAAGGTGTTGGGGAGTGACTGGGAGGAAAGAGAAACTGCAGGTAGGATGTAAAACAATAATAAAATAAATAACATAATAAAATCATTTAGGAAAGAGCATCAGAGATTTGACAACATCCTACCAGGTCCATTCCTGAAAACTTCTGAGACCATTAGCAGGTAAGGTCATGATAACCATCAGCTAAATTAATACTGTAGATGGGAAGTGGGTTTTATTTCCCAGTAAGACTTCATTAATGCAGGTTTTAGAAAGTATAGGAAAGTTTTCTGAAAGATAAATAATAAAAAGAGTGGGAAGAGGTAGGAGTAGAAGAAAATGAGAAAAATATCATCATACAGAGTCATAAACATGGACTATCCCTTGATATAATTATGAATTGAGCAAATAATTGCTGAGTTAATGTATTTTAGAGAGTGTACTTGTAGCCAAGACATTTCAGTGTCACTACATGGGGATTAAATTCTAAGGCAGCGACCGTTGAGGAAATACTTAAAATATTTAAAATAATAACAATTCACCAAACGTTAAAGATCTACATACATTGACCCATTCAGTAAGGAATGAACCAAAAATCATATTTGGTGCATCTAATTAATTAACTGAACATATATAATTAAAGAAATGTGAAGGCAAAAAAATTAATCATATGTATATGAAAATACTTTTCTTTGCAAAGCTCATCAAAAACATTTTTGTAAACTTCTCTTAATATGCCATACTTCCATTCTAAATTAAATAGATTGTATCTTGTATCACAGAAATTAACAATTTATCATTACATTAACTGTATAATAATTACCAATATTAGTTCCATATATGAATCCTTTCAGCTTCGTTTTAATAGAAGCAGAAGGACCTGTATGCACCCTGCCTTTAAGACTGTGACTGCCTTTATTCATATTGTAAAATTATATAATATTAGGAGAATGTATCACAAAAATATGAATACTTTAAAAATATTGACTTCATGTTTATTGCCAATGGTAATAGGTCATAAAAGTCATGGCAGGCTATTTTGTTTTTGTTCATTTCTCTTTCTCATAAAAACAAGAAGCCAACAAAGCTATCAAAATACCGTAAGTGTTTCTGTCTTGTAAAATTTTCTCCTGCTGAGTGCTTTCGTATGAAGGACTGAGAAAGGGAAATGGAAGTAATTCTATGAAGCTGAAGATTGATCAAGCAAAAGAAAAGCAAAAACCTAAAAGTAATGATTTTAAGCCACTTGAAAACTTTGTAATTACATTGGCAAGCCAATGGATTAGGTGGCATCTTGATGGGACAAGTCTGGAGGGATGACTGGGCTTTCTCATGATGCAATGCCATAAATCATAGATGAGATATCCCTTTTAAAACCAGTCAAATAATCTGCAAATATACACCCCAATATTCTGAAATGTGTAACTGTATTGATGACTCTATTTCAGTCACTATCCAATTTTCTCTTTTTAGACACATTTCCTGCCATCAATGCCATGAAATCAGCAGCTGGTAGGTACCTTTAAGAGGTGATGGAACTGGTACATGTGAAGAAACAAACCTAAACTTTCCTAGTTAAAACTATTGCCTGAAATAAAAAACTCAATTCTCCAATAACTTATACATAGAAATAAGCCCTGGTATATTTTAACCTGGGTCATTAAGAACTTGATATCATTAGAGACCCTCAGCCCGCTTTGGCTTATTGAGGTAAAAAGTGACATCAGGAAGAACCTGCATATTTTCAAAATGTTCTAAGAAAAAGCAAGATAACTTATAGTGCTCATCCACTAAGGAAGTATTTTTCATTCCAGAAGCTACTTTATTTTGTTTTTTTGGCCTTTTGAGACAGGATATCTCTATATTGCCCTGGCTGTCTTGGAACTTACTATATAAACCAGGATGGCCTTGAACTCACAGAGATCCATCTACCTGTACCTTCAAGTGCTGAGCTTAAAGGCATGTATCACAATGCTTGTCTACAAACCACACTTTTCTTTTTTTTATATTTTCTTTTTTTTATTTTATTGGCAATAAGAAAAAAAAAGTATCCGCCTCCTCCCAGCCTCCCATTTCCCTCCCCCTCCCCCCACTCTTCTCCCCCTCCCCCCTCTCTTCTCCCCCTCCCCCCACTCCTCTCCCCCTCCCACTCCTATCCTAAGAGCAGTCATGGTTCCCTGCCCTGTGGAAAGTCCAAGGTCCTCCCCCCTCCGTCCATGTCTAGGAAGGTGAACATCCAAACTGGCTAGGCTCCCATCAAGCCAGAACATGAAGTAGGATCAAAACCCCTTGCCATTGACCTTGGCTTCTCCTCATTGTTCGCCATGATCAGAGAGTCCGGTTTTATCCCATGCTGTTTCAGTCACAGTCCAGCTGGCTTTGGTGAGCTCCCAATAGATCAGCCCCACTGTCTCAGTGGGTGGGTGCACGCCCACACTGGAGCACTGGACTGAGCTCCCAAGGTCCCAATGAGAAGCAGATGGAGGGAGAACACGAGCAAGGATGTCAAACCACACTTTTCATTTAGAGTGGGTGTTATGTGTTGTTTAAGAGAAAGTGAAAACTCACTTTTATGAAAGGCTGGAATTTTGCCAAATTTGGCCTAGTTTATTCAAGAGAATAGAATTGCATCTTAAAATAAAACTTTAGTCACCATTCCAAATATGGCTGAAATCTATTCACCTTCTCTATATATTTTCTTAAGCTGTCACTCAGAAAGAATAAACTGATGGACAATTAAGCTCACTTCCCAAGATTACATGGAGGGCTTCATAAGCTACACTTATAATTGACAAAGTTTTTGAATGTGTGTATATATTTATTTCAGTAACCTACACCCTCTAAAATCTTCCGATATGTCTCAGTGTGTCACCATTTAAGACAGCATTTCTGTTAGGTGCTCCTATGCTCTATGCATGCCGTTAAACATGCATCACTGTCTTCATTCTTTATGCTATATTCATTCTTTCCCAGAGACCATTTGTCCTTCAGTTATTATAGTTAGCTTCCTGGATTTGTGCAGGATTTGTTTTAGTCAAAGATTATCAGCAGATACCAGATAGGTTTGAAGATAACGGCTTCTTACAGATAACTCTTTGTATTTAACATATCTTTGATAAGAAAACACATTTATTAGTGTCTAGCACCAGAAAGAGAACAGATATATACATTTGTGGGGCCAACTTACATCAGCATAACACGATCTAGATTTGTCTTGATCTTGAGAAGTTGGCACTGACCACATTCACCTAAGATGCCTATGACTGTCATGAAGGGTTTTGTCAATGAGAACCTGGTGATTTTCTGCATTATTCTTTTGAAGTATTTATTTTTTTATTTGATGTGTATGAGTGTATGTATTTGCACTATGTTCATGCCCAAGGAGTCCAGAGAGATTGCTTATTTCTGAAACTTGAGAGACAGATGATTGTGAGCGACCCTGTGGGTTCTAGGAACCACAGACCTAAAGCAATAAATGCTTTGAACAGTTAAGCCATCTCTCCTGCCCAACATTCTGAATTCTTTATAAAAAACTGATTATGTTTATGCACATGTATCCTTGTGGACATGAACACAGGTGCCCGCAGAGGTCAGGAGAGGGAGTTGAACCCTTAGAACTGTAGTTACAGGAGTTTGTGAGTCTCCTAAAATGAGTGCTGGGAAACTGACTTGATTCCTCCTCAAGATCAACATGGGTCTGTGTTGTTGAGCTACCCACCTAGTCCCCTAAAAATTTTCTATATATACAAAATTTAATGTTTCCTTTTAAAATACATAACTGCAGTTATTTGAAGGCAAAGTAAATTGTGTACTATCGATGCAACAATATCACATGTTGGACTATTCTTTGCCCTGTGAAATCAGTATAGCTTTCATAGTAGATGCTTAGTGCTTGGATTTTCTTAAAATTACTCATGTCTGGAAGTGTAAAGTTTTCAGAAAGATGCTACATTTCAATCAACCATAAGATTTCTTCTATGTAGTTGTGATTTGAAATCATTATACTCAAGTAAGGAAGAGAAAGCATGGATGGAACACATTTGACTCCTTTTGTCCATCTACAGAAGAGGTATAGCATTGTTGCCAAGAAAAAGTCAAATTAAGGGTGAACACATAAATCAATTTTATGCATAGGCAAATCACAGGTATTTACAGCAGTCAAACTATCTGAGACACCGGGATCACTGCCTTATTACATAATGCCAAGCTTCTATAGTACGTAAACCCCGTAAATTACAGACTTTGGGATGTAGTTATTTACTACGTGGAATTGAAGTAACAATATGTCATCAGTTGGGTTCATTGACTAAAGCAATTGTCACTCTAATGAGGGAAGATGACAATATGGGACTCTGCTCACAGGTTGAATCAGGGAGTAAGTGGGACCCACCTCAACTTAGAACTGTTCTTAAAAAAACTGCAGTCAAAATGTAATGAATTTTAAGGATACACCTGCATTACTGTACAAATAGAACTCTAAAATTAAAAAAGCCTGTACACATAAACCCTACTATTTAGTGGAGATGACTTCTGAGTAGGCATGAAATTTGAATTACTAATTGACATAACTTAGGTATAGTACTGCTTACTTCTTAAAGAGCTGTTGATTTTGATCTAATGAGATACAAAAATTCAAACTGTCTTTTAAGTACTTATTAATGTCTATGTAAATGCATTTTAATGTGCTATGTAAAAGGCTTTCGATGTTGATTAATGACACTCTGGAAGAAGGAAAACCATGGCTTGGTCAGCCTCTCAAGGATAACACCTCAAACAATGAAAGATATTGAATTAAAATTATACAAAAAGACAATAAGCAATAAAGCGGTAAAATTTTATTTGAACAAAAATAACACCGTGGAAGTGAATTAATAATTTTGTGGACAAGGACTGACACAAGAGTGGTGAAGCTGAAGTTGCCACTAGAGCAAGGTAATTGATATTTTCCTTAATTAGGTAACACATGGCCTGTGTTAGAATGGCAGCAAGGGGCTGGCATGGATACCAGCTCATATTTCCACATTTTCCTTGTCAGCCAGTTAAGTGTGGATGACAATTGTTATGAAAAAGAAGCAACCGGGAGATGAGGACATGACCAGAATCACTACTAAAGTCACAGTACAGAGAGAGAAAAAAATGAACATTACTATTATGCAGTGTTCGTCCTCTATGACATCACTTCTGACCCTTGTTCTGGAGAACAGAATATGCACTGAGAAATGAAACTTAACCCTCGCTGTCTTCAGAAAGCAAATGCTGGAAGTGCTAGCCATCCGTGTGTATTCGCCTGACGATACTGCGTGTATCGCTAATCTGTAACTGAGTTTTAATTATATATTATATCAAATAAAGTATGTTTTAAGGCATTAGATGCTGAGTTGGTCATTTGCGAGGAAATTCATGATAGCTATCTGTTAAATTAATACTTTTAAGGGGAAGTATGTTCTGTTTCTCAGAGAATTTTTGTAGATGTAAGATTTGAAATATGGCAAGACTTTCTGATGACAGTTTTAAAAAGAGAGAGAAAAGCACAGGTAGGGGAAAAGAAAAGAGTAAAATAATACCATTATACAGAGACACAAACATGGGTTACTAATATAGATACAAATTCAATACACAAGTGTTGATCTAATATATCCTAGGACATGCACTAGGAACTAAAACAATAGCTAAGAACACAAGAGCAAAACTGCTGTTTTCTTAGGACTTTTCACTACAGAACATAAAATAATAAAGGACAAAAGGATCACTCTCAAACAGTGATGTCTCTTAAAGAAACAAACAGTTCTAGGGGAGAAGATAGAGTTGTTGGAAAATACAATTTAAATATGGTTGTCAGTGAGAAGTAATTCAACACTGACATTCAGTCCAACAAGAGGTAGCAGGAAGCCTTTTTTATATAAAAGGTAAATGGAAGCTAGAGAAAATAGTCACTGGAAAAATCCCTGAAAAGCAAATATACTCAATGTTTTCCTTTGCAAATTTGGCAGCTTTACATGTGTGTTGTGATGATATTCACCCCATTACCCTGTATTGTTAAACTCTTTCCTTTTCCTCCAAATCCCTCCATCTGGTCCAGTCCTCTGAAGGCTATGCCATTAAAGAAAATAGCACCCTATTCGCACAGCAACCACAATATAATATTACACAGCTACCTGTTACTGCTGTGTGTGTATGATTGCAATGGCCCTACCACATCTGGATGGCATCGTTTCTTTGCACTCTTTCCTATCCTCTAGCTCTTACATTCTTCCTGTGCTCCTCCTTCCTAAATGTTCCCTTAATTTCAGGATGAGCAGTCAATAGTCACTTATACTCAGCATTTTGACCAGATTTGAGTCATAAGTCATCATAGTGCTTTCTGCAGAAGGGAGCATCTCTGCCCCCGGCATGAGTAGTTCTAGTTTACTGGTGTATACTTAAGCATTTAGAAGTTTGAGGTATCTATTTAGTAAAAACAGTTAGGTTGTGTGTTACCCTCGGGAGCCTGTGATTCCCTCATTCGTAGGTTTTGATCAGGTTTATACTATACGATGTGCATTCTGTCCTGTGGATTGACCCTCCAGTTCAATCACAGAGCAGTTGGTCACCCTCAATATAGTCATGACATTATTTCATCAGTGGGCATGTCTTGACTGTCAGGTCAATACTCAATATTTTAAGGAGCATCAGTTTAGTACCAATGACTGGAATAAAATGAGAACAAAATAAGACATAACAGTATAGAGAATAAATGGATGAGAATAGTGATGTGGTTTCCTTTAGGCGTGTTGGGGAAACATTATAGTTTCTTCCTAAACATAAATGTGTGACTGATTCTGTATCACTCACTTGGAAAATAAGAGTGGAGGTATGATGTCTGAAGGTTATGCTGTTCAGATAAGTATTGTTTATGGTCCCAAAAATCACTTAGGGTTTGTAAAAACAAAGTATAATATTGCAACAAAATTAGCGAACAGGTCTAAATTAGCTTTAATTGTAATTTCTGAGTCATATGACAAATTTTCTATAAAACTAGAATGAATATTACATTAAGGTAAGCAGGAAGATTGGCTTTATAGACAGAAAAGAGCAGAAAAAGCAAAAACCAGAAAACATTAGAAAATCAGTTTCTTCTCAAGGTAAGAAAAGCAGAAAGATAAAAAAAAAACAATTGATCAATCACCTTTTATACATAGGGATCCAAGCACAGATACCTCATTATCATATCCACTGGAATTGGCCTATTAGACAAAGTTGACTGCTATCCTATGACGTTTCAGAAGATTAGTAAACAACTTTGTTTTGGGTCAGTGACACGAAACTATTACATGGGAATTATTACCAAGTGAATTTGGTGTTTGTTTGTTTTTTTTTTCTTTTCTATTAAGAGACTTATGTAGGAACTCAGTATGAAATAATAATACTGGTCTTTATAATGCATTGAATCAAGAACATGTCAAATGAATGAAAATGTGTCAAACTGCAGACACTATCAAAACATGCAATGAAAACTGAAAGGATATAAATAGCATGAGATTTAGAAGTCAAGGGGATTTTATGAAGCAGAAACACAGATTTCAAACAGTGTTTCCATTTTTTTTAACCGCCTCCCTTCCTTCCTACCTCTTCTCCCATCTTCCTTTTTACTAAGGAGTATGATAGGAATCAGTATGCTTGCTCAGAATAACTCAGAAATGAACCAGCCAATCATCAGAATTGTTGTAAAAAGAGGAGCAATTTAACTGTGCTTTATGCTAATAGGATTATTTGAAAAGTGAAAGTAGTCACAGGGGTTGTCATCAGAAAGATGTATGGCAGTTATATTGCCATGCTATCGTGGGGGTAGTGTCCCTGTCATTTCTAAGAGACGTCAACTCAAAGCAGCCTTCCTGGTCCTCTTGCTCTGGCACCTTCTCTGGCCCTTCAACCAAGATATTAGGTGCAGGAGCTGTACTGGAGAGACCCACTGAGACTGAGTCCCCTGCACTCAGTTGTTCTCTGTATTTTGAACAACTGTGGCTTTCTGTAATCATCTCTATCTGTTGGCTAGAAAATCATTGATAAGGGTTGAAAGGTGCATTTATCACACTGGACTGCAGCACAGGCTATGCTAGCTGGCTCAAATGAAATCAAAGAAATAAAGAAATCAAAGCAAAGGTTGTTTTTTAAAAAATCAAAAATAAATATTAGAAATCCCATGACTCTGTCAAATAGTTTCTGATGGATGATTCTAGTAACTGACTATATTATCTAAAGCCAGTGTTAATTACCATGAAAACATGGTAATAGGAAAATGGACACTTCTCCAATTAAAATGTCAGCAGAAAGAAGAATTCAAGGGAAAATTCTAGAACACCCAAGAACCGAGTTTCAAAATTGAAATATACATATAAATAGGAAGACTAGAAATGAGTACAAAGCAGAAATATTTGAAGCTATGACACACACAAAACTATATAACTAGGAAGCTTAGAGAAAATTATGATTTGTTTAAATCTCATATATATGTGTGTATGTATATGTGTGTAGATATACATATATCTATATATTGCACCCCAACTGTAGTTTCCCATCCCTCCTACCCTCCCAGTCCTTCCCCCTACCTCCATGATATATCAAGTTGTAGTAAGACTAAGCACTTGTATTAAAGCTGGGCAAGACATACCAATATGAGGAATAGGGTCCCAAAAGATAGTAAAAGAGTCATTATAGACAGTCTATGAAGCCATTGTTATGTGTCTCACCAGAAGACCAACTACACAACTATTACGTGTATACAGAGGGCCCCAGTCAGTCCCGTGAAGGCTCCCTATTTGTTGGTCCAGTATTTGTGTGTTCAACATCCTTAGCCATCAGGGAAATACAAATCAAAACGACTCTAAGAATTTCTCTTACACCCATCAGAATGGCTAAGATCAGAACCACAAGTGACAACTCATGCTGGAGAAAATGTATAGCAAGGGGAATACTCCTCTAATGCTGGTGGGAGTGCAAACATGCACAGCCTCTTTGGAAGCCAGTATGGCAGTTTCTCAGAAAACTGGGAATCCATCTACCTCAAGACACAGCTGTATCACTCTTGGGCATATGACCAAAGGAAGTTCTATCGTACCATAAGGAGACTTGCTCAACTATGCTTCTTTGCACTTTTATTCATAGTAGCCAGATCCTAAAAACTACCTAGATGTTCCTCAACTGAAGAATGGATAAAGAAATTGTGTTGCATTTATATAATATAGTATTACTCATCTCTCAAAAACAATGATATCAGGAAATTCAAAGAAAAATAAAGGAAACTAGAAAAAAAATCATCCTGATTGAGACAACACAGACCCAGAAAGACAAACATGGTTTGTGCTCACTTATAAATAGATATTGTCTGTAAAGAATTACCATGGTCCCCTCCCTCCTCTGATCCTCTTCTGTTTTCCCTCAGAAAAGAAGAGGCCTCCCAGGGATATCAACCAAACATGGAAAGCAGGATGTGGTAAGACTAGGCACAAACCCTCATACCATGGTTTTAAATCTGTGCTTTAGTATTGATAATAATAGTTGTAAAAAAAGAAATTATATGAATAAAAACATAATGTGGTAATTTTGATAATATTTTAATCATGCAAAACTGGTTTTAGAACCTTTTTGTCTGTATAAAATTGACAAAGTACACTTTGTTTTATTCTTGTTTGTTAAAATATTTGTCAAGATGAACTGAAAAAAACTTAGCAATTAAAGAAAGTTTTAATATAATTTTATTTTCTACAAAATATGAATAAAATTCTATTCACAAACTCTTATTTTAATGAATATATCAGAGAATTAATATAGACATTATATAATTGATAGATTAATATCAGCACAAATAAGAGTAATTACTGAAAAGTATGTAATTAAACTAACAAAGTAATTAGATTGGAATTGGACCCAAGTTATATTTTATTACAGATAATCGAACTCAATCTCAAAGCAGTCATTAGCAGGGTGATCAAGGCCATTAATTAAATTGTTTTGTCCTGCTTCTAGTCCTAGTACTTCCCCCTTTTGTCCAGTGTCTGCTGCAGAACTTTTGTTGTTTCTTTCAGTTCTACCTGAAACCTGAATCCAGACATTTTCTGACTCTGGAAAGAAATCTTTATTTGAAAAATGAAAATATGAGGAAGACACAGAAGCCCACAGATTCACGAGGTGAATTTTAATGGACATGGCTCTCCTCTAGGGAGCTACTGAAAACCCATCAGGATGACAGGCCCTAATCCACAGTCCTTTTGAATTTCTTTCATAAGCCAAGCCTCTCTGATCCTCAATTTTTCTTTTCATATTGAAATCTTATTTGAATACATTGAGACAATGCCTGATTTTGTTCTCTTTATGCGTATATCGGTGATTATGTCCATATTAAAGTGTATAAATAATTTGTACATGTGACAATTTTATTCACTTGTGGTATGAAATCCTTCTCAGATTCATAAGGATGTTTAAAATTTCTGCATGTGTTCACTGCCCGTTTTATATTTTCTTCTATAGTCTGTTGGTCATTTAGCCAATTGTAGAACTGTGTAGAAATTTTAATTTATTTGGTGTGTGTGTTGTATACTTAGAATATAGAATTGAAGAGATCACTTAGAAGTACATCCTGCTTTTGCAGATGACCTGAGTTTAATTCCTGGTACCCACGCTGGACAACTCACAAACACCAACTCTAGCCTCAGAGGAATCTGAGGCCTCTGACTTGTTGTCAGAATCCTGTCACCAGACTGCCGGCTAATTGAAAAGGACATCTTAGTTCAACAGGTGTTATTTTGATTGGGAATGGTTGTGTGTCATAGAATATTATTTTAAGGTGTGTTACTTTTGTTTGTGCTGTGGAACATTTGTCTAATGTAATAAAGATGTATTGTTTTTGTTCATGCTGCATTTGTTTAACTCTATGAAGCTGTAGCTTTTTGCCTATCTAAAACACCTGATGGTCTAATAAAGATCTGAATGGCCAATGGTGAGGCAGGAGAAAGGAAGCACAGGGCTGGAGGCAGAGGGTATAAATAGAAAGAAATTCACAGAGAGCCACACCCCAGCCCTCAGGATCTTTCAGCTGCAGGTCTCATCAGAACCCACTTTTCTACCATAAAGGTCTCGTGCTCAGAGCAGCTGCAGGCACAGGTGTTTTGCTCAGTTCACTCCAGCAGGCAAAGGGTCTTGAGGCAGGCAAAGAAAGTCAAGGGGCCAGGGGTCTGCAGCTCCCAATGGCTCCCATTTCCTTTATAATTAGACCAGGCCTGTCTTGGGTTGCAGAAGCACATATTCATATCTTACCCATCATAAAGAACACTTGCCTTAGCACCCAAGGCCTCTGTCTTAGGTTGTGACAGGCTCCTATCCTACCCATCTCTGGCTCTCTCATCTTTCTATAGCCTGCTAACCCATACTGCTCTCAGAGGAAGCCCGCTCTCTTGAGCAAATAACAATTTTACCTTGCTGCTGCTGCTGCTGCTGCTGACACCTGTGGTAAAGGCAGAGTACAGAAATCCTCCGGCTACAGGAGTTCCTAGGGCCAGCAGCTCAGCAAACCAAGACCATATGGGAGTGGCTGGACTGGCACGGGCGTGGCACAAACACAATGAAAGGAAAGGGAGCAGCCAACCATATACTCCAACTGCTCTTATAAATGGAGGTTTATAGGTCAAACCAAAAAGTGCCCTGGCGAAAATTATATAGGGAATTCTGGATCACCAATGCAGTGCAATCTGTCTGGCTCGGGGATCAACAGTGCTTGTTGTCTGACTGGTAGCAATTCCAATTGTCTTGGAGGCCGCAGGTGACAATAGCAGCCACCCTGGTGGTCCTGAAGTCTCAGCCAGGACGGCTCATCACCAGTTGACTCAATGGAACAGGCACCAAGCCCAGAACCCAGCCCAAAGCCGCAGTATTCTCATTAGTTCAACGCTATTCAAAGGACACAAAACTTAAGAACAGTTAAGGGCAAAATCATTCAAGGTATAGCCACAGACAGCCACATGAGAAGCCCTATGTTGGCTCTAGTTTTCTATCTCACTGTGCTATTAAGCAAGGTAGAATCCTCAACAGCCAAGAATCCAAAATTTAAACAGGCACAAATCCCACAGAGATACCATTCTGTGAAGGTAGATATTATACCAGATTAGGTTCCAGAAACTCAACTCCTGAGAATCCTTGCTAACATTCTTGTAAAGTGATAATGATCTCCTCACCATAATGAATAATGTGCTCTGGCCATAAATCATAGTACCTGGTCAACATTTAGCACAAGGAGAAAGAAAATTTATCAAAAATACAACACAAAGTGCCAGATAGTTTCCACATACCAATAACATTATTCTGTCTCCCATCAATGGAAATGGCTGGCTGTTCCATAGCCCAATCAATGGAAAGGAAGTACAGCCACACGGGATTATCTACCCCTACCGGCATCAGCAACAGTGGATTCCTGAACAGGGCCCATCTTATCTGTTTGTCATGATGGTCAGGAGAACCATCCATAGGACACACAAGCCATTCAGGAATCTAATCCAAATGGGACTTTCAATATCCTGCAGAAACACAGGTATACTTTCACGCCCCAAATGAGGACTGGATCAGGCCCCTTCCGTGCTCCAGTCAACACATCCTTCCACTGTACCATTGGATGAGTAGGGCCACGGGGCTGCCAGTGCCTCTGAGCAGCCAATGTTTATGTGATTTAATTGTTACAAAATTTAATATAGAGAGAGCATTAGAAAGGATATCCCAGGGAGTACTATTCTCCCCCTTTTTTGTTTTATGAATATAGTTTTTGAAAGTTTGTTGAGCCTGTTCCACTATGGCCTGTCCCTGGGAATTGTAAGGAATTCCTGTCTTATGAAGGATGTCATAACTGTCACAGAATAGTTGAAAGCCTTTACTGATATAAGCTGGTCCATCATCTGTTTCAATCAATTTTGGGGTCGTCATGTAGGCAAAAGCTTGGAGGCAATATCCTTTTATATTCTTCACCTTTTCCCCTGAGTGAGTGGAGGCAAGGAACATGCCTGAAGATGTATCCACAGAAACATGTACAAATCCCAATTTGCCAAAAGATGCCACATGAGTAATATCTATCTCCCGATATGATTGATCAAAAGACCCTGAGGATCAACTCCTAAATGAGGAACAGGAGCAAGTTCTGTGCATAAAGGACATGTTTTGACAATTTTAAGAGCCTTTTTCTTAGAAATTGTATACATGAGCCTCAAAAAAGTAACATTAAGATGGAATTTATCATGAGCACGCTGGGCAGAGGCCAAAGAATCCTGGGGCAGAGAGATTAAGAGAGCAAGGATCATGTGATCAACCTGTGCATTGCCTTCACTAAGAGAGCCGAGTAAGCCAGAATGTGCCCAAAGGCGGCCAATATAAATCTTATAAGATCTTTTCTACAAAAGTAATTGAATATTAGTCAACAATTCATGAACTGCAGAGGTAGTGGCTATATCTCCTGCTGTTTCCAAAAGGTGGGAAGAACCTTAGTAACATATATGTTATCAGTAAAAAGATGAATAGGTTCATCTGGAAAAGTAACGAAAGCTAAATAAATGAAACTTGGTGATACTATTTGTGCAGACTTGTAGGGTACTTTTATTTTAACAGTCTTCTGGGCTGTGACTAGAGCAACTGTACCATGAAAGGATCCAGTTGTGAATACATTAAGGGCTCAATCTAGGGGAGCTAGCAAATAATTTTAGGAAAACAAGCCAGGTGTTCCTCAAAAAAATTACTAATTTCTTAGGGGGTAATGATGGTCAAATTTCGCAGTCTGAGTGGTTAAAAAAGATTGTCCATTCTGGGCTAAATAACTGGAGCCAGTTAATCTGCTGTTTATTGTTTGGAACAATCACTTTATCGGGGATTTTGCCAAATGTCCTAACACTTCCCAGGTAGGCAATGTGCAGCACCTGCAGGAAAGCCAAATGATAGGGCTGCACAACCTTTTGGGGAGAAGCTCATCTGTGCACACAGAGAATAGGTCCCTCTTGGCAAAAGACTGCAGTGGGCTGCAAGGCTGTGCAAAATAGCAGCAGAAGCAAAGGCTGGCGATAATCAATTTAAATCAGATGGGCTTCTGCTAACCGCTGTTCAACTAATCTAAGACATTGACGGCCTTCAGGTGTCAGTAACTTGGAGATGTGGGGTTTGAATCACCTCTTGAGATTTCAAATAAGGGTTTTAATTCTTCTGTTGTTAATCCCATTGAGGGGGTCCAGGCACCAGGAGAGACATCACTGGGGTGAGTGAGTTTCTGACCGCGGCAGCAACCCAGGACAGGGAACTCAGACACCCCTCCTACACTTCCTGGTCATCCTCAGGGGCGACTCTGCCCGATACCCCCTCTATCTTCCTAACCCACCCAGCTTGCATCCACATCCCTGCCCCCCTCCATCTGACTCCCTTCCCTCGTTGACCACATAACATCTCCCAGCCCAGCCTGTCCGGGCTCTAGGACCGAATCCGAATCGGCAGGGCAAACGGGAGGGTGGTAGCTCCTTTGTTCCTACTAGCCTGCCTGCAGCGAGCTAGGTAGGTCCTTT
>NW_026068170.1:232805-234319 GCF_014885135.2 Alexandromys fortis
CAGGATCCAACATTCTGCTGTTTACAAGAAACACACCTCAAACACAGAGACAGGCACCTACTCAGAGTAAAGGGCTGGGAAAAGGCTTATCAAGCAAATGGACCTAAGAAACAAGCAGGTGTGGCCATACTAATTTCTAACAAACTTGACTTCAAACTTAAATCAATCAGAAGAGACGGAGAGGGACATTTTATACTCATAACAGGATCAATTCATCAAGAGGAAGTCTCAATCCTGAATATCTACGCCCCTAATATAAAAGCACCCACGTACGTAAAAGAAACATTACTAAAACTCAAGGCAGCCATCAAACCACACACACTAATAGTAGGAGACTTCAACACTCCTTTCTCACCAATGGACAGGTCAATCAGTTAATCCCATTGAGGGTCTAATCCCATTAATGCTTCCCAAAGGCTGTTGAAAGTCATTAATAGTGCAGAACTGATCTATTCTGAGTGATTTGGGGGGGGGTCAAACTCCAGTCCATAGGAGCTGATGGCCCAAATACTGGAAAAGAAACATAGTTTGCATTTTCTCGGAGCAACAACTAAACCAGACCATTGCAGTCCCTCATAAAGTGTTTGCAACCCTGCATACAAATAAGAATATCATCCAAATAATGAATGACATATAGATAGGGATGTTGCTCCTTTAGGGGCCGTAAAGCTCTGGAAACATACAACTGGCACAAAGTTGGATGACGAGATTTATTTGTCAATAGACTACATAAAATAATTGCTAATAATCTTCCACAAAAGAAAGAATCAATACAAAATCCCCAGTGAGGTTTCCTTAGCTTCACTTTTATCCCTTGAATTTCCTTTCTCCAAAAGGCAGGATCTACCAGAATAATTGAAACTAAATTATTCATGCTTTCCCTACCACAGCTAATTTTTCAATGAAATAACTGGAATATGTAAACTATGCACATAATTTTTTGTTAATAGCAACGGAAAAGTAGAGTTATTAATAAGTTTTAGGAATATTATTTTCTTGGTGTTCTAGAAACTTCCAAAGACAATCATTCATCTAATTTATGGTTAGAGTTTAGCAATTGTTAGGTTGCATGAGGACCATAAAAATGAAGAGATAATCTCCTATTCAGGGAAAATATATATAAAAGAGAGAGATTGTCCAAATTCTAATATGGGAGTATTAGGGAAATAGGAGCATTCACACAGACAGCAATACTGTTGTGTTGTGTGCTATTAGCGTGGTGACACTGAGGGTAATCTATTTCAATGTTTACTAACTTCATTTCCCACTACCATTTAATGAAGAAGTCATTTCTTTTTTTTTTTCAGAAATTCAGGGAGAATTTTCAGGGTGTGAATACTTGGCTCATTAGTTAGGTTAAAGTCAGGATTAAAAATCTGGCTCAGTAAATAAGGAGAACCCAAAGAAAATCATATAGGCTTCCTCCTGAATATTAACCTTCATCAGGCGATGAAAGTAGACAGAGTCAGAGACCCACATTGGAGCACCGGACTGAAATCTCAAGGTCCAAATCA
>NW_026068170.1:234955-261953 GCF_014885135.2 Alexandromys fortis
AAAAAAAAAAAAAAAAAAAAAAAAACAAAAAGAAAAAGAAAAATCTGGCTCAGCTTCCAGATATTCTAGCTAAGAGGATGGCAGTTGAGGACTCGTATGGCATGAACAAGGATAGAAACCAGGATTCTGTGGTTAATCTCATATACAAGAGTATACAAGTCTGGGAATAAAGAGTAAGTTGGAATGAATATTTTGTTGCTGGTCTGTATTTTATAACAGAGGAGAAAGATTTATAATGTGCAGAAACACTCCCCAGTGACTTTGGAATTTCAGTACAATCACAGTGGAAGCAACTGGTGATGGCAGCAGCAATCCTAACCAGCATCACAAGTCACCCTAGACATGAAGATTTCAAAACCATCTTCCAAGTTCACACACACACACACACACACACACACACACACACACACACACATGCGCACACACACATACACACACACACACAAAAATTGAGGCAAAATGTTGGGTTCTTATCAGAAACTGCCTGGCAGTTACTCCTATAAAACCAAAATTGTTGTGTACCACCATGTACAGACACAAGTATGAGTGTAGGAACACATTTGCAGGGTGCTAGATCCGCCATCTCATTGCTTCCTTCTAGAAATGCCCTGATGTTGATCGTTTTCCACTGCACTCCCTTCCCCCTGGGTATTACAACCGGCACCCACACATAGGCTGCAGTGATCATGAACAACATCCTGAAATCTTGACAGAGTGGCATCAAAATAACAGAAATAATGGGAGCATACCCAGATGATGGCAATAAGAGGCGACCACAAATGGTGAGTACTGCCTAAAAGCACATTTCAGAAGATGCGAGATAGCTAAGGCCAGCTGCTCCAGATGAATTACATCTGGAAGTCGGCTTTATTCCTGCTTTAAGACTGAGAAGCCTGACTACTTATCTTTACTTGACATTTATCAGCCTACGCTGTGAGTTCATTCACATGAGTTTTCGCTGTTGTTCTAATCATCAAACACAACCAAGAAGAGAGCAGCATAATATAAATACAACTTTCACAGAAAGTATATTTGTTTTTAGACCAAATGCTACTTTTCTGCCAAAGGGATGTAGCCATAAAATGACTCCTAAGGATATTTCCTCTATATACACAGATCAGTTTTTGCTAAGCCATTATTAAAGCATCTTTCTCCTGAAACAGAAGAGAACAAATACAGAGACCTACACAAATGAACTATATGAGGACAAAGAGATACTATGAAATTTTAGGTCCACTCAGAGATTCCCCCATCAAATCCCACCCTTCAGGACTCAGAGAATCCTGAGGAAGATGAAACATTATAAGAGCCAAAGGGGATAGAGGACACCAAAGAAGAAAGGCTTATAAATGCAGCAGAACCAACACATACATGAACCCACTCGGAGTGGGGAAACATGCGCAGAGTCCGTTTGGATCTATGCCAGATGGGATTCTGTCGCTCAGACAAGTGGTCTCATGCCCCTATCCTTAACGTTGAAGCTTATGTCCGGTTGATAATCACTCACAGATGAAAAATCAGCTCTCTCTAGTGGAGTCTCACTGGGAATACCAACCACTCTTAAGGACAGGCCCTGTGCCCACCAATAAATGGCCAACACAAAACAAACTCAACGCCATCTTCAGAGGTGCTTTGTCTCTTAAGTTTTTGATGGGGAACTTTTTTCTTTAAAGCCCTACAGGTTGTTCACATATTACAGCTTCAGTTTTGTGTTTTATGGGATTTCTATGCATACCAATATGCATGTATCTTCACCTACATGTGTATCTCATGCTTTTGCTTAGCTCTTTCTCATCTGTTTCTTTTGTACTATTCCAACTTGTTTGTTTTTGCTTTCTTTTATTTAGATATTATTCTACAGATGATTGTTTGTTTTCTAAGGGGAGACAGGGAGAGTGTGGATTCTAAATGGAAGGGAAGGTGAGGGGACTACCGGTGAAGTCAAAGGAGGGAAAACCCAAATCAGAATACATTGTATGGAAAATCTATTTTAAACAAAATAAGGAAAGATAAAAGAAGTATATTAAAAATGCAATGGAAGAATGAAACACAGAAGTTAGTACTCATAAGCAAATAGATTAAATGTCATGAATCTGCAGTTGTTATGAAATAGACAACCTAAAACTAAAGAATAAAAGTGTAATTGGAGACTGTTTGTTCATTTCCTGGTCACCCACATCCAAGTAATCACATAAAAATTGTTTGAACAATGGCATAGGTATATTTCTAGATAGCTCTTACTTCTTAAAGTTTTATTTAATTTAATTACTTTTTATTAATCTATGTATCACAATGAGGCTGTTTTCTACTGGTAAGGTTTCTGCAGCATCTTTCTCCTTCAGCAATACATGGCTTCTCTTTGACTCCATTTACTATATATATATATATAGTATCTTCCTCTATGCCTAGGTATAGTCATCCTGTGTCCCAATACTTAATTTAACATGCTCCAGGCAAATTGAATTCACTCAATAAATGCACTGGAGGAATGAATTTCGAATGATTTATCACACACTGAGTAAATTTTTGTGTGTTCATATAATTGTCTTAATTTTATTATATAAGATTTGAGGATAGGGAGAATAGATCACACTTAATGAAATCACAATTGCAGCTGGGTGGTAGTGGTACACACTTTAATCCCAGCACTTGGGAGGAAGAGGCAGGCAGATCTCTTTGAGTTCTAAGCCAGCTGGTCTACAAGAGCTAGTTCAAGGACAGGCTCCAAAGCTACAGAGAAACTCTGTCATGAAAACTAAATTAATATATAAAGTCACAATTGCTTAGCTCTGTTCACTTACTAATCATATTCTTACTTAGTTTTCTTTTACCATACATATTCCACCAAACTTTGAAATGGTTATTAGCAAATGAATTTAGTTCTCTAAAGAGTAAGAATATTGCTTCTTTCTTAAATTGAATATAAAGCAGGATTCTCTGTTAATCTATCATTCATCCCTTGGGAGTCAGTTTTCTTCTTTCTCATCTGACTCTGTCCAGGAAACCGAGCATCATTGCTAACATCATCTTGTTGTCTTGCCTTCAGGTTTCCATTTAAATTAAAATACATAAGCATAGTAGGAAATATCAATCAAGGGCAGTAAGGTACCTCATGCACCTTCCTCACAGATCATGGAGAGTTGGCTGCATTCCTGCCAGGAGCCACTTCAGCACATTTCCTAGTTCCATTCATGCTTCTCAGACCTCTGGTTAATAACAGTCTCAGTACTAGAACTTCACAGTCACTGCAGCGTCCTGACTTTACCCTCATTCCTTGCACTGGAGCTTTATGGCTCTTTCTTCAGATTGTTTGATTGTTTGTGACATTCATTTATTGAAAAATGTGTTATGGAGCCAGGTATGTGTGCGATCAATATTAATTAAATGCATATAAATTGATATGTGCTTGATAAAATCAACCCAATGTTTATAAATCATTGGCTTGCAATTAGATACAAATAGGGCCACTAAAGTTTTATTTTCTTTTGGCTTGTATTTAAATTGCTCAGTTGGAAATGGAAAATATTTTACAAGATACGAATACACACAATCTTAGCAGAGACTAGTTGGAAAACTAACCATAGTTGCAACTGAGAGTGGAAAGCTTACTTATAGAGGAACATCTGTGAAAGCAACACCATTCAATTCTGTGAGCACTTGATAAATCAGTTTAGCAGAGGGAAGTTGTGAAAAGCATGACAGATCTAATTAGGATATGATTCATGAAACCCAGGCCTGGCAGTCACAGGTTATCTACATCTTCATGTATATTTATAAGCTTAGAAATTGTTTGCTTGATAATCTTTAAAATAAATCATCTCTGGAAATTTAGTACTTAGACTAAATGCTGATAGCAAATACATATAAAATATGAACCATTTCTATAAAAACCACTCAATATACTGATTCCTTATAAAAATTAGAAACGAGATGAAAGCTATACATTTTTATGTTAAATAAAGCTCTTATTTTAAAAGTTTTTTATTTAAAAACAGAACTATTTAAAATTTAATTATTTTTTGAAATTATTATAGGTTTAGATGGAGTTATAAAAAAAATCCCATGTATTCTTCACCAAATATCTCCCAGTGGCAAGTGCAAAAACTGTAATGACACATCACAGTAGGAATTTGACATTGATAAAATTCATACTGCTTTTAAATTTCCATAGTTTAATTCTACAGGCTAATGCATACATCTGTGATTCCACAAATGATAAATGATACATATTTTTCTGCCAATTCAAAATTATTATTAGACTAATTTTGATGTGATGATTTTAGAAGTAAGAGGCTTCAGGACAAGCTTTTTCCAGTGAGTTCTCTAACTGGTTCAATACAAAGTGGTCAACCTGGAACCATAAATATACAAATAACAGAAATTGACTAAAAATATTTTATGTATATTTTTATTCATATTCATAGATATGTGCATATATACACCCATATTTATCAATAATAATCAAATATGAAAGGTTAACTATTTGGGGAAACATGAGAGGAATTGAAGGAGGGAACTAGGTAGCAGCTAAAGGGAGGAAAGGGACTGGATAAAATAATGTAATTAAAATTTAAATATTAAATGTATTAAAAAAGAAATGCTGTTACTGAGTAGATGGTAGTTTATTTAAAAAACTTCAGTTTATTAATCAAATGTTTTAATTTAGTTTTATTTTTACCATTTATACTATCATAATGATCTTCCTGATCACGACTGAAATTAGCAGCTGCAAAAATTAAACAAAACCCCAAAGATGCAAAACCTAGAAAAGTTGTGTCTGATTCATTGACTTGCAGAAGGTAAAGAAGTAATAGAGATGTTCTTTCAAATATAAAAAAGTAATATAGTTGAAGCTATTGATTTAGGGAAATATGGGGAAAAGTTCTTAAACACAACACACACACACACACACACATACACACAGGTTACTATTGTCTCTTTGAAGTTAGGAGAGCTTAAAAGCCAAGGACCAGATAAGGAGCAATTTTTGACCAGTCTGTGCTTCACTATAAAGTAAAACAACTATTCTAAGGAGGCTGGAGGCTAATCTAGCATCATAGTGGTAATCTAGAGACAGTGGCTCCTACATTGTCATCCTACATTGGTCCCCATTGACCAAACCATTACACTGTCACAGTGAACAGAGTAAACACAGTCTTCACTCCTAAATGTGGATCTAGAAACAAAGAGTAGAAGATATGAAAGATTAGCTCCCAAACAGTACAACCAACAAAAGCCCATCCACGAGGAAAACTTAAGAAACAACTATTGATTGATGGTAGCTAACAAAGATATCTATAAACTGAGCAGTGATGGCACACGCCTTTAATCCTAGCACTAGGAAGGTGGAGGCAAAAGCAAATGGATCTCCATGAGTTTGAAGCCAGCCTGGTCTACAAGAGCTAGTCCAAGGACAGGCTCCAAAGCTACAGGAAAACCCTGTCTTGAAAAACCAAAAACTAAACAAACAAAAACCCAAAGACATTTATAACTGGACAATGTGCAGAGAATGAGAGAGTTTAGAACACTTAGACACAAATGAGATATATTTATCAAACTCCTCCTTGTATCAAGATTCAAGGATCTGATAAGGTAAAAAAAAGAAGCAGAAAGAGTGTAAGAACCAGAGTTGGCGTACAGCTCTAAGAACATGTTCTTTACACAACAGGACTGATACACATTGAAACTCACACAGACTGTTATTCCAGCACAAGACGTGTACAAGGACCAACCAGACTAAATCCCAACACTGAAAATGACAAGTGGAAACAAAGTCCCAACCCTAACAAAGAAGCTATTTGCAATTGATACCTTCTGGGAAAGGGGAAATAATTTTCTCTCCTGGAGTACAAGGATATATATCCACTATACATGAGGGCAGATCCCACGCCTAGAAGTGATTGACCTAAATAAAAAAACTCCATTTCATTTTTGGTGTGTCTTTTTTGTTCTGCTTTGTTTTCATATATTTGTCTTACTGATTTTTTTTCTATTTGTCTTGTTTATAGTAATTTTTATAGGTAGTTTTTTTTTTTCTTTAAGAGAGAAAGTCAGAGAGAGGTGAGAGAGAATAAAGTTGGGTAAATATGGAAGGATCTGGGAGGATGTAAGGGAGACTATTACAGGTGATCAAAATATATTGTTTGAAAAAATCAAATAAGGTGGAAAAAATTTCTGAATACCTGTAGAGCTGTAGTCTTCCTCAATTATTCACTATAGAGCAATGCAGACAGCCATGCATGTCTAAAGCAAGCAGCCATTTTACCTAACATACAATGGAGATAATCAAGTAATGGTCTGTGAATTTCAATAAGCGATAACTTTTACTTTTATCTTTCTTTCTGGTAAAAATATCAGATTTAGAATAAATAAATCTGTCAGATAAAAAAATCACCAGGTAGCCAATCAAGAGAACAGAATTTTAAAACAATCGTCAAACAATAGCTTGGGTCACTTACAACAGTACCCATCATACGTTGTAGAATATGTTTCAGTAAAAGTCAGTAAACAGATGTTTGGTAAACAATATTGTTTGAGTTTCATTAATTGTTAGGCCCTGAGCTTGTGTCTCAGTGATGTTTGAAAAGCAATTGCCAACAGCTGAGACCAGCGGTTTAAGGGTAAAGGATGCTCAGGGGAAAAAAAAAACCCACTGAAAAGAAAGCAGAGTCTCAGGTGCCATTATTTTTCTATTAAAATGTTTGTAATACAATAGGGAAGGTTCTTAATCATTCCAGTAAACACATTTTAAAAATCTAAATCCCTCAGTATTTTTTTCGAAGCAGCAGTTATTTTATTGACCCTTCACAAAATTCAGAAGGAACAGAAATCGCTCGGTAATAACATTTTTCTTACTTAATTTGCACAGATAATTCACAATTGACTCAAAATTTATTGAAAAGCAATCTAACATCGACAGGCCTATTTTCATTTGGATTTGCAACCGTGGTCTTTGTTTCAGTGAAGCAACTGAAGGGCTCAGCCTCAGAGGAAGCTCAAGGCCAGATGAAGCTACTTGAGAGTGCAATCTCCCCTGCACTAAGTAATTCAAGACTGTGGGAAAATATCACTACTTCTGTACGTACAAACTCAAGAGAGGGTCAAGTAATTTCATTGTTGCACTAATGACTTTCATTTTTTTCTTTGTATATTTTATATTACATATTTAAATAATTAAATAGTTATTTATTAGACACATGATATTACTCTTCAATATTTTATTATTGAGTTTGCATATTATTATGAATATTAAAATTTTTATTTGTATTTCAAAAATGTAATGAACAAATAATTAAAATGTTAAGGAAAGCATATTCACAGAATCTTCTTAAAGCTTGTTTTATTTAGGCAATACATCTCTAAATGTATTTGAACGTTCTTAAAGAAACCAATGAAACCAAATATTAACAGGAACTTCTGTTCCTTCCTGTTTCATATACAACCTACGACTCCAGAATAATAAGAATTTATTATATGCATATTTTATAAAAGACATCAAAAAAGGTATAGTAAATGCTAAACTATTATGTAGGCATATTCAACACATATATATGTATATGACAGAAAGCACACTGATTCCTGTTTCCACAGTTTAACAACAGAAATTCCATGTCATTTAAAAGCAGGTAATAAAAAGAGATGTGGTGCTGTATACCGGAGAACCCCCCACATGGATTACAGAAGCTGGGGAATGATTAATTCCAGTCCATCCTGGGCTCCACTGTGAAACACTATTTCAAAAGGAATATGACTAACTAACTGCCAACCCTGAAAATTATCAAAAGCTGTAAAAGGAAAAGTAAGAAAATGAATCACCATGAAATCCATTCAACCATCCCTTGCAGCACTTTGGATGTCTGAAAGGTAAAGCAGAAAAACTGGCTTAGGTTTCACAGGGAGTAGTTCTAGAACAGGTGCACATAGCTGGTAGAAAGGTTAGTTAAGACCGTAAGTTACTCTACTGCAGTCCCCTTTCTCTGATACATGGAACACACAACACTACTGTACTGGACCTTTGTCTCCACTATTGCCTTATATACATTCCAAAATTAAATAAGCTTGTATACGGAGTAACCCGTATTTTCGTTAGCTTTGTTCACTTGTGTCGATAGTTCAATGAACTACGGTGCCAAAAAAAAAAAAATATGTCTCTGAAAAATAATTGTTCCATATAATGCTACAGAAAAAGTTTTCCAAAAATTCAATGGTACTAATTTTAGGAAATAAGTAAGAAAATATGTGTAACATTTTAAATGATCCCTTCATTCAGATGTCTGTGCTCATATAGTTAATGATTTCAAAAAAATAATAAGGTCAAACTCTGTTGTCATAGATTATATGCTGTTATTGCCATGTATGTCCAAAAAGAGCCTATGAGATTCTAGCTTGGAAATTAGAAAGTGTAGTCCTCTATTAAATGTTAGATATTGCATTTTCTCTCAAATAAAAGCTTGGCATTTGGAAAGAAAACAATGGTCTTAGCAGTGAATTAATTTGAAACTTCAGTATGGTGCCAAAAGTGTGGGTAATATGTATGAAATTAAAAGCATACCTTTCCAATTCTAAGTATTGTTTCAATGATTTGTTTGTTTTCGAGATGACTAATTCTTTTTTTTAATTTAATTTAATTTTTTTTTAATACTAAGTTTCTCTGCCTATCTTTGCAACCTGCCCTGGAACTCATTCTGTAGACCAGGCTGGCCTAAACGCATAGAGATCCACATGCCTCTGCCTCCCCTTGAGTGCTGGTATTAAAGGCATTCACCACCACTATCAAGATGGCTACATCTTAGTTGTCAATTTGAAACATTTGGAAAGGGAAACTTCAGCTGAAACCTTCAATGGACTGGCCTGTGGCCATGTCTGCAGTTCATTTACTTAGTTGCTGATTGTTAGGACATCACAACTGTGGATGTGGGCAGAAGCATTCCTAGGCAAGTGGTCCTGAGCTTGATTAAAAAAAAAGAAAAAAAAAAAAACCCATAGCTGGACATATACTGGAAGCAAGCCAGTAAGCAGCATTCCTTCATATTCTACTTCAAGTTGTCACCATGAGTTCCTGCTCTGATATCCCTGGGGGGAGGACCGTGACCAAGAAGAAGATAGAACATTATCTTTCTAGCTTGCTTTTGGTTACAGTATTTATTACAATAGAAAGTAAACTAGAACAGTACTTTCAATTCCATATGTAATTAATTATAAACATGTTTTATTTTCCCTATGCATTTCTTTAGTTGGTCTACACACGAGACACATACGCACACAAACTTTAAAAACTGGTAACCAAGCTCTCATCTATAGTAGTCCAATGAATGAATGAAAAATCGCATTTATGAGAGAGATTATTGTATGCTAAGTAGAATTTAAAACCATACTTTGAAACAGAGGAAAAATGTAAAACTATTACTTTTACAGTATTTTTACTTCAATCTTGCTATATTATACATTTCCTATATTTTATGAATTTTGTTGTTTGACATGTTCTCCAATGTATAGTTTGTAACACAGTGCCCAGTAAAACCACTTATTTCCAAAATAGAAGCATATATTTTTGTTCTAGTTCATGAATAATCTAAAATCTATAAGCAAATAACATTTGCTTTACTTAGGTCTGTTTCCAGGTTTATGTTACTATTATTTTTTAAGTCTGACCATTATTATGTCTGAATTGTGCTATCTCTTAGTAATTAAACTTCTGCTCTAACATATTAATACAAGTATTGAAAATATTCCAGTTGCCTTCATTTTCCATACCTGTTGTCCACACATCTAAATCCCTTCCCCACATTCATGCCTGTCTGTCCTCTCCCTTTCCGTTTTCTTTTTCCTTCTCCTCTACATCTTGATTGTCTATTGACCACTGAGTTTTTCAAAGGTCAAAGGTTGTCTGTGTAACTCTGGATTTGGAACAAAGCATTGGAGCTTGGTGAATCCACCAGAGTACACACAACTAAATATCATGAGTCTCCTCTCCAAGAATATTTCAGAAGTTAATAGTTCTTTCAATGGAAACTTTTTGAGTTCTTTGTGTTTTCTATGCACTAATCCTCTGAACAATGTCAATCTGGCAAAGACATTCTCCCATTTTGTGGGCTTCTTCTACTGACACTTTACTGTGTAGAAGGCTTTGAGTGTCCTGAGATCCCATTTATTGATTGTGGGTCTTATTTTTTATACCTCTAGAATCCTAAGCTGAAAGTTGTTTCCTACACTTAACTAGTGCAGCATGAGCCTTTCATTTTAGCTTTAGTAATTCCAGAGTATCAAGTCTTGTGTAGAGGTCCATGACCAATATTTAGGTTTATGTAGGATTCAGGTTCATTGTTTGGCCATGTTGAGACCCAGGATTCTCATCATTGGTAAAGATAATGTCTTTCTTGCATGTATTCTTGATATATTTACCAAATGTCAGATAGCTGTGGTGTTACAGACTGGGTGATGTATTGTATTACATTAGTGTATGTGTCTGTTTTGGATCAATACCTTACTGCTTTTATCACTATGGCTCTACATTATAATTTGAAAATAAGTGTGATATTTCCTCAAGACGTACTCTTATTATTTTTTCAGTATTGCTTAACTGCCCTTGGCCACCCCCATCCCTCCTCATGTCTACAGCCTTATATTGTAAGTTCTGAGACTCCACCCAACTTGAAGGCCTACTCTTTGTCAGCTCAGGCTCTCAGCCCACCTTTGCCAGTATTAAAACATTGAAATTAATGATAATTCTTAAACTACCATTAGTTTTGTGACTATAGCAATAAATAACTACAAATGCTGTTTTTTATGTGCAAGGATAGTTGTCAGTATTATTATATTTTAATCTTAATATACTACCACATTAAATTTTAAAGTATTGCTTAAAACACTACAGTATAATTCTGTGTTTTGAACTATGTATTTATATTCAATCTATAAAACTGACAAAACTTTGATCATAACATAAACATAGGAAGTTAAATTTTCACTTCATTTCCTTCCTTGTCTATATGGTAGACTGAAATGATTCTTTCCCGTTGGTTCTTAGACTTGTTCTGTTAATATTTTCATGTTCAAATCATTTTAATGTACTTGATTTCATTAAAGGAATATAAGACACTATTGAGTTCTAAAGATTCACTTGTAGAATTACTTCTCATTAAAAACTCTGCTCGTATATTCTTTTTCCGTTAGCCCATTGATTATCCTCAAAGAACCATATTACCCTTTAATATAGAATATTTAGTTTCCTAACTTTTTTACTTCTTGATTATTTTAGCTCAGTTGAACTTGCTGAAATAATTTGGTTGGGATTTTCCAGAACTTTCTGTTTTCAATACCTTGTTTTTAACAACATTGTGAAATGTCTACTTGAGGAATAAACATTTTATTTTACATCCAATCTGTGAATCAGAGCTACTTTCAGAAATATACTGTGAATTATTTTAAATGTGGCATAATCATGTCATAGATTATGAGACGATAACACTGTGGATAGTTAACAGTATATAGTATTTACATTGACACACACACAAAAAAAATTAGCCACTATGTTCACTGGACAAACATTTTGGAAGAAATTTTGAGTCATTAAAACTTTGAAATATTTAAAATATTTTATACTTTGAAACATATGCTGAAAAATTTTGATAGATTGGATATTAAACTTCTCTATACGTAAGAAACCACACCAAATTATCACATTATCTTTTAACACATTACTAGCCAGTGATGAAGATGTGAAAAGATGTCAGACAAGGTAATTGAGTCATCAGTCTTATGAGTCTCAGAGAAACAAAGCTATCTACAATGAGGCAGAAGACTTTATAATATCTCACTTCCTTTTAGTAATAAAGATGATGAGTGTAACACATGAAATGGTATGTTACACATGGATGATTTAGGATCAGGGAAGATTATTGCTCTATCCTTCAAAGTAACAATAATAATACATGAACATATATTTGTCCTTTCTGTAGAGAAATAAGAAAACACTTTAATATCTGCTGTAAAACCGCTTTTGCAGTTAGTGAATTGTACATACTCACTTTATTTGACATCTCCTATAGCTAGTGTCATCTTGGGAATAGTTCTGGCATTTCTTTCTGGAGTCTCAGGTAGAATAATGAGGTCTCCCTTTAACAATGGCATCATGGTACCCACACCCAATCAAGATTCTGGAATTATGATCATCTGTTTACATAGTTGCAGAATCTCTCCTTGTCATTCAGCCTTTGAACAAAATTTCTCTAAAAGAGTAGATAGATTTTTACACAGGGAGAGTTGGAGCTTTCTCAACATGTCTCTGGGGTTCTGGAAATATATAAAGCAGTAAAAAAACATAGTAATCTGTACTGCTGTTGTGAGGGAGAGAAGCTGTGTGTATCTATGGAGCTTCCTGTTTTCTGTTTTCTCTCTTAAATGCAAAGCATTGGCATTAAAGTCAGGAACAAAACAAGACAGTCCACTTTCATAGCTATTCAATATAGTACTTGACGTCTTAGATTGAGCAATAAGACAACTGAAGAAGACCATGAGGGTGCCTATAAGAAAAAAGAAATCAAAGCACCTTTGTTTGCAGATGATGTGACTGTATACATAAATGACCCTAAAACTTCCACCGGAAAACTCCCACAGCTGACAAACACTTTCAACAGTGCAACTGGATACAAAATTTACTCACAAAAATCAGTATCAGTGGCTTCCTATATACAAATGACATATGGACTGAGGAAAAAAAATCAAGGAAACAACACCTTGAACAGGTAGCCTCAAAAAAATAAATAAATGAAAACATATCTCTCGGGAAATGTTGTGAGATAATCTTTTTGTACATTGTCAAGATGTGTCTCTGCTAAGGCATCTTCTGATTGGTTTAATAAAGAGCTGAATGGCCAATAGTTAGACAAGAAAAGATAAGTGGGACTGCTTGAAAGAAATGGGAACTCTGAGAGGAATCTGAGACACGGGGAATTCCACCAGCAAAACGCAGAGCAAGTTGTATATACACTATAGAGGAGATAAAATGAACCACATGGTAGAATGTAGATTAATATAAATGGGTTAGGTTATAAGAGCTAGTTAGAAAGAAGACTAAGTTAAGGCCAAGCTTACATACATATTATTTGGGAACTGGTGGTCCAAAGAAAATCTGATTACAGTATAACTTTAACCAAGCAAGTGAATGACTTGAGTAATAAAACTGAAAATAGAAATTGAAGGAGATATCAGAAAATGGAAAATCTCCCATGCTCATGAATTGGTAAGATCAATAGATTGAAAATGGCCATCCCACAACAAAATCAGTAGACACACTCAGTGAAATCCCCCCCAAATTCCAACACAATTCTCTATAGAACTTTAAATGACAATTTTAAGCTTCATATGAAAACACAAAACATTGCAGGATAGCTAAAGCTCTCCTGATGCTGGAGGCACCATTATCTCTGATCTCAAATTCTATTTTAGAACTATAGTCACAAAAGCATCATGACAGGGGCACAAAAAAACGACATTCGACAAAAGAATAGAACTGAAAACTATAAGTCCAGACACCTATAGACATCTAATTTTAGAAAAAAATAAGAAATGTTCACCGGGATCTTAAAGACATCATCATCAACAAATGGTGCCTATCAAACAGTCAATTGCATTTAAAAGGATGTAAATAGATCTCCACCCCCTCTTTCTCTGTCTATCCCTGTAAGGGAGCTTTCCTCCTAAACAAAAATTATATTTTGTTCAGAGTTCATTGATTTTTTTTTACAAATTTAATATTCAATATTTATGAAATTCAGTTGATCTCTCTACACTATTTTCTGTTGCGTTTCAGTGTGTGCATCCATCTCCTCCTGAAGTCATGTACCTGATGTCATTCAGACCCACAGGGATTCATGGATGTATGACTCGCTACAGTTTGCTCTTTTCCTCTCCTTAGTAGGCCCTTAAATATTCCATTTGCATGAAACAAAAGCCCATTTATTTCTCTTTGGCTAGCTTTCTCCTATAAATTGGCTCCTCTGCCAGAAAGTTGGCATTCAAAATCTTGTTTTGCTTTTTTCAATGTACTTGTATTTTTTATTCAAGATTATATAATTTTATTTGATATATTTTCAGGCTTTTGTATAAAAAAAATACAATTTGCCCCATCAAATGAAAGACAAACTCACATTTCTCTTTGAGACAGGTCCTTTCTGACTTTCAGAAGATAATCAAGGTGCCAAGAAATAACATTTTAAAAGACTTTTAGAAGTCTTCTTATCTGGCGGAACAGATTTAAAAGGATGTCTATAAAATTCCTAGAAAAAAAAAGTCTGTGCTTGAAAGAATTTATGAAGCACACTCTTCATCTCCCTGATGTCCTAGAAAAGTGTTATAGCCACACCCCAGAGATATTAAACCTGAGAGCACATTTCACTAGCAGAGCCACAGGCTTAGTCATATTCTTTGTGTATTTAATACTTGAGATCTATGTGGCACGGTGTTATTTTCAAATCCGGGTGATTGTTATATGGAAATGCACTTTTTATTTACTACAGCCAATAAACAAAATAGCTGGAAAAATATAGGAAGGAGATAGATAGATAGATAGATAGATAGATAGATAGATAGATAATTCCTAGAAACTTGTTTACATTTTCAACATTCTTCTATTGACATCTCCTTGTTCAAATACACAATTCCATATATATATTCAATCCATCTATTTAATCTATGTATTATAGGTATGAATGTTGCATAACATACATTCCAGCTTATAGTTAAGGGGACATGATGTGCAAAATGGCATTGAGATGGATCAGCAGCTGTCTTCCTCTTCATTCAGGGAGAGATTTACATCCTCACAGGTAGGAAAAGAGTTGCTTTTACTAGCAAAGAAGGTTCCGCACAATGTAAAGATTCACAGCCCTCAGCTTGGGTAAATGGACTAAATTCTTCCAGAGAAAGTTTAATGAGCTCTTCCAATTAGTTAATATGCTCTGACAATGACTCTGCAAGACGCTGAGTATAGTTTTTTTGCTACAAAATGATGATGGCCTGTAGTTGCTTGTGATTAGGGTTTATGTTCAATTGCAAAAGTCAATCCTGTGACTACAACAGACTAGAAAATTTTGTCTTGTTTTCCTCCTTGTCCAGAGTAGTCATGGAAACCTTTTCTAAAATCCTTACAAGAATTAAAATCATTAAAATGTTCATATTATTTCAGCACTTTCTCCAATGAAATAAAGAGTAATATCTTGCTTTCATTTATGTATTATTTTCAGTGTTTTAGCAATTTCTTGGTTACCTGCCTCTAAACACAATTACTCTGTCTTCACAGTGAAAGTCTGCAAATTTTCGCTAACAATGATTTGAGTGCTTTAGACTTCAATTGGACATTATAGATAAAAGTTGGCAATAAAAATGATCTGTAGGGTTGGTAAAACAAAACAACCTGGGAACTCTTTAGCAGTTCTTTAAAGCCCCTAAAATGATAAAGTTGGTATTTCTTCCTTTTTTTCTTTTTTCCCTTTTGTTATTGTTAACTTTGAAGGAGGGGGGTGTCCTAAATGTAGGTGATCTAAGCCATATTGATATAGCTCAAAGCACCTGATGGAACCACAGAGATAAATAGCAGATTAGCCAAGTAGACATGCACAGGACACTAAGAACCCTATGAACTCTTCAAATATCAAGTTTGTTGGGATTCATAGCCCTTATTTTTCACATAATTATAAAGAAATCTTTTTTCTAAGATGAAAGAGCTATAAATATTTTCATGACATTAAAGAACTACAGGTTACTAAGGAAAAATCTATTTACCATTCCATTTATAGAATTGAATGATAAAGAGTCATAATTTAGATAAATGTAGTCATATCATATAAGCAATATAAGACAATGTAATCGGGGCTAGCTGAGATTCAGGAAGATAAACAGAGATGCACCTATCCATAGATTGTGTGTGTGTGTGTGTGTGTGTGTGTGTGTGTGTGTGTGTGTAGGGATAGAAAATTTTGACTCTTAAATCATTTTTTATCATTGGAATTATTCCAAGGAGAATCTGAAATAGAGCTTTTATGTGTAAGCTCGAAGGAAAATTCACCTAAGGAAAAGAAAATAGGATATACTTTATCCCAATAATTTGCTAGATTTTATTTTTTTTACTGAAAAGCATTGATTTTTTTAAAGAATTTCATCTACTAATTCAAGTTCCCCTTTTTTTTTCCTTCTCCGGCCCACCACATCTTGCAACATACTAGATTTTAGTCTTTGGATTGCAGAAAAGTAGTTTTTGATATTTTTAAAGTTTAAAATCCTATGAATAATTCATAAAATCAAAAGTAGAGAAAATAATTGTTTTATACAATAATGGGTATTTTAAATCATTACTTGAGTTATTTTATAATTTGAAATGGGTGCATGTGGCCTTAGGGCTGGTGTTCGATGGAGAGGCAAACTAAGTCAATGATGCAGTGATTACCTAGTAACGCTACCCAACAGGCTGCAGCCTGCAAGAAAAGATTCTCAAACAGCCGGAGATGATTTAAGAAATATCAGGCCTAGGAGTTCTGCAATTAGAACAGATGGTGATGGCAAGAGACAAAGATTAGTGTGCAGGTAATACATACATAGAAAGTCAGAGAAAAACCTTAGTTATTAAAAACCAAATTTACCGAAAATGGATGCTGCTAAGAAGTATTGTGTAAAGTATGTTCCTGAGAGACCTGGATTCTTCTCTCTATAGTACGTTATGATCGCTCATATTTTTTTCATTTTTATTTATTTTTGTTATTTATTAGATTTAAAAAAAAATACCGACCCAAATTTCCACTCCCTCTCCTCCTCCCATTTTCTTAGCGCCATTGTCATTTTCTTATAAAAGAGAGAACAGTAATAGAAAAAAATATTATTTTCAGTTCTTTTCCCATTAGGCTTTTGGACTACAAGTGTGTAAACTGTCTATATTTGATCACAGTTCTGAAAATTAAAAACACTTTTTGTTATAGTGACATCATAATCTGTTCTGCACAGCTCAGTGAATAACAGGTCTCGGAAATTCAACTGAAGAACCAGAACAAGGGAAAGCTGGGCTCAGGAAACAGATAAGCCTCATCAGTGAAGACAGCACTTCTGTGTAAGGAACAGCACATGAACAAGGACAGTATGGGAACTGTGCCTGCACTTGATGCCTGTTCTTACAGAGCTGATTCAGTGTGTGGAAGGTGCTAAAAAAAAATGGGACATCCTTTTCATTTACAAGCACCTTCAAAACAGAGTTCCACGCTTAACTAGGCAAACAACTGAAAGACTTTTTTTTCTCATTAATGGGGGGGTGTAGTCCAAGATTAAGGTGGTGAGAATGATTTGATTTCAAGGGCTGTCTCCTTGGCTCACAAATAACCACACTCCTCTTGTCTTAACTAATGACCACCACTTTATACAAGCATCCCTCTATCTCTCCCCTCTCTCTCTCCCCCCTCTCTCTCCTCTCTCTCTCTCTCTCTCTCTCTCTCTCTCTCTCTCTCTCTCTCTCTCTCTCTCTCAATACAAGAATGCTTGTTACATTCTAGTAGAGCCTCAAGTTAGCAGCGTCATTTGAAGTTAATCACCTCTTTCAAAACCTATCTTTTATTTCTAAATAAAGTCAGGTATTTGGGATAATGAAAGTTAAGCCTTCAACATATGGTTTCATCCCATATGAGCAGTTTCAATTAAAAACTTAGAAATGCAAGGTCAACATATATAGTGTTCCTAAAAATATCCTAATAAATGTGTGGATGCATATTCAGAATATTTTAATAAAATTATGCTTTAATCAGATTTTATGTAGGTTATTTTGGCTTGGTGTTAACATTATTGTTATTGCTGCCTCCAGATAAAAAGGCAAAGTTAGGGGACATTTGGTAGATTGTCTTTCTTTTAAAAGAAAGTGAAATGGTGCAAGGCCCTCAATTTGCTGACCCAAGCACTTTCTATTAGCTGGTGATGGAATTTATTCAAGAAATGTTAATAAATGGTAATAAGTTGTGAATCAACATCAGGAATTGCCAGATGGTGCTGGTCTATAAACATTATTTAGATTAATTGCATTTCATTAGAACGATCAAAATTGTTATGTGTAGGAACATAGATAATAAATATTTAAACATTTACTATTGTTACTGAGTTCTGAATAATGTGGTTAATTTTAACTTTTATTTTATATGCTTCTCATAGAGATTGTTAAGGGGTAATAAAACTGAATATACACACATGAGCAGTGTGTGTAAAATATCTAACCTAATATTCATTGTGAAAGATAGATGTAGCATAGTTTTTAAACTGACCTGTCAAGGATATTTCTTTTTGTTGATGTTTATTTTTGAGATTATAGTTTAATTGTATTTCTTTCTTTCCTTTCACCTACAAACCTTCCCATACACCCCTCACATTCTCCTTCAAATCCACAGTGTCTGCTTTCACCAGTTGTTACTCTTTAGCTTTAAAGGTTTACAAATTAGGACTTAGGCTGAGTAATTTAATGCTATGTAGATCCTATGGGCTCAAAGGCTACCCGGGATTGTTAGCATGGATTTGAGCACTATTATGGAACTGCAAGAATTGTGAATGTACTAAAACCATTCCAGGAGCCAATGAGATCCCTTAACTGATTTTTTTTTTAATTACATCACAGTCTTTTGATAAAAGAAATGATGAAAGGTCAAAAAAGATGTCATTCATAACATTACATAAATGTCGTCGTTGAACACTAAATTATCACTTTTACCTTGCAAATACTGAAGGGATTCGCCTATAGTCTCTGCTCACTGCTTGTGATCATTCTTGTTTGACTTTCCCAGATTTCATCTTGCAGCAGCACCTTGCAACAGAAAGTGATCAAGTTACTACATATTTTAATTCCTTCTCCGACTTTTCTCTGGTTCTTATTGGTACTATGCTAAGAATTCTGCTAACGCCACAGCAATCAGCCCAATTCACTTCATTTCAGAGAGCAGCACATGACACAGTTAAATGCAGTATGATGTAAACCCGGTGTCTGAATGGGAGGAAGCAGCTCATCAATGCATGACTTCCCAGGTAAGAAATTGGGTGATTTATACAAATCAATTTAATTCTTCCAACAATCGAATTAGGCGGAATTTGTCATATACCATTTAGCTATCATTTCCAGAGAAGCTTAGAAACTAAGATAATGTAAGTGTACATAGCAACAGAGAATTGAATCTACTCAAGGAAATGCCTTGAAAAAAAATATTGTAGAGACGGAGCTCATTTGAGAAACCAGTCCCAGTAGTTACTGTCAGAACCTTAATTTTATCTTTAAAAATGTAAAGATGAATGAAGTTTATCATAGCATAGTGTGAGTACTAAGTAGGAAACACCTGCAAAGTTCTTACAGTATCATCACAATAAAGTATTCCATCAGTCATGGCCAGCTATCTTCTTTCATCTTGCACTGTTTTTCCACCACTTAGCATTGCTGAATCGCTCTAAGAATAAATCAGGTTACTCTGGAAGAATAGCAGCTGCATGAATGTGAATGGCTTCCTATTTCTTCCCAGATATGCATACTATTAGCAAACAAAACAGAACAGACTAAAAAAAATACACGTGTTTTGCAATGTAGTAAAACTTATCACACTGAAAAGTATTTATAAATAAATCAAAAACAAAATCTCAACATAATAGTCTGTTCCTGCAAAGCATAAAGAGAAGGCTGGCAGAGCCAGAAGCAAGCAAGAGAGAGGTACAATACAAACATGAGAGGAGAGGGGAGTGGGACTCTTAGACCACTTGCAAGGAAGGTCATTAAGAGCCAAAGACCTATTGCCAAATGCTAGCAATCCTTTATCTAGGAATTGGTAATTTCCAGGAGGAGCTACAAAAAGGGGGTGCATACCAGAGGTGAGGTCCTCAGAAAAACATCACATGTGAGCAAAACATTTACACAGGGAGCAATAGTGTCCACTGAAGGTGTGGCAAGCCTGGGAAAGAAGACATTCATGGATATACATTCTGAAAGAGTACTGCCAAGCAATTCCTTTTTCCCATATCATAGTGATACTTTTGCCAGCACATAAAACCTCCTTAGTGAGTTAAGCAAGAGCATGTGCTGTAAAAGGAGAAGCTCTTTGTAAAATATTTGCAAATATGAACAAAAATCCACTTCCATTCAATGTTAATATTCACTGAAGAAGAAGAATGAAAATCAGGTGATTAAAGCTTTTAAAACAACTTTCACCAATACTTTAAAAAAATCCTCCAGAAACTTTCAAAATGGAAAGCAAAGTAAAAAAAAAAATCAATCCAAATCCTCAAATACCCTAGAAAGAAAGGTATAATCTGAAATTCAAATATGGGGCAAAGTGGGTAATTCCCTTGATAAGGAGAATGCCTAACGCATTGAAGGTCCTGGCTTCTATTCCTGGAACAAAATCAGGAAGTTTTAACAATATAACTACCTAAAAAAGACCCATACAATGGCAACACGGGATAATATACAAATTGATGGGAAATTTTTTACAAGGCCCCGCACCTAGATAAAGAGCAACAGGGAGTCAATGACTCCTGAGAGAAATAAAATTGATTTTTCCCAGGTGTGAGTTCCCAGATAGGTTGGCCAATCCCAATTGTCAGTTCTAACACAGATAGGCCAAATGAAATGGCCTCATCAATGTGTCTTTAAACAGTGTGTTGAAGGAGTTGGGGGGGGCAATAACAAAGAAGAGAGCACGGATTTGTGTGTGTGTGTGAGAGAGAGAGAGAGAGAGAGAGAGAGATCATAGAAGGACCTGGAGAAGAGAGAAGAAGGATAATAATACATTATTCATGTATGAAATTCTTAAAAATACAGAATTCAAGTAAAAAACAGGTTAGGAGACAAATAAAGTTAAAGCAGCATTTAAAATGGAAGGAAAATAGAATGAGATACAGTGAGATTTGACTCGATAGAAAAGATATACTTCCAAGTGACATTATTCTCTGTTTATATGTGTGTAGATGTGTGTATATGCATGTGTGTGTGTACGTGTGGGTATACATGTGAGTATAAATGTTTGTGCATGTGTATACGTGTGTGTACACATATGTGTTCTTTTCAAGCATATGACACTAATAAAAATGTTTAAAATAATCAAGTCAAAAAATGTCAACTACAATATGTCAATTACATAATTAAAATTATTATGTCAATTACAATACTTATCAATACCTGCCTCGATTATATTGGAATAAACTAGAAAAGATAAGAAAAATGGTAAATATCTAAATTTATTCTAAATTTTCAAACTGAAACATTTTTAATGACATTGGATGAAAGAAAAACAAAAATAGAGAATTTCTGGTATCAAGTTCTTGATATCATTTTTGAGTCATAATATAGTCTCTACTAAAATAAAATAGAGCAATAAATAATTTAAAAACAAAGAGATGGAAAACAGGAAATAAGACAGACATCAGAGAAAAATTTGATAAAGAAAAGACAGGGACAAATAACATTTGTATTCCTATCTTTTCACTGCAGTGCTGAAAGCACCCCACAAAAAGCAGCTGACAAAAGGCCCAGGCTGAGCTTCGCTGATGCTGAGGGCTGCAGAGAATCTCTTGGCAGAAAGGCAGAGAGGACCACAGTGGGTCAGAAAGCAGAGCAAGGGGTCAAACAGGTACTCAGCTCTTTTTCAATGTTTCCATTTATTTAGTTTGGGAACTCGGCCCATGGGTAGGGGCAGGTCTTGGGTAAAACGATTTGCTTAACCAACGTTCTCTAATACAGTGAGTAGAAGTTATCAGGTATGAAAAAGAGGAACATCACAGAAGAGACAAGCATGATTAAAAGGCATATCATAAAAGGGCTAAATAAGAGGTAATAAATGACAAAAAAAATTTGAAAAAGCAAATCAAATGTGACAAACTCTGATAAATCATAAGCAAATAATTTTAATAGTAAGCATTTTTCAAAGTTGGTTTATCTGGAAAGTCTTCCTTATAAAGATCAGTGAGCTAGAACAATTCAAAGTGACTGCATTGCCAATTCATTTTCATTTATTAGAAGCTTTTAGATAAGACAAGAACACATTTGAAATCACCTTTTGCCTCAATGACAAAAAATATAAAATAAGAAAAATAGAAAATAATATAAATGCAAAAATCCTTAACAAAATATTGATTGATTAAATACAACAATAATTAAAAAATGTCAATGTGACCAATTTCTTCCCTGAGGCACTCAAGAGTTTTATAGTATAGATGTGTGATGCATATTTAATTTCAATAAAATATAAATAACATTTGAAATTACAAATATTAAATGTATTAATATATTAATTTTTGCACTTAATAAAGATATGTGGGACAGTGGGAGAATATCATACATTATATTTATTCAAATCTAGATTTTTTTTTTAAATTTTGAGACAGGGTTTTTCTGTAGCTTTGGAGCCTGTCCTGGAACTCGCTCTGTAGATCAGGCTGGCCTCAAACTCACAGAAATCCACCTGCCTCTGTCTCCCGACTGCTGGGATTAAAGGTGTACAACACCACCGCCCACCAAGATGTTTTAATACAAAATATTTAGGCTGTGTGTTATTGCTCTTCCTTCCTAGGCTATAGACTTGTATAGCATGTTCTTCTGCAGAAACTTCAGGCAGTTACATATAATACGATAGTAAGTGTTATATATGCAAATATACATAAATAGAGGAAAGGCGGCCTAAAATATATGAAAATTTGGGCTCCATTATAATCTTATAAAACCACTGTTGTGCAATCCATTATTTGTTTTTTAACATTTTAGAAAATTGTGTATGGAGGTGGTGGTAGGTAGCGTGTGGGTGTGTGATGCAGGCCAAGTTTGCACACGCAATTGCATCTGCCTTAATGCAGGATCTTCCACCAAATCAGCACTATTTCTGTGTTCTCACTATTTCAGCAAGGCTGACTAAGGGAGTTCTCAGGATGCATTTCTTTCCACCCCTAGAATGCTGGGATTACAGGCATGTCTCTACATGTCTGACTAATTACCTGGGTGCTGAAGATTCAAACTCTGGGTCTTCTGCTGTTATAGTAAGTGCTCATATCTACTGAACCGTCTCCCATCCCTCTGCATTCCACTGTTAATTAAAATTGTTTTTATGTAGTGTATAACTGTAGTATGTTTGCCTAATGTCTAGCATCAACTAGGAGCTGAGGAAAGCTTCTGGTATATCTCTTACAACCACCAGCCCAGTTTATAACAATGATACTAATGTTTCACTTAGAATTTAAATTATATTTTACCTTTAATCCAGATAGTAAGTCACCTAGATAAGGGACAAATACGGAAACTTAAGTGGACATCATACATAATAATAAAAGGTAAAGATTTTCTCATAAGTTCAGGAACAAACTAACAATGCAAGATTCAGTATGTTTTATAAAGTTCACTTGTGAGTCCTAGCATTTTTCACAGCACAAGAAATAATAGTTGATTGCATTCTGATCAGAAAAGCAGAAATGGCCTTATTTTTAAAGAGCAAGATTTTTATCGAGATAAGGATTATAGAAATGTATCTATAAAATCAAATAAAACCAACTAATAAATTGAATTTGATAATTCTACCTTCTGATAACAAGCAATTGAAAAAACAAAATTAAAATACAAACTGTCAGCAAAGAATGAAGTATGAAATATTTATGGATAAACCTAAAAAAGTAGGTACAAGATCTGTACACTGTAAAACACAAAACTCAATTCAGAGAAATCAAAGATCTAATTAAATAGAAAAATCACAACATCGAAGCTCAGGAACCCAAATACTAAAAATAAATACTGTAAGATGGTAAGTCTCAGATTCTCTTATACTTAACGAAATTTTAATCAGGCTGTCTGTGTGCAAGCACAAGCATACTACAAGTTCAAATTGTATCCTCTAATTTGACATGTTAAAAACTAGAATACAGAAAGGTTTTCATAAAAAGAAAAAAATGGAATAAAAATATTATTTGGTTTTGTGATTCATTATGAAAGCAACTGATTGAATATGACAGGGCTGTTAAGGTACATGAGCAGACCAATGATATGGAATACAAAAAGTGGAATTAAATGTGCATATCAAACTAAGAAATCAGAGATTTTTGTATTGAAACTCATTTGGAAGAAAACAGTCTCAACCTGAGCTCTTTGCTCTTTTGCCAACTGTGATGGTTAATATTGTCAGTTTGAGAAAACCTAGACTCACCCATGAGACAGGTCTTTTGTTCCACCTGTGAAAAATTATCTGGACTACATCACTTGACATGGGGCGATCCATCACAAATGCAGAGCACCCAGTGGGTGGTACATCTATATGGAGCTCAGAGGGTGAAACTTTTACATTTACTGTTTGCCTTCTCCTCTTATCCTTAGTTTTTGATGACGTATCCTGAGCGCTTTCACCTGGGATGTATCCCTTTTGCTTTCTCCTCGGTGATCCCTCCGAAAGTAACTTTTAATTTGGATCAAGTTAAATGGCAAATATTTCTCTTCACTAAAGGCAAACTTGCCTATTTTTAACCAGCAGTGTTTTCCTTCCCCGGCTTGAAGTTTTGTGCTTCATCCATTTGTAAACTTCCGTGTTCTTTATGTTCATGTTGGTCTGTGTGTCAAGGTCCTCTGGATGAACAGCTTGGACGTATGTCAAAAGAGGACTTATTAGGTTATTAGGACCCAGGATGGTCTTGGTAGTACAACAGAGGCTGTCTTCACACTGAAGAGGCTGAGAACCCAGTTCCTGCTCAGTACATGAGGCTTGGATCCTCAGAAGTCCCAAGCTGGCACAGAGGAGCTTGAGAATTCCATGACAGACAGTCATCTCCTTTGCATGCTGGGAGAAACGGGGTTCTAACTTCAGAGAAGGGTGGTAATCTCTAGAAAATGACACTGTTATTTCTCCACACACTGCTGTACACAAGGAGGGGCACAAGATAATTTTTTTTAACAATTCCACAGGATGTAACATTAAGCCTAGTACATTTTAGTTAAAATTTGCAAACTATTAATGTTTTAGAGTGTTGACCAGATTATGGAAATCTTGACATGGAGAACTCAGGGAGAAAAAGGTTTTATTTTTTTTTCCACTCTCAGTTTAAAAAGTATTTTTATACTTTTCATTTGAAGTTAATTAGGATTCCATGGTTAAAAGTACATATACCAAGTTTCGCAAAGGTAGGTAAATCACCAGGACACTGGGAATTGACTGAGAGGGAAAGACTCAAATGTGCAGCAAAACTAGGCCATCTATTCTCTCCTACTGAAATCGATTGCTTATAATTTGCTTTCAGAGCTGCCTGAGAAGAGAGTGAAAGCCTTGGGATCATTATTATCATCAACAATTACATATTAATTGGTGACAAAGAGAAAAAGATGAAATAGCATTGTTAGTAGAGAGACAAGAGTAAAATAAGACACACAAAGAGGAAAATTTTAATCCCACTGAAGAATCTGACAGACAGACAGACAGACAGACAGACAGACACATGATGTCAGTTTATAACTTGCTGTCTTTGATCCACTAAGTGAAAGAAAAGTCCTCATTAGAGTGTTCTGTTACCTTCATTGTCCTTCTGCAATAATTACAGTCAAATCCAATGTCTGAAGCGTGCATACACTATAAACTATTTTTCTCCACTACTCACAGAATGTTAATTTATGATATAGCAAGTTCACAATAAAAAAATGTTTAAGAACTCTTGGCAGGCTACATAGCTCAAGAGATTTGTAATAGGTTACACAGTGCCTTTGATTTCTAGGTCATTGCCTTAAATCTATTCTGCTTAATGACTATTGGCAGTTCAAAGTGAAATGAACTGGCGAGTTGAGCAGAGTTCCACAGCCATTTGTATCATCTAACACCTTTTCCAGTTTGTGGGTAAATAGAATCTATAGTCACCTCCATGCCTCAGTAAGCAAGTTAAGAGATTCAAGTTAAGAGTCTGGGGCTTAAATAGAGATACAGTCATTTTTTTTGACTGCACAATTTTCTGTTGCTAATTTGCTTTCCTTCAGTCCTAATCTGTCCACTTTTAAAATATACAATACAAAAGCATTAATGCACTTTGAGGGAGGGATTTGGTTTACATTTGACAAAACATTGTCTCCCTCACTAATTGTTTTATTAAATATTGTATATGACTGCAGTGGCAAACATTCATGGAAGGTCGACAAAGGGAGTGACCCTGAAGTTATATCACTCCATTTAATTTCATGATGTATTCATCACTTACTTATGAGGACATTGTTATCAATTTTTAAACAAATGTTACAACATCTTTAAAGACATCATACAACCTCCTCAAGACACATGGCTTTGGTGGTAAGTCTTAAAGTGAAAAATCCCTCATTTCATCACTAGTTTCGTGTAACTAGCTGTGGTTGCTGACGGCTCTTTAACCACTGAAGACACAGAAAAGCCTAATGTAGAAAGCAATGAAATGACGAAGACAAATGTGCATATTAAAAATACCATTTCAGATTCCTTGTGCTGGATAGAATAGGAATTCAGAGGCTGGGGAGAAGCAAAACATGTTCTACACAAGCTGATACAGCAATGACTCCAGAAAAGGTGACAATTACTCAGTGACCCGAATAATAACGAGAAAGCAGATGGCATAAACATAAGCTAAGAGCTTGCGGGCATGCCAAGCAGGGGAGTCACAAAGCCCTGTGTGGACATGACCTTGGATATCTGGAGGAGAACCCTGGAGAGCAGGATACTGACATCACCTGTGACAGACCAATGAGATCTACACTGTTTCCAAGTGTGGCTTGAGGATGGACAGGCCCTTGGGAGGATAACGGGGCAGAGGAGAATTGATGGTATGGTCCTCAGAAGCAGACAGTGAGAAGAATTTAGAAGTGCAAGACACTAAACGGAATTCAATGTGTGAAATGATAAAAGTAGAAAGGGGCAGCGTTCAACAGAGAAAGCCCCCAATTTTAATGCTTGCCTCTCTTGCCAAAGAAATGGAAAATGAAACTTCAGAGCAAGATCCCAGACTGTGGTACAGATTTTCTATTATATAT
>NW_026068170.1:261991-298019 GCF_014885135.2 Alexandromys fortis
TTGTTGTTGGCAGATAATGACTGTGTTTGTGGGGTATTGTGTGATCCTTAGTTGATTTATAACTGTCCATTGCTCCATATGGTACATGTAGATCAACCATCATTTTCAACAATGTTTATTTTTTGCAGTGAGAACATTTGAAGTCCTCTTACATAGCTGTTTTTCATCATATAGTATAATGATGTTGATAGAATAATCTGTATATAAACCACAATTTATTCCTTCTGCTTGGCTTTGAATTGGGCCTTATTAACCAGTCTCCCCACCACATATCCTCATGCCTGTTCTTCTCAAGCCTCTCAAAGCTGCCATTCTTTGTCCTATGAGCTTCATAATGAAAGCCTTGTTGTAGTTGTCCTTCTGTGCTAAGTGTTGACTAATTTAGTGAGGAACTTTCAAGCTTCACTCTGAACAGGTTATGTCATCCAAAGTGTCATGGAAGACTTCATATGAATGGCAGACCACAGCTTCAATCTGAGGAGGATTCTTGAGCAGAAGTAGCTGATAAGATCAATTAGAATGAACACCTAGACAATGCCCCCTCCGTAGTTTCTCACATCCTCGCCTTTGAGGTGCTACTCAGAAACCTCTTCAGGAGGCTCTGAAAATATATCCATATCCATGCTCATCCACAGAATTTTGGAAATAAACCTTGTCAAATGTAGAACTGGCAGGAAGGTAATGAGAGAAATCAGATATCTTAGATGGCAGGCAAAACTGAAAACACTGCCTAGTCAAACTTATTGACTGAGTTTTCTGTCCTGCCCAATTCTGGCAATCATTAAGTCCCAAAGAAATCACACAGAGGTCTACATTAAATATAAACTGATTGGTCCATTAGCTCAGGCTACATATTAACTCTTATAACATATATTAGCCCATTATTCTTGACTATGTTAGCCACATGGCTCAGTACCTTTTTCAGTGAGGCAGTCACATCTTGCTTCTTCTGTGACTGGGTGAAGACTGCAGAGGAATGGGCTTCCTTCCTCCCAGAATTCTCTTGTTCTCATTGACCCACCTCTACTTCCTGTCTGGTTGTCCCAACTCTACTTCCTGCCTGGCTACTGGCCAATCAGCATTTATGTAAGATATAATTGGCAGGATACACACCAATGTCCCACAGCACAGACTGAACTCTGTGACCTAATACAAAGACTTGGAAGATTTAATAATACATACTCATTTTCATTTGGGCATTGTATTTTCAGGAGTATGGTTATAGACATATTTTATTCATATATGTTTCTGATTCCAACTTATAGACCTGTCAAATCACTGTGTTAAATGATAGATAAGTACGTATTTCTTTCTGAAAAAAAATACTATTTAAATAGATGGTGAGTATTTATAAACAACCAATTATAAAATATTTATCTGAAAGCATAAAAGATTTAAATATAGGGGAACTGGAAAACTGAGACACTATTTTCCCTAACACTCCTCATCTATTAGAAGCTGATTAATATCATTGTAATTATACAGTACAGTATGTGACACTTGTGAATATTATCTCTTTAAATCTCCAAACAACTATGTCATCATCATAATGAGAAAACAGTGGAAGTTAAAATAATATTAATACTGTCCAACAACTTACCATACCTCTTTTAACCCTTTTACCAACTCTTAATGTTTTTTTTAATCTATGAAGAAAGAAGAAATTTTCTTAACTACTAAGATATAATGAGTAAAAATGACTTTATTAACAATTTTCCATCTCTTAAATATTACATCATGATGTCATAATCCTTGTACATATTTTTGAACTATATTTGTAACTGACATTTTATCCATGAAACTTAATACTATTGAAACAGAATAGGTAAGTCTGCCATAAATTCAGTATCTTCCCTTTCAGAAGGTTGTCCTTATGAAGTTATTTTTTTTTTGTATAAGAGTTTGAATGGGTGGTTCACTGTAGGTTTTCCCTGAGCTCCACATTTAGGAAATGCCTTACTTTTTTACATCATCATTTACCAGGATTCCCAAAATGCAGAAGTACAAAGTACAGACGTACCAAGTCTATGACTATATAAACAGCTAGTTCACCTCCCTGGACTGTTATGGACCTTTGTTACAATCTTCAACTTACTGCGTTCTAGTTTAGCTGTTTCTATACCATGCTACAAAGGGTCTTTTTATGTTCTCCTTTTCTTGTTCTTAATTTTAAATGAAACACCTAAACACAATAATCTCATCATCTATAAAACTCTGAAAATTCTTCACATACATACTCTGTATAGTGCTTTTTTAATTATCTAACCAAGGTAAAAACCAAGATTCACTATCACAATAACTCTACACCATGCAAATTCAATCTGAACAATCTGTCCCCAGTTCACTCAACTATCAGTGATCTGTTTTTAGACCATATGTTACAGAATTATGGAATCAAGGTGGGTGATACAAAAGAGGTTAACATAACTGTAATAATTACCAATGAATATCTGAAGAAATGAAGGCTACACCTGATGTTATTTCAAACTCTATGGTTATCCCATAGCTAAACTCATTAGATAGCTTTAAATTCTTATATTAGCATATTAAAGGAGACATTTTCTAGCTAAGACAACTTGTAAAATCTAAATTAATATCTTGGCATTCTAAAGTCATACACGTTGATAATCTATATTTGAAACATGTTCATCTCAGTCAGTATGATTAGAGCTGTCCCTTTGCTAGCAGTAAAGAATCAGACTTTACAGTTTTATTCATTTTTTTCTGTAATAAGGCATGTATCTTTAAAAATGTTGACCTTAAAGAATATTCCAAGATTGTTTAAAAACTAGGCAACTCTTTCTTTTCTCTGTAAAGAAACTGACTTTGCATAGAACACTAAGTGGAAAACTTTGATTAAGTAGTCAACTCACCCCTGCTATTGATTCTTTATATAGAAATAAAATTGTAGAAATATAGATTTTTTTAATCAACAAAATTTAATATTTCAGAAGGACTCCAAATACCCAGAATACCCATGAGCAGGTTAATTGCTCAGTGGATGACAGGATTGATTAGGCAGAAAACTAATTTCTATGAAGCATAAAATTTGGGAAATGAACTGTTTAATTTAATGAGCAAAATTGCTGTCTAGACCATCTAAGACTGATCCTATTATTAGTTATACAAGTACTAAGCTGAACACCAACTCTTAGCATTTACGATAACCACAGAATATTAGTGTAGATCTTTCTTTGAAAGCTGTGGTGAAGTATATTCACATATATTCCAGGCTTGAAGACATGAAATATTAAAAATAAGACCAATGGAATTAATATACCATTACTCTTCTGGAAAAAGCTGTCCAATAAATCTTTGGAATGGGGGAATAAGTAATGTTACTCTCATGATGACTATAAGAAATTATGAGACAGTGAGCTCAAGCAGCTGGTGCAAGGTCACAAGATAAAATAATATTCTGGCATATAAATAGAACTGAATGTTACAAAAACAAGTCCACCTCTCTATCTACTGAAATCCACACCTACTAAATGTACAAGCATGAACCTTAATTGCTCTATGTATTTATGTCTACCCTTCCCTCACAACAGATTCTCTCTGTTTTGCTGGGTTTGAGCCATTTCCTAAGAAGGACTTAACTCATTGTACATAAATTGAAGATTATTTTCTTCAACTCACTGGGGGGCCATCTTAACATAAAATAAAAAATGAATTATGTTATCTCGATTTTGTATGTAGAGAAAGAGATGTGACTTCCTTATATACTCAGAGTTGCTCTACCATTTTCTATGTTAGCATTAATGCATCACTAAAACATAATGTGTCATGTGTCATGAAACCTCAGTATTCCACATACAACGGTATGTTTTCTATTTTGTCATATTTTTTTTCAGAATCTTCATATTCTTTATCAGTTTAAGTTAAACTAAAAACTTCCCCTTTGTTAAATTTTCTATTTTTAAGAACTTTATAAAGGTTCAAAAGACCTGTGTAATATAAGCATCAAATTTTCCTTATCACACAGCGTTGATCTTCAGTCTTCCTAATACTGTCACCTTTTCATACAGTTCTGCACATTGTGGTGACCCCAACCATAAAATTATTTCCTTGCTACTTCATCGTTGTAATTCGGTTGATGTTATGAATTGTAATGATAACATAATATCTGTTATGCAGCATACTGATATGTGACCACCAATGGTACTGTGATCCACAGGCTGAGAACCACTGCCTTAGAAAGGTAGTTTATGAAATAATAGCCTTCAAGAGAAATGTAACAGAAGATTACATTTTATATCTAAACATGGACAAAAATCAAGTTATCGATAATACTTCCGTGCAACTTATTTATCACATGGTAGTAAAGGACTGTTGCAGTTTATACCATTTATTGTGCAGCACAAATAATAAAAATCCAGACACAGATAGATATTGGGGTTGCTGGAAGATCAGAAAAGCAAAACATCCAGCCACTGGTTCTTACCTCAGACTGAAATGATGTTCCTGCCTCCATGAATCCTCAGAATGAGACTGAGACAAGACATGTTTCCTCCCTTCTTATATTTCTCTCTATTGCTGTGATTAAATGTGTTCACCACTACTGATCTCCTGCTATAGTTAACTAGTGAGACTACTGCATTTAAAGGCATGCAGCCACTGCCTGGTCCATATGGTTGACTATAGTGTGGCTGTTTTACTCTCTGATCTTCAGGCAAACTTTATTTATTAAAATACAAATGAAATATCCTGACGTTTCACCTTTCATATCTAAAATAAAAAAGAGACAATCGCTAATATAAGAAAAACTATATACAGTAAGTACAATGACTACTATATACAACAATATATACAGGCAATATACATCAACAATGTCTAGTCCATTTGCATTTGACAGATTCAGAGAAAATATTCCATATCTATTTTATCTTGGTGAGTTCAAAATCTTGTACATAATTTACTTTCCATCATAACTTGCTTTCTGTGTCAGGTAAACAAGAAAAAGTATAACTATAACTATCTAGTCTTTAATTCCTTAAAAGAACCAAGAAAGAGATAAAGCTGATAATGTTCACAATTACATTATATAAATCCCATCTAAATTAGGTATTCTCTCATTTAATTGTTCCATTTTTCAAAATACCTAGCATATTACCATACAGAGACCCAATTTTCTTCATTGTAATGGTTTTTCACATTTTTTTAATGTGGGAAAAATACTCTTTTAACTAATTCCTCCCTTTAAAAATTACCAATTCTCTTACCAAATCTACCAACGATGTTGATGAAAATGTGAGGCTAAATGTTGATTAGAAAAAGAGTAAAAGCATGACTGGATTTGAAGGGGGTTCAGGGAGATCCCACAACACACAGTGGAGAGAGAGAAGGAGAAAAAACTGGTTGTCTGAGAAAACACAAAGGGGGTTGAGAGGCTTGTGAAAAAACAAGAAAAGAAAGCCTAGTCAGGTGGTGCTGGAGCCCAATGTGTAGCTCAAGCCTGGGCCTATGACTAAAAATTCTTAGTCAAATGGCTTTTTCATGAATTTTTGCTTCAAACATCGGGCACCAAATGTAGCAGTGTTACATTAGGAGCGGCAGGGCTGCATCCCCAGCACCCGGCCGCCCGCATGGCTAGGTTATGTCCCGAAATAATTACACGGAAACTGTATTTTTTTAAACACTGCCTGGCCCGGCTAGTTCCAGTCTCTTATTGGCTAGCTCTTACATATTGTTCTAACCCATTTCTAATATTCTGTGTAGCCCATGAGGTGGCTTACCAGGGAGGATCTTAACCTGCATCTGTCTGGAGTGGGAGAATCATGGGGACTCCTTGACTCAGCTTCTTTTTCCCAGCATTCTGTTCTGTTTACTCCACCCACCTAAGGGTTGCCCTATCAAGGGGCTTAGGCAGTTTCTTTATTAATAAGAAATCACTCCCACATAGCATGAATAATAAAACCCAGAAATAGATATTGTGTTTCAACCTGAAGATCAGAAAAGCAAAGCAACAAGCCACTAGCTCTTACCTCAGACCAAAATAATGATCCTGCCTCCACAAATCCCCAGAATGAGACTGAGACCGAGACCCGTCTCCTCCCATCTTATATTCCTCTCTAGTACTGGGATTAAAGGTGTGCACTGCTACCGCCCAGCCTCTATGACTAACTAGTGTGGCTGCTGGGTTTAAAGCTGTATGCCAACACTGCCTGGTCTATATGGCAAACCAGTGTGGCCGTTTTACTCTCTGATCTTCAGGCAAGGCTTATTTATTAAGATACAAATGTAAAAAAAAAAATCACTACATTATAAAAACTGTTAAAATTCCTGAAAGCTCTTGGCTTTCTACCAGACAGAGGCAGGGCACACTGTGACTTAGTCCTGGTGGAGAAATGTTTTGTTCTCGGTATTATGAGCTCTATCCTACGTATCTGTGAAAGTTCCATATGCTGCAGGTTTAGTTGCAAGCCTGAAGCATTCTGGGATGTGTGAGACGTTTAGGAGGAAAGACCTGGTGAGATAAACCTATGCCTTAGGAATACATGGTGTTAAAGGTGAACTAGGATCTTGACTCTTCCTATGACTCTTTCTGCTTCCTGCTCACACTAGGTGAGCCATCTTCAACAATCAACTGCTCCTAGCACACGACATGCTGTGCTGTCACGATCCGAAAGTATCAAGGTCACGAGTTCACAGACAATAACCTTTAAAATTGTAAACTAAAATAGATCTTTTTTTTCCCTATAAGCTTGTTTGCTCAGGCATTTGTCATATCGACAGGAACTTAATATGCTCTTTCTTCTTTGTCTTTGCTCCCCTTTTAGTGATATTTCAAGTTACAATATGCATCATAAGAGAGTGAGTGCAACTCTGCTACACTTATCGTGTTTTTGTTCATTCATCTCTAAAGTCCTTCCCCTTAATAATGTGTTTTTACCCTTGAAGCTTTTGATAGAAATGTATTAGAAAACTGTATGGGAAGATGACAGAAGTAAAAAATATGAAAATTGGAGGTAAATGTGGAACACAACTTATCTCACAAAACTCTGGTTCAATTCAGTATTTGTATAATTACTTTGGAAAAGATTTCATGGCCCTACACTACATATGTTCTATCTATCTATCTATCTATCTATCTATCTATCTATCTATCTATCTATCTATCCATCCATCCATCTATCTTTCTCTCTATTTATCTATCTATCTTCTCGCTCTCTCATACACTCAACTACACATGTATACTTCAAACAATGTTCAATAGTGTTTAGTGAACAATTTTCTATAGTAATTGCAAAAATAAGCTATTCTTATTAACCTCATTGGTAAAACAACTAGCTAAAATATCGTTTAACCACATATTGGTACATCTGAACACAACACACAAACACTTGTTTGGCCAAACAAGTTATAGTTATTACTTGCCTATAATCTGCTTAGGTAATAAGGTAAATGGCTGTACAAAATTATTAAAAAATAATATAACAGGCACAAATAATTGAAAAGCTTTAGACTAAGTACAATCACAAGGCTAAAGCCTCTACCATCCTGCTCTCTCCTGCTCAGGATATGACTCACCCTCATACATCTCTGCCTTTTACAAGATCAAACTTTCAGTAACTTAGCAAGCATTTCTGGTATGAACTAGATTGCTGCAGCATTAGAGTGCTCTTGTACAAGTATCCCTTGTCTTGCTTAGAAATGATCCCAACACATAAAAGAAGACAGTTGACAGCTTATATATGCCAAATAGAAGCAGTAAATTACTTATTTCTCCTGAAGACGTGAAAAATTTTGGCTGAAAAGGAAATAAAAACCAATCGTAGTTTAAGATGGCTAAACTCCGAGGCAAGAATGAACCTGCTATCAAATTGCGAATAAGGAAGAATAAATTCACTGTTTTGCTGTTTCACTTCAAACTGCAAAAGTTATGGGTGCAGTGTGTGATAAATATTAGTTAAGAAAGACTTCACTAAAGCTGTGCTTTTATGTACAAGTAAAATATTCTGTCTACAGAGTTGATACTATGCATGATGTCACTGGGGTTGTAAAACAAAAACCAGTTTATAGAAAGGAATGATTGCACTGCAACAAATAAAATTCAAATAAGTATCAGACATAAATAAAATCCAAATATAACCATCATGGTATTTATTATTATTCAAGATTGCATTAATTAAAAAGTTATTTATGTTGATAAAAATAAAGATTAGTTATCATTGAAAGATTCATAAGCAACATTTCTTGCTCATCATTTTCTTGACTTTGCCAGATGTGATTGCATATCAGTGTTCATTTTTAGAAACATCGTGACTTGTAATTTGCTTCATGTATGTCACCATTTAATAAGGTGATCACGTGTAAGCATACCATCAAAATATGGCTATGAGATAAAAGCCAATTTAGGATTTTGTTGTTGCTGCTGTTGTTATTGTACTTCATAATACCAGAGTACATGGCATAGAAATTTTATTCAGATGAAATATTCAGGTATTTTGATTGGATGAAGACTTATAGTTTCATGTAGAGACTTGCAATCCTCAACTTGAATACTACATTAATCTTTGGCCAAGGTTAAACCGCTTAGTAGCAAGAGTTTTCAACATAATCTTTATTCAAGCAGATTATAGGATATGATAATAATTCACAAGCTAATATAAAATAAAGGGCAGGTGCAAATGTGGATCTTTAATTGTGCCAGTTGCTTCTGAGAGCAACCTAAAGAAAAAAAACTGCCTGAGAACTATTCAAAGTCACACCTTGAGTACCAACAGTAAAGACCATGCAAGAAACTAGATAAAAAATAAAATATTCCCTCTGTTTGAAACATTATACATTACTTTATTTTGTAATTTCTCCGTTTCCCTGGAATCTATTGGTGAAAGGGGGGGGAGAATATCCTATATCAGCACTTCTTTTTCTTGTCAATAATTGAGAAATCCTCCCCCCAGTAGCTATGATCTTTCACTAGCTTACTCAACTTACTCAGCAAAATGTGGGTTATAGGGCAGCAATTATTCATCATGCCTAGTTCTATCAAGAGACTATACTGACACTCTAAATAGCCAAAATAATACAGTATAAGAGAAATTCCATATCCTTGTCCATGATTCTCTTCTGGGGGCTCTTTCCAATTCTCTTGAATAAAGAATACAGAAAATTTATCTTTGCATACTCTCCTTCTCCCTTAGCCTTCCTTTCCCATCTTTAGTGTTTGTTAGAAAATATGAAATACTGCTTATTAGAGAAGTACCATCTGCAGTCACATCACACTACAATGCTTATAGTGCATGTGTGTATTTAGAGCTGATGGAATAAAAATGAGCTGGTAATTTAAGGCACCTGTTAGTGAGTAAAATTTCCCTAAATGTCAGACAACTTACTTCATAAATAAACAGGACAGACTTATCATCAGAACATGAATGATAGCAATCCCATTATTCCTGATTTTGACACCATTAACAATCCAAATGCTTTTTTAAGCAATCCTTAAAAGATAGGGAAGATGTAATAAGAGTTTAACTATACAACATGGAAAATAGACTAATTGCATTTTCTCTTCTAAGGATTTTATTGCTTAAAGAAATGTGATGATTATTAAACTACAAGTACATTTTTCTTAGTTCATGCCTGTGGTCCCAAATGCATAAGGACTACTTCAGGGTCATGATCAACCTGTGTGGCAAAATGAGTTAGACGTCAGACTACTGTCCCAATAAATAAGAGAATTTCTACTCTATATCCTGCCATTTAAATTATGTTGTAGACTTTATATAGCTTCTTGATGTCAACTATATAAACCAAGAGGTTTGAGTAGTCAATCTATGATCCACAATGTCTCATCATTTCAACATCTCTGTTGCTTGTGTCCTGATTTGTCACTAACAGCCTGGAATCAAAGAGGATAATTTCATGAACAATCCTGCTGCTTTATTGGTAAAAACATGGCAGTTTCCCTCTTCTTGGTTCTGGTAATATGAATAGGCGTCTACAGCGCTCCTAAGAAACCAACACTTCTCTGCATTTTTTTACGAGTCCAGACAGGAAACAAGCATAGCAAGGTGATACAAAGAGTGGATGTAGCGGGAAGCAGAAATAATGGCCTCTGTACCCACTTCTAGGAAAGTTGACAGACCACTGGATATCTGGTATTCCTGGCGGTTCTTCAGGAGAAGTTGTGGCATAAATGGATATTTCAACTAAACCATATGAAACCTATTTGGACAATTAGAAAACATTCTCTTCTGCCTATACAGGCAGGAGTTAGGAAAAAAACAATAATGAGATGAAGAAAGAATTCGATCTCGAGAAAGTGCTCATGTCTTCTGTCATCTAGCTGGATACTTTCTAATGAAAATGCATTGATTCAGCTATTTTTCAGGAAAGGGATATTGCTGCATTTAAACTAGAGTTTTATGAACATTTTGGAAGTGATGCCCAGTCTTCTTTATTTCTTTCCTTCCATACATTGTCTTTCTTCTGTTTTGAAATGATGAGCATGTCCAGATGGTTAGAAATGTTTATAATACTAAATTACACCATGGAGAACAGCTTCTCTATCTACACAAAGAAACTGTGATAAGAAAATTATCAGGAAAAGAGATGACTACAGAAGGGATTGGTCATGACTTGTTAATGCCTTTAAGGTGAGAGCACTTATATACTGACTTTGAGATAGTCTGCATTTTTTTTGTTTTATTCCTCAAGTGTTTTGCCATGTCAGATTCTAGCAAATTTTGAGAAGAAAATATTTAAGTAAATATAATAGTTTTTTTTCATCTTTGAAAATTGTTTTTTTGTTATAATTGTATGCATCTGATGTGGGTGATATTGAGTGAAGTTTGTGTGTGTGTGTGTGTGTGTGTGCGCGCACGCACTTATATGCACTCTCTCACATGCTTATAGAGCTCAGAGGACAACTTCTATGGGACGGTTTTCTCCTACCCAGGAAAACCATGGTCTGCACTGTCTTACCAGCAAGCTTCCAGGTAATTTCCCTTTCTCTGCCTCCCATATGACCACAAGAGTGATGAGACAGCAGACGCAAGCTGCAACATTGATGGGTTTGTGTGAACTCAGGTCTTGGGTCATAAGGCTGGCACGACAAGCAATTTTGCTCACTGAGCCATCTTTCTAGCCTCCTTTCTTTTTTCTTTAAAAATGAAGCAGTCAATAATAAGAATTTATTGATTATGTATATTAAAGTTAAATAAATTTAGACCAGTGGAATTCACTTATTGAATCTGCCCAGGAGCCCAAAAACATAAACTTAGCTAACCCTACAATCAAATGCCTATATATCAGTTTGAATTACAAGGCTAAATTGACTGTTTAACTATCCATTGAACAAACAAGGTTTTTCTGCAGTTTCCTAAATCATTTGTGCAAATATTATCTTAAAGAAAAAATAAAAGTAATCTAGAATAAGAACTTAATATAGCTATCCTATTAATTTCAACTATTTCTTTAATGCTCAGAACACAATAAATTAAAGCAATATTGCAGAAATGAAGAAAATATCTACAGGTCTATAAAAGTAAAATGAGAAAATAATCCCTAAGGAACTAAATCCAAATAAGTAAGGCCGGCTCTTCCAGACTAAAGCAATGCTCATTCAGACAGTGTTTTATTATGAGCAAACCCTGGAGAAATGATTTCAAATAACTAATTACATTACTTAACAGTACCTGAAAGACAATTTTCAATAAACAAGTGAAAAAAGCATATTTTATATATGCTTTAATGACAATGTAAGTATAACATATATATTTGTTAGAATAATGTATGTATTATGTGCATTTGTGCGTATGTGTGTGTTTATACGCACATTTATGTCACAGAGCACATATGGACACTGAAGAACAACTGTTGGAGTTAGTTCTTACTTTTCATACCACTTTGAGACTGGTTCTGGTTTCTGCCCATTTTCCAGGTCTGCCAGATTTGCTGGTCCTTGAACTTCCATGTGATTCTCCTCTCCATATCCCATCTGTCCATGGAGGTGTTTGCATTACAGATGTCCACCACCACATCTAGCTTTTTGCGAGTTCCACAGATACAAATTCAAAACATCAAGCATGTGTGATCAGTACTTTTACACACTGAGTTATTTTTCTGAGACATATTTATGTGTGTTTTGAAAAGTACTACTCTTTATCCCAGAATGCCTTCAAACTATACAGCCCAAAATTTCTGCAAACTCATATTAATTCTTTTCCACTCACCTAGGTGTTGGGATTACAGGCACAGAACATACCACCTAGTAGCCATTAATTTTGTTGTTACATTGTTTTCTTTTAAGGAAGCAGCTCTTTCTGTTCCTTAAACTTAATGGAAATTGAAACTTTGACTTAATTTGACAATTTGAGGTAAAATTCTCTATTTTTAATATCTACTCTACTTAGAAACCACACTAATTATAAAGAGTAATACAAACTAATGTTAATGTTAAAAACATTTGCCAATTTGTGCTTTCCTTTATTTTCTTTTGATATAAAGGTCTGTTTGCTTTCTGTTCTAAGACTTTGTTTTATATCAAGTGTTATATGATAAATATATGGAATACTGGGCTTATGGCATAAAACCAGATGTGGTACCTAGGGTGTAAAGAGGAAAACCTTGTGATTTTGTGATATGGAATGTTAGCAACAATGTGCATAAAATGGCTTTATGCTGATATGCCATAATGGTTTCTAAAATGAAAAATTTAAATTTTACCATTGTGTTATCCAGAATAATTAAAATATGTACACACACATACACTATACTACAACTCTATAAAAATTATTCATTCGTCCTAAAATCTCATGTTTATCTTTTTCCAGGCATCCAGACCTATCATTTAATGTGGTTCTTGTAACCATGGCCAAAACTATATGATGATCAAATTCATAGAACTGTGAAAATGCCTTACAAACTAGGAAAACAATGTTGGATTTGGGTTTTATAAAAAAGACATCTGAAATAAAATTAAGTGAAGTATATCCCAAGAATAGTGAAGCAGAGTATTTTGTACTGAAAATGATTTGAAAATTAATATTATCATTATCATGAGCCTTGAGATCCCAAGACCCCTGGATCTGAGAATGTTTCACAAATACATTAGGGGTAACATAATAAAACAATGTTATGTAAGTAGCTGTATTTTTACACAATTACTTACTTTAAGGAGTTAAATTACACAGAGAAAAGGAAGCTCAGTGAAATGAGATTAAATAGAAGTCTAAGAGTTTCACAATTAAACCAAATTCATCTCACCCAGCCCCATTGCTGTCATGCCTACCCCAAGACAATAGTACGTGCTAATTGCAAATATGGAAAGAGTTAATTTATAGAGTCTATTCCTTTAAGCATTTCTTTCTTGAGTATCCTTTAACCATAACTAACAGATGCCTCAGCTAGTTTCTCCAAACATGAGTGAGACAAGTCAAAGTCTCTATATTAATAAAGTTTGAGGAATATCATTTACCAAAATTTTTTTATGAAGGTGTCATTCCTTCAGCCTACTTTTCCTAAAAATGCCTTCCACACTTCCATGTAAGAAATACAGCCTTCAGAAATAAGTTACAATTAGTTTTTACTAGTGTGTAGGAATTTTGAAATGAAACATGAATAATAGGAATAACTCTTCCTCCAGTAGAAATGCATTCATCATGTCTTCCATGCTTCTTCTGTTCAATGTCCCAGTAGAAATAACTGCAGTCCATCCTCTATTTTCTCTTGTTTCTTTCCTTTGTGTTTATCCTAGAAATATGTGCACAGACTAGGTTGACACTAATATCCTATGATTTTTCTCATAAAATTTACAGTCCATGTTAACCACAATGGTAAGGCCAACTTTATCATAGAATTTAATGCACACATGTCATGCCCATTCTTCAAAAGGATCTACCTTACTAGAAATTTAAAGCATTGTACCCTGGTTGGCAGGGGAGTCACAGTGCCATTCCCTAGGGAAAAGACCCACATACAACAAGCACACATTTGTCTGAAGTAGTTGTAACTCCCCGACCATTCAGCCTGCATTAATCAAGGCAGAATATTAATTCAATGAATATGGAATGGAGTATTGAACACTGGAGTACTCTTGGCATGTTGAACCCAAGGCAGAATTCTTATCCACTTTGGATAAGAAACCTGGGGGCAGAAGGGACTTTTTCTGCTCAGCAGTACTTGTAGGTTTCTGCTTGCAGAAGACATGTCTGGGATACTGATGACTATGCAAATAGATCTTGCTTCACTGGAGAACTAAATGCTGAGCATCCTATTAACTTGTTTTCCATCACGAAGAAAGTTAATTATAGAGGATCTGTTGGAGTCCTCACACTGTTACTGTTTTAAAAAATAAATGAGTTTCAATTAAAGCATGTTAAAATGTAGAAGGTCTCTATTTTCTTCCTTTTTTTTTTAGTCCTCATCCTTCTTTATTAGGCCCCTGGATATGCTTTAATATGCTTACCCTGGTCATAACCTGTATATCCTCTCTTGAACTTGATGCTGCCTGTAAGCAAATTCTAGTGATTATCTCCACCTGGGACTCAAAACCAAAATAATTGTTGATATAGCCATTGCCATCATAGAACATCAGAGATGAGAGAAGAAAATTTTACAAAGAAAATTAATGATGAATAATAGACTTTACATAACATGGGAAAGCTGTTGTGCCTGTGGTAGAAAAGGATGATTTTACATTTGAATTTGAGTCTTGCTTCATGCCTGTGAAACTTGTAATAGTTGTCTTAGCTCCACATCCTTCACAGATTTTCCTCTGAGTACGGCATTAATTACATTATTTTAGATATGAGTAGTGTAAGCTTATAAGAGAACACAAATAAAACTCCTGATATACTACCTGTAGCTAGAACAATCTCAGCGACATAATTTATATGATTAATAAATTCCCATTTTACTGCTTAGTAAAAAGCACTTTCCAAATAGTCGGCCTCAATTTATATACCATCGTAAACCATTCCAAATCAGTGCTATCCCAAACACCAGTTAGCTATTTTAGGAGCAAAGGAACTTAAAAAGAAATAATCATGATGATAAGAAGTCCATATATGTGAAGAGAAAAAGAAAGGAAATGGGTATATACGAACAAAACCAGCAGATTCTCTCTCCTACATTATATATGCCTTTCTCTTCTGCTTCGTCTAAAAATTGAGAAAATTGTGTTCCAAGTGGCAAGATTAAAATGATAACTATATTCAATATTCTGGAGCAATGGAAAAATATATCCCCTGTTCTCTAGATAGCTCTAAAATCCAAGTAACAACAGGAAAAGAAAGAAGCCAGCTTGGTCTTCAGGGCAAGTTCCCAAACAGTCAGGGCTCCACAGAAAAGCGCTGTTTGGAAAAAAAAAATACAAATAAAGAAAAGAAAAGGAAGGAAGGGAGAAAGGGAGGGAGAGAAAAAAGGGAGGAAGGGAGAAAGAGAGAAACAGAGAGAGAAAAACCAAAACCATATCTTGAAATAGTGATCAAGGCCATTGTGGTATTCTTTTCTTTTAATGTATTTATTTTGCATTCTAAACTTAGCTTCCCCTCCCTCCTCTCCTCCCAGTCCCTTCCCAAAACCTTCTCACTACCTCCCATCCACTCTTCATCTGCTTCTATTCAGTAAGGGCAAGCCTCCCACGGATATGGACAAAAGAGGCATGTCAGGTTGTATTAGGACTAAGCTCCTCGCCTTGTTTTAAGGCAGGACAAGACAACCCAGCAAGAAGAACATTATCCCAAAGGTCAGCAAAGGAGTCAGAGACAGCCCTGTCTCTCTCTGTTAGAAGTCCCACAGGGAGATCAAGCTGCATAACTGTCACCCACATGCAGAGGGCCTAGGTCGGTAATATGCAGGCCACGTTGTTCAGTTTCATCTCTGTGAGCTTCTATGAACCCAGGCTAGTTAACTCTGTAGGGTTTGTGTGTGTGTGGGGGGGTGCTGTTCTTGACCCCCATGCATCCTAAAATCCCTCCTCACCCTCTTCAGCCACATTCACAACTCTCCCTAATGTTTTTGAGAACCAACCCAGCTACATAATCTTCAACCAACTCTCTGCCCAGTCCATGGGATGGGCTAGAGTAAGGATGGTACAGAGATTGTGGGAGTGGCCAACCAATGACTGGCATAGTCTGAGACCTCAAGAGTGAGCCCACCCCTGACACTGCCTGCAGCACCAGGACCCAGAGGCTGCGTGGCCCAGAGATCTAGGATAGAACCAAACAGGACTGTAGGGGGAAAAAAATGTCAATGTATTAATATCTTAAAGCTATTCTGCAATACTCATAGATTGGTGTCTGGCCCAATCTGTAGTTATGTTTCATTTGTATTTTAATAAATAAAGCTTGCCTGAACGTCAGAGAGTAAAGCGGCCCCATTGATCAGCCTCAGTTGTGAAACACATCTTTAATTCCACTAGCCACACTAGTTTGCCATAGAAAATGGGCAGTAGTGTTACTCACCTTTAATCCCAAACTCTAGAGAGAAATATAAGACAGGAAGAGACAGCTCTTGGTGAGTCTCATTCTGAGAATTCCTGGAGACAGGATTGCCGTTTTGGACTGAGGTAAAGGTCAGAACCAGAGCCTGGCTGTTATGCTTTTCTGACTTCAGATTGAATATCTGTCTCTGGGACTTATGCATCATGCTACACCAGTGGTCATCAGAGAGGCTTTATCAAGGACTGAAGTAAACAGATGCAGAGACCCACAGTCAAACATTGGGCCATTCTTTTAGGAAGTTTTTTCCCTTTGGATAGTGTAATTCAATAGCGTAACCTAAAGGTGTGTTTGTTAAAGTTGCACCAAGTGTGCACCTCTGAAAGGGGATGGATACACTGAGCTGTTTGTGAAATCTACTTGGCTCTTTTCAACTCTGCACCAACTCCATTGCGTCGTCATGCAGCATTGCTCCCATTCTATTCCTGTGCCTTCATTGCCCTGCGCAATCACATGACAAGTTTAATCCTATTACATTGATGAATTGTTGACACGTCACCTTTCATTCTCTAAAGCCATTTGGGCATTTCACCCATTAGCACTTTTGCTCTGTTACAAAGAGCCATTGATACAAATTATACAAACAATATCACCATGCCCTGCAGTGTTCTGGTTATTAAGGTTTAAGTTTGACCCTTTAGTTTACTCAGTGTTCAAGTCATTATCGGGGATGATGTAGTCATTCTTCAAATAACAGTTTCTCTATGTACATGATCCCTGATATTTGAATCTTTCCCTTAAATACAGTCATTCTGTGATAAAAGTTTACTTTGTTCTCATAGTGGCAACAGAAAAACAGCAGTTTGTGTGTTGGGGCATATCTTCTAGGTTCTCCTGTATATAATACATGGTTTTTTATGGACTTCCCACAGGGCAGCTAACCCTGATTGCTCTTCGGGCTGACGAGGGTGGGGGACTTGATTGGGGGAGGGGGAGGGAAATGGGAGGTGGTGGTGGGAAGGAGGCAGAAATTTCTAATAAATAAATAAATAAAAAACTTTGGCCAATGGAAATGAAAAAAAAAAAAAGATGATCTGCTGTCTGGTCTGGGCAGCTGAAATACAACCAGCAAAATTACAAACTCTTCCTGGAGAAAGCTGCAGCTAGAATAACCCTGCCTAAACTTCTTCTACTTTATTTGAGATGGATTAATCAATAAATTCCTCTGGCTCGTCTGTTGAGCTCATCTATTCATGGTAATATAGCAGTCATGAAGAATATGCCCTACCTCAAGATTTCTGATTTGATGTTAAGAGGCTCATCTTGTCTCCTGTACCTATTATACTGTAGCAAAAACTTTTAGCCAAGTTGTCAGACAAACTTGTTTTCTCCATCTTTGGGGAAAATATAATGTCTAGGATCAATCAGTATTAAACAGGAAAGAAAACATGTTTCATGGAATCAAAACTCAATCTAACCCCTCATTTGATTATGCTTACAAATGAATGCATATTTATCGCATTATGTCTACACAAATAGTGCTGATGAAAAACACTCTTGATACTGAGTATTTCAAAAAACAGAAACTCAAGTCATCACATCCAGAAATTCTACAAAACAAGTCAAAATATTTGTTATGTTTAGATTTCACATTTCTCAAAAATATTTTTTTAAGATTGCCTCTCCATCCATGTTTTAGGTATAAGAGTAAATTGGAGATGGGAAAAAATACCATGATACATAATTACATTTCTCTATCCTTTTGCTTTGGTTGCTACCTAACAATTCAAAAAAAATTTCAGTGTAGTTTTCTTATTTCCTCATTTTTTTCTATCTGTAATACTTCTACTGCCACTGAGGGATCTACTCTGCACTTGAAGAATAAAAACTATGATATGAGTTTTCCACAATTTTTTATTAATTTCTATTGAGCTCTACATTTGTGGGAAAAAAATCCACAATTATTTTTTGAAGAAGTAACTTTACATGAGGTATTTGGAGAATTTAATATTTTTCTTCCTTTCAAAGCCAACCTTTCAAGCTATTCTTTTAACTCAAAATAAAATTTTAGGCATTACAACCTAAATATTATTTTCAATCCTGTTGCATCCCCCGTGTAACAAAATCAATTGCCATCCATAAGAGAAATATAATTTGGATGTATTGGAGAGAAGACCATGAATATTTAAAGCAAAAGATAAATAATTTGATATTTTTCAACTATTTATCATTTATAACATACATACCCCAAAATGAATAATTTGTGCATGATTTCAGTCTAGCACACTTTCCTTCTATATGATACAAATTCATGGATCTCTGTTTTTGTCCAATTGTGTTTATAAAAAGTTAATATCCAGGCTCATTACTGAAGCTCTCCCAAAGTAGTTATTTTCTTCCAAATACATGGGAAGCAAAGCTGTAAAACAATAACACTTTCATGACGCTTACCAGACTAGCCCTCACTCACTTAGCATAAATATAGAAACCATTGAAATATTGAAAGTGTTTTCAACATAGAGAACAACCACTTGACTACAGCTGGAGCGTTCATTGGTTTAAGGAATTTTTTTATAAAAAAAAAGGGGGGGAACTCTCTCTAATCATTATCTGACCACAATAATCAAGTAGAGGGAGCAGTGACCACAGCTAATAAAGCTTGCTTGATTAAAGAACACCATTCAATAAACAAAATCAGACACAGCAGCAACAAAACATCTTATAATACCTGCTTCTAAATTCATAAGAACATGCTTAAAACATCTAGTTTTAGCAATGACAAACTATGAGACATACAAAAGAATATACTCTACCAAGAAAAAAAAATAGCTAGTAAAAACTACCTTTGTGATAATAAGGTATTGTATTTATTAAAGCCTCAGGCAAATGGCTTTTTAGTAAATTAATGCCCCAAAATTTGGGCATCAAATGAGCATGAATAATAAAAACTCAGAGAAATTGGGGTTCAACCTAAAAGTCAAGAAAAGAAAATAGACAGCCACTAGCTCTTACCTCAATCTGAAAATGATGATCCTGCCTCCAGAAAACCTCAGAAAAAGCCTGAGAATGTCTCCTCCCATTTTTTTTAAATATGGAAGACATCACGAATTTGCGTGTCATCCTTGCACAGGGGTCATGCTAATCTACTCTGTATCACTCAGATTTTAGTATATGTGCTGCGGAAGCGAGCACTCATCCCATTTTGTAATATTCTCTAGGGTTAGGATTAAAGACATTTACCATTGGGATTAAAGGCATGTACCACCTGGTTTCTATGGCAACTAGTGTGGTTACTGAGGTTAAAGGTGTGTGTTACCAAAGGCTGACCAGTGGAGCTGTTTTTACTCTCTGATGTTTAGTCAAGCTTATTTATTAAACTACATTAAATACCACTACATTTCTCAAAATATGCAACTTCCTTAAACTGAGGTTGGCTTTTCAATAAGGAAGTTGATGTGTAAAAAATTGAACTATATGATAGAAACTTAATAAATAATGAATATTGAGTACAATATCAGAGAAAGTTGTTCTGACATGCATTTTATATAATCACTTAGGCCACATTTATCAGTTTTCTTCTTTTATAACATTTTAAAAGTTTTCAATGATGTTTTCATTGGAAAGATGCATATTATCCCATTATCCTACACCCCCAAATTTATTTAGCTAATCTTGGACAAAGAATTGAAGAGATATCAGATGCCACTGTTCAATACCATAGAAGCATTTTCCTTTGATCACTCTGTGGAGCAGTATGATGTTCTGAGCTGTGTTTGTTAACTTTCTATATTACAGAAGAGAGAAAATGGAGTGCTATTTGTATAGATGAGTAACTATAACTCAACATATTAAATTTTATCTACCAACTACAGTCTTCTCTTTATTCAACTTTGGCAAATCCACTTCTTATCTTTTGGTTCTACCTTCATGCTGTCCTCTCACAGAGTTTTACAAAATACACAGAGCATGACCCAGAAAAGTATGTTTCTCGTTCAACAGCAATTGTCACAAAGGGTCAAGTAGCCTGAAGTAGAATATGTAAGCTAATTATGAAACTGATGGAATCAGAGATTTCACTCCAATTACTAAGTTTCTTGCTTTATGATCAGAAGCTCGAGAAAAATCTACATGCATCAATGTCAATACATTATTTTAAGGTTCGGTGACCCTCAAATTCCCAATGCTCTAATATAGTAGAATAATTGATGTACTAAAGTACATTTCAAGAAATATGTTTAAGTGATGTGAAGTTTTTAATCAAACATGGAACTCTATGAATAAGCCAATATTGGGTGTTTGTGTGTAATTAGAGAAATAAAATTCAGATGATTAAGAAATGAGGTGAAGAAAGTGGTCAACCGTATTAACAATGAGAGAAACCAGTGGCTTTTGTGTAACCCTGTGATGTAAATCTTGTCTCAGTACTCACGCTATAAATATCTTCATTTCTTGTCCATAAAGCAGAGAAGTTCATAAATTAAGCAACACACGCTAAAATATTAATCCCCACATGGTTACTAAGTATCTACCAGTTTGCATTGATGTTCCAGCAAGTGTACCTGAATGCTAATATCCTCCTTCCTTCCTCTATATTTCTTTTCTTCACCATTGTCCTTTCTTATTTGATGGAAGACAACTCAACAATTTTGAAAAAGAGATTTTTAAGCAACTGAGATAGAATGAATCAATTTATAAGTTGTCAGTCTCATACTTAGCACAAAATGCACTTTAGAGACCTCACATCGGCTTCTATTCAGAATGAGTAATTTTCAAAATCTGGTGCGGTTAAATGCAAAATACAATAATTACAGCAAGTTAAAATGATGTTAAATTGTAGGAACATCTTCATATAATATATGCACATATTTTAACTGAAAGTACCAGAGAATTCCCACATCCAATGTTTTGAGAAAAAATATATTAAGATATACTTAATATCCCAAAATATCCAGGTAGCCGTATTCACCATATAGCTTGTCTTAATCTACATTGACTTCGAATACAGCCTGAAACATTGTAACAAACGTAGTGATGAGACTAAAGTAAAACTGACAGTTTTGCTCCATCTTCTCAGTAACATCACTTATCAAAACATCCCCTTGTTTCTTCACTTTCAATTAAAATCACAGTTTGACTCTCTAATTCCATTCCTGTAGCTGAGATTTCCCTAATGGCAGATATCTACTGTTGTAAGGAGGAGGCCGCTAGTGGGTTCCTGGCAACTTAGCCCCAAAATGACCACCCAGACACTTTATTAATTAAATCACTGCTTGGCCCAATAGCTCTAACTTCTTATTGGCTAACACTTACATCTGAATTTAACCCACTTTTAGTAATCTGTGTATCACGACATGGCTGTGGCTTACCGGGTAAAGTTTCCAGCTTCTGTCTCCAGTAGCAGCTCCATGGCTTCTCTCTGACTCTGCCTTCCTTCTCCCAAGCAATAGGCCAAGCCAGTTTCTTTATTCATTAATGGTAATCACAGCATAGAAGGGAGATCCCACATACTCAGTAACATCACTCATCAAAACATACTTTTGTTTCTTCACTTTCAATTAACATCACAGTTGACTCTCTAATTTCATTCCTGTAGCTGAGACTTCCTTAGAGACAGATATCTACTATCCCCTAGGCTTGTCTGTTCATTCTCTCAACAAATTGTCTGCTATCAAATGACATTTAGCAAATATAAATATCATTTGAAATATGTCTTCAAATACCACTTAGTCATATTCAGTTCATCAGGAAATATTTAGAACATCAACAGGGATTCAATTGCTTTCCTCATAGGATGTAGTTAGCAAAACTAAAATAAAAATTAATGAAATTAAAGAGAAAAGGTCAGGTTGTTAGAATTGACACTCATTAACTGGGAATTTTAAAGTTTTCTAATACTTGTCTTGCTTTATTTATTAAAGCAGTGATTTAATTAATAAAGTGTCTGTGTGGTCATTTTGGGGCTAAGTGGCCAGGAACCGACTAGTGGCCTCCACCTTAAAACAACAGATATCTGCCTTTAGGGAAATCTCAGCTACAGAAATGAAATTAGAGTCAATAAATAAATAAATATTTATTTATTATTGTCTTCTGTAAAATGAAGGTTTTCTGAGTTGATATCCAAATTATATCTTCATTTCAAAAATATTATTTTAACTGCAATTTTAAAATATTAAGTGTTAGAATTTTATTATTCAAATATTGTTTTATTATTCAACTATTATTGAGAACCAAAAAAAAAATAGCATGCCTGCCTTCATAAACTCCAAGTCTATGTATATTGTATGATTATAAAATGCAGACAAACACACACACAGGAAATAAATATGCACATGCAAATACTTCATCTTCTGTTTTGAATACTCTGTTGGTTGGTCTTCTGCCATCTTGGTACAGGGTAGGGCCATCTAGAAATAGGGAATCTCAATTAAGAAAATGCTTTTATCAGATTAACCCATAGACAAGTCTGTGGGAAATGTTCTTGATTAATGGTTGATGTAGAATGGTCAAGCCCTCTATGGGTGGCATGACTGCAGGGCTGGTATTCCTAAGTTATATGAGATAGCAGGCTGACAAGCCAACAGGTGTAAGCCAGTAAGCAAATTTCTTCCATGGCCTCTGCTAAAGTTCCTACCTCCAGGTTCCTGCCTTGAGTTCTCTTAGTGAAAGACTGGGACTTGGACATGTAAACCAAATAAACTGTTTTGTTTCCAAGTTAAATTTGTTCAGTGCTTTATCACTGAAATAAAGGGAAACTGAGACATGTGTGAAAGAAAACTGCTTGGGGGTCATACTGCTCTGTTTATTTCTGCTTCATTTCTGTGAACTGAAGACAGTGACCTCTGGCAGAGTAGGCAGCTTGTCAAAGTCACATTTGCTGTGTTTAGTTCTAAGGAATTCTTCTTTATAATGAGCAAACTATACCTTTAGTAGACAGAAGAAATGTCCAATCAAGAGAGATGAAGTTCATAGTAAAGAAGACGTGTTATATGAACTGATCTCTGTCCATGAGATAACCAATAAGAGTTTTGTGGTTCTCATTTATTTTTCACAATGTATTATAACACTTTTCCCTTCTCTTTCAAACCTACAGATTCTCCTATAACCCTCTGTACTCTTTTTCAAATTCAAGGCCTCATTTGTCATCAAATGTTATTGCATAAATATATATTCCCAAATATAACCTGTTGAGTCCATATCATGTTACTTGTATATATGTTTTAAGGATTGACGGCAGGGTACTGAACTGCTGTACCCTTCCCTGGGGAGAGCCACCTCTCCATTCCTGTAGTTCTTTTTTAGGATCGTGCCTCCTGAGCTTTTCCCCATGGAGTTCGGCATCATCATTAATTTCCCCTTCTTCAGCTCACGTTTAGGCAGTAGTATGGGTGAAACCTAACAAGTGTAACTTTTGATGTAACTAGGAGACCCAGTTTCACAGCAAAATCCCTGATACTCCTGGCGTCCACAGTCTTTTTACCCTTTCTTCCACATTGTTTTCTGAGCTTTAGCCATTGGGACTGAGTTCTGTAAACGGAGGCTGCACTCTTATTTCCTGGACACTGAGACCTAAATAATCACACAAAACCTGCATTAATTATAACACTGTTTGACCAATGGCTCAGGTGTATTCCCAGCTAGCACTTACATCTTACATAAATTCATTTCTATTATTTTACACTTACCATGAGGCTTGTGGTTTGTTACCTCAGATCTCGCTTCCTGGGTGTGGCATCTCCTACTCAATATTAATAATTTGGATACATCATCCAATATAATGAGTTAACAAGCCAATTCAATAATATTTGCAAATACATCTCATGGCACATTTTTCTCTGTACATTTACTCTATTAGTTTGATAATTTTAACTTTGTTAACTATTAAGGGAACATCACTATGATCTCCTTAACTCTATTTTCTGTCCAGTCTCTATCACCACTTGCCATCCACTCTACACATGAACTCAGATGTATCATCTTAGAAATCTAATTATATCAATACTATAATTAAAACTTACATTTATATAGCATTTTGTGTTTCCCAATTCTTTAAAACTGCATTCACAGCTCTTTATGTGTAATTTAATTATTCTTAATTCTGGATGTACATACAGTGTAACACAACTTTCTTAGTTGTTGATGATAGAAGCAGAAAAGAAAGAGTGGGGATATAAATTAAATTACATGGATAACTTTTAACCAAATTGCCCTAAAGAACATTTGAAAAACAATATAACAATTAGAAACCAAATACACATTATTTTTAGTTACACACAGAGCTTTCCACAGGGGTGATATCTTAGTTCTATTTACCATTGCTTTGGTAAAACAATGTAACAATAGCAACTTAAGGGAGAAAACATTTACTTGGCTCACAGTTCTGGGTTGTAATCTATCATTTGTGGGTATGTCAAGGTCCCTGAACTCTAAGTAGATAGTTGTGTTCTATTTATAGCCAAGAGCAATATAAATGTATGCTTAATATTCACCTTGCTTTCTCTGTTCTTACATAGTCCAGAATATCTTACCTAGGAAAGGGTACTACCCATAGTGTGTAGGTCTTTCTACTTCAATTAATGCAATAAAGAAAATCCCAACAGACTCTGTCGGAAGCCTGCCTCTTGGATGACTCTAGATTATGCATATTTGATAATTAATGCTAACCAACACAGAAGCCTATGCTTTGGTTTATTTTTTAGTTTCTTTTTTTTATTTTTGTAATGCAATCTTTTACACCATAAATGTTTGAACAGTAACTTAAAAGGAGGCTGCTCTTGACTGAGTTTTAGTGGCTTAGGTCTCTACCTGGCTGCCACTCCTGAGGAGACATCATGACAGAACGCCATGATGGAGAAAAAATTTCATCTTATGGCATCTGGGAAACACAGGAAAGAACTGCACACAAGAAAATTTCCATGATACTTGATTCCATCAACTATTCTCGACCTCCTAATAATTTGGTAATTTGTTGATAAGTTGCTACTTTCATGATCTAGTCACCTCTCATGAGCATCTCAGTTGGGGATCAATCCCTTAACAGAGGAGCTTTTGGAGTTCCTTGTCTCCAAACCATAATGAAGCAGACACCTGGCTCTGAGAGAGATGATCCCACCCCTCACCACAGGTGCAGAACAGTTGGCTCTGCCCTTCACCTGAGAGGGGCAATCCCAGCATAGACCAAGACTGACCAACTCAGCTACCACCCAGGCCCATATCCTGTGCTTTAAGTCTGCCCATCCCAACGTCTATTCCATCTGTGACCTGCTAAAGTGCATGAAGGGACTAGTCCTGTGGAAACACAGCCTCAGGATCTCAAACAATAAGAGCAACAGCAGGATACTTAAGAGGAGTTTCAATGAAGGTTTAGTACTGATAGTATACCAAAAGCCTGGGGCCTTGAACCAGACCAACAGCTCATTACAATGAACAATTGCAGGTAAAGCTGTTTGAGCAGCTCACAGTGTCACTAAGATGAATGAAGAGGCGATGGAGAGGCAGGAAAGACAGAGGAATGAAGTGGGAATTTTTGTTTGTGTTTTTTAATATTTTTTTCTCTTATGGGGGCACAAGGATAGAGGGACTGGGAAATGAGTGAGAGAGATCAGGGTGCATGGCATGCAATTCCCAAAGAATCATTAAAATTATTTTAAAATAAAACAAAAATCATAAGTGGCTGAAGGGATGACTTTTTGGTCAGGAGCACTGGCTGCTCTTTTAGAGGTCCCATATTCAGTTCCCAGCATCTACATGGTGGCTCACAACCATCAGTAACTTCAGGTCTAAGAGATCTGATATTCTTTCCTGGAATCCTTAAATACCAGGCAAGCACACCATACACAGACAAGCATGCAGGCAATGTTTAATACACATAAAATAAAATTAAAATGCAAAAATAACAGTTCAATACAAAATATTAATAACAAATAAACCAATAGAAGACATCTATGAAAATGTGAATAGACTTTTAACAGACAAGTAACTCTAGCACAATGTTAGTAGGAATGTTTGCCATTGCTGTGGGAGGTTGGCAATTTGCTAAAGTTTAATTACATGCCCGATGATGCCACTCCTTACAACTAAAGACAAACGCATGCACTCAATAAAAGCTGTAATTAACTATTTAGCAGTTTTATTAAAAATACAAAAAATATGTAAATGTTCATTTTAAAAGGTTGAAAGATTATTGTGGCTATAAATTAGTTGATAACTGAAAAAATTATTCATATGTGTAACATGAATTATACAAATATAGTGAGCTAAAGAAAAAAAGGCACAAAATCATATTTTCTATGTTTATATTCACATGAAACTTTAAACAAAGAAAAAAAACTAAACAGTGTTCGAATCAAATCAATAGCATCTTGGAAAGAGGAACATTGCAAAAGATAAAATGTTTTGAAACGATAAAGTAGAAAAAAATAAATCATATAAGTTGAAATTATTTGTCAATTACGTTAAAAATTTCTTTACTTCAGTTGTGGTGGCTTATCTCAGGTTTTGTATTTGTCAAACCTAACCAACCTAAATAGGTGCGGTATGCAAATTTTTAACTGTTAAGCAATTTATAATCTAGTAATTTTGACATTTAAAACCTAGCATTTCCCAACTAACATGTCTCTTTTAGAAGTGTACAATTAGGTATTAATTTCTAATGTATAAATAATTATAAGAATGACAAATAGTCTCACAAAACAAAAACAATTTCATGCGAAAACTACAAGCCCAAACCCAGAACTCAATGATAAAATTTATGCTGATTATTCACAAAAATATTTACAAGTACTTCTTTGGTAATACAAAAATAAAGTACAGAAGAGTCAAGGCTATATAATAAACACCAGCCATGAATCTTAATTTGTTTGTCCTAAATATTTTGTCATGAGAAAGGGCCTACTAACACACACACACACACACACACACACACACACACACACACGTGCACACAGTTTACTTTTTTCTTTTTGTTATTAAAACTTTTTCATATATTTTACATACCACAAGAGCTTCTAGCCCTCTTCTCCTCTTGTTCCACCCCCCATTCCCCTCCCCACCCACTCCTCCTCCCATCTCCATTCAGAAAGGACTATAATTCACAACACATGGCTCATCAAGTTTTGGTAGGATCAAGCTCTTTCCCCTGCATCAAGTCTGGGCAAAGTAATCCAACAAGAGGAACAAGTTCCCAAAAGTCAGCTAAGTGTTCGACTCTTAGGAGCCCCATGAATAAACCAAGCTATGCAACTGTCAGACACATGCAGTGGTCTAAGGCCTGTCCAAGAAGGCTCCGTAGGTGATGGTCCAGAGTTCCCAAGAACTCTGTGGGTTTCCCTGTCATAACCTTGATCCCCATTGCTCATACAATCCCTCCTCTCTTTATTCAATCGAACTTAAGATCAGCCTGGCTGTGGATCTCTGCATCTGCTTCCACCAATTATTGGGTCAACACTATCTGATGGCAATTAGGGTAGTCACCAGACTGATTACAGTAGATTGCCAGGTCAAGAACTCTCTCCATTACTGCTAGGAGTCTTAGCTGGGGTCGTCCTTGTAGATGCCTGGGAGTTTCCCTGGCACCAACCAGGTTTCTCCGTACCTAGAAATCCCCTCATATCAAGAAATATCTTTCATTGCTCTCCGCCTCCACCCTGCCCCTAACCTCTCTCCTATGCCCAAACTGATCCCTCATTTTCCGATACTGCATCCCACCTACCAACCCCTGTCCCCTGTTTACCCAGACATCTTTCCAACTTCCCTTTCCCAGGGAAATCCATGCAGCCATTTTTTTTTTTTTTTTGAGCCCACCTTGATATCTAGCCTGCCTGGGGTTGTGGACTGTAGGTTGGTTATCTTTTTTTTTTTTTTAGATTGATTTGATTTATTTATTATGTATACAACATTTTGCCTCCATGTATGCCTGCACGCCAGAAGAGGGCACCAGATCTCTCATTACAGATAGTTGTGAGCCACCATGTGGTTTCTGGGAATTGAACTCAGGACCTCTGGGAGAGCAGCCACTGCTCTTAACCTCTGAGCCATCTCTCCAGCCCTAGGTTGGTTATCTTATACTTTACTCATAATATCTATTTACAAAGGAGTATATATGGTGTTTGTCTTTCTGCGTCTGGGATACCACAAAGAATGATTATTTTTAGTTCTATCCATTTACAAATATCATGAGATCATTGTTTTTCAGAGATTAGTAATATTCCATACACATATACTTTATATATTATATATATATAGTATATGGTTGTGATTTCATGTTTGTCTAAAAAAATTAGGACCTATATATGAGAGAAAATATATTTGTCTTTTCTAGTCTCGCTTATTTCATTTAATAAGATAATTACCAGTAGCATCCATATATTATTTTTTATGGTTGGCCAAGACTACATAATGCACATATGAAATTCTCTCTATCTAGTCATCTGTTGATATAAACTTCATGACTTCACTGTTGCAAATAATGCAGTAACAAACACCGATGTGACCGTATCTGCATAGAATGTTGACTTAGGACCCAAGGAGAGGTGCACCTGGGTTGTGAGTTCTACTTCGAATTTTTCAAGGACCCCAGGACTGACTTCTATAACGACTAGGCTAATGACATATGCATTGGCTGTGCCCTAAGTGTTTACTTTGCCCCTTGACACGCCACATTTTTAAATGTGTAAGGCTTCAGGTCTTGAGTTATGTTTCTCATTCAACTCTCTCGGCTGCTCGCTCACATTCAACAAATCGCCCTTTCACAGTTTTTGTGGAAAAAGCAAAACCCAGAATTCTACACCCTATTTATACAGCTAACAGCTCAAAGAGAGCTTTGGGATTTGCTAACAATAGGAATATTTCACAACTTAACTATTCGCAGGAGGGACCTCCTGGATTTTGCATGATTGGCACAGCCAGTTCTAGCATGTTGTAATTGTCCTTGCCCTAGATTTCATTTACTAATATTAGAGAAGGGTATTTCCCGATGAGCAGCCTGCTACTTCTAGTTAAATTCTATCAGCTGAGGTGGTATTCAGTTTTCATTTAAAGACATCCCAACCAATAACTTTATAAAAGTCAGCATATTCTTTTAAAAGGATGATTGAATAATGGAACTTTCTTTTTGCTGATTAATAATTTTACCCTTAGTAAACTAAAACATTGGATCTTTGATTCTTTTTACTCTTAAGCAGTTTATATTGAAGAATAAGTTCTAAATGAAATTTGAAAATTCCAGGAACAATGCCTGATGTCACATCACATGATCTAAAAGGTACTTTGCTCCAAAATAACCCAGAGTGGCAGCCCATGCACCACCTGTGCTGATGAAAATCCAAACTAAGTCATATTAGCTTGTATTATATTTCAAGATGTGGACCAGGAGTAACTCGGTTCAAATGGTAGCTTTCTGTTTCTATTGGTCCTCAGAGGGAAAAATAAATCTATGAGAGTAACTTTTCAAATTTGAGTCATAAAATACATTAATGACTTCAGAACAAATATTTTGAAACTATATATTTCTCTAGGACATGGCTTGATCTTAGGAACTATTGTTGATAACCAAGTTATCATTCTGGAGAGATACAGGCTAAGTACCTGAACTTGATGGATTTAATTCAAATATTAGCATGCAACAAAGTACATATGAAGAGAATGTGGGCTAGAAATTACAATTAATTTAGCATCACCTTTATATATGTACTCCATACATATGTACTTTTAACTTCTTCCCAGGATTTTTTCTTTTTAAGTTTTAAAATTTTATGTAAATGAGTATTGTGCCTATGTGTTTCTGCAGATCATAGGAGTGCAGTAATCACCCAGGCCATCACACAGTGTTCTATATTGTGGAACTGGAGTTACAGATGGTTGTGAGTGCGCATGTGGGTACTGAGAATCAAAGTCAGGTCTTCTAACAGAGTGGTTACTGATCTTCAAAACTGAGCCAGCTCTCTAACCTCAGATCTTGACTAATATCTGTATGCCATATTTTGAAAGCCAACAAAAATAAAACTGAATATAACTACACCAAAAGATATGGTGTATCTGTATTTGCAGTAAGCAATTATATCATTATATAATAATTGTTGTCTGCTCAAATTTATTTGCCCTCCTCTATCCCTTACCTACCAAGTCTCCAAATCACTCCTTTACCAGTTTTATAGGATAATTTCCAACGTTCTAGATGGGGAAGAAATATGTTAATACAGAAACACATTTTAAACAAACTGCATATATGAATGAATTTTACTTTGCAATTAATGGAATCATAGACTCTAAACTATATATATGTCAGTTTTTAATACACAATATATTGAATATTAGTAACATATATTATTAATACATGTAATATATGTAGTATAATATATGATATATTAAAATAATAAATGTTAGATATATAAAAATTGACCAATAGAAAAAATATATTATATATAATATATTTGATATATAAATATAGGAAAAGCTGAATGAGGGGGAGGGAAAGTGGAGGCGGCGGTGGGGAAGAGACAGAAATCTTTAATTAATTAATAAAGAAAGAAATAAATTAAAAAAAGAAAATATTATTTCCCCTGCTTATAAATAAGACAAAATTATTGCAATGTTGAAAAGAATGTGGCAAAAAAGAAAGTTGTTCACTTCTCATCAAAGGTTAAATCTTATCTGTTGATGAAATATTTTGACCTCATTGAATACAGTGATTTACATACTCTATAAATATGTAACTGATCAGCTCTGTGTGTGTTTCAGAACATAGTTTCTCTTGTTTAGCTCCCATATGTCATAGCTGCTCTTTCCTTCCAAGGGAAAAAAAAAAAAGAATACTTGCCAGAATCAAATTAAGAGAGACAGGATTTATTGAGACTCGTGGTTGGAGAAAGCAGAGCCCATCATGGAGAACATGGTGTTCAAGGTAGGAGAAGCAGACAATGAGTGATCCCCACGGTGGTTGGATAGACAGAGCAGAGGAAGGTTAGAACTCCTGCCTAAAGTGGCCTAGATCTGACAACCATGCTCACATTTAAAAGATTTCACAACCTCTCATAACTAAAGACCACTCAACATATTTATAAATTCAGATCATTTTTAAATGATCCTAGTGCACTTCTAATGAGGTTTCAAATGACAGGGCAAACAGAGATGCAAAGTCCTACACAAAAAAAAAATGTACAAATTTTGCGAATATCAACGTACAGAATTCCTATGAAGGCAGTTCGGAAAACTCTCACTTTTAAAATATAAACTATAGTTTAGGCTGTCAGCTTTTAGAAAGACTTTTTGTACACATGCACACAAAGAATATTCAAAACTGACAACAATTGCTATGCTATATAAATTTATACACAACATGAAATTATTCAAACCTTTTAAGACTCAGGTATAGCAAGAGCCTTCTCATGGGAAGTAACTGTACTATAGAAAAACAAATTGCAAAAAATGTGAATCAATTAAAAAATATTACATATTACATATTAATTACACGAATTATCATATATATGGGTGTAGAGATGCTACAACTTTAACAGTTCATGTTTCTGGGCACTGTTACTTTTCATTCTGGTGTTCAATTTTATTTCTGCATTATTTGAATTTGCAAGTCTGTTTTACTTTTCCAATCAGAAAAAAAAAATCAAGCTGCTTTTAAGCAAAGATATATGGATATGTGTTAGTTTCTTTCAGTTAATTAAAGAATTTTATATTATGGCTCAGATTTATTGAGCCACAAGGTAGAGAAGCTAGCAGGATGCAATTACATGGGTAGTCTTGAAGCCTATTGCTTTGTGTAACTTGGATAGTGAGGCAAGATGGAAAACTACACTTACGATGAAAATGAATCCTGTGAGCCAGTCGTTTTGTGGATAGATTTATTTTTTATAGTTTCCTTAGTGTTTGTCTGAAGGAGGAAAAGACATAACGTAAGAATGGGGATGGTAAAAATATCTCATTTCGTACCTTCCTTTATTGACAGGTGTAAGTAATACCTTATGTTTACAGATCACCTCTTTTAGAGAGTGAGCTATATTTATGGACACCTATTCATCACCAGACCATTCTTGTTTCTAAATTCAGAGATCCATAAGCAGACCATTTGAATAAATCCAGTCGAACAATTACCTAATGACAGGTAATTCTTCGGGTCTTTGGCCAATTAAATTTAGCTTATTTTCTAACTTTGGGAATTGTTTGGTTGAATTAATGTACTCTTGCACTAAAAATATAATAACTAGCTCAATTTCTATTGTTTAAAATATCTTTTACTTACTCAAGAGTACTTAGTTACATTAAAACACTAATCCAACAAAGTGTCGATCAAGTCAGTTGTCTCAATTTTTAATTGAGATAAATCTTTTGGAAGGTTTACTTTAGGAAAACCATTTAAGTCTTAAGCCATCAATCTTTCTTGCATTTAACATTGAATGAAAGCCCACTATCAGCCCTGGACAGGCCATGCTAAAAGGTTTCTTTCTAGGAACATAACCCACTGCTTTTCTTTTCTATTTTATTTTACATTTATTTGTACATTCCACCCACATTTCTCCCTCCCAACCCTCTTCTGGGTCCCCTCGCCACAACCCACTCCCCATCCACTCTTCCCAAAACACAGCCCATTTTAATACAAAAACATCACAATAATGTAAGAAATGAGAGCCTTGGGTGTGCGAAGAGCACTTGATCTCTTAAATCAGGCACAGCTCAGACAAAGAGGAAAAAAAAAAAAAAAACATTCTAGGCCCTTTTTCAGGTTTCTGCTGAAAAAGGGTTAGGACTGGCCTCAGCGTGTGAAAGTCAGTGCCTGAGGTGGCTAGGGCAGGAAGAGGAGACATGAAGGGACAGCAGAAGAGACCAATTTGTGGTCTTTTCTCTAGTCAGTATCTCCAAGAAGCACCCTTGAAATGTAAATATTGCAACAACATTCCAGTAGGCAATGGTGACCGTATGAGAGAAAGGCATAGCCAAAGAGGAGACTGGAGAGTGTTGCCGTATGAAATCTGTTGTTCTCTCTTGCTTTCAGTCTTAGCTCCATATAAAGCAAGGAAGGTTGGAATCGTAGACAATAGACTCATGCTGTCTCTGTTCTGAAAATTGACTTTTGGAAATCACTGGTTTATTCTCTCTAGATCTCAGGTTCCACATCTGTGGAAACAAACACAATATTGTGTTTATATTTGGTTACTATATACTCATTCATCACAGCTAGAATTGGACATTTTCTCAGTAAATGTTAGCTTGAAGTTTTACTCATTAATTTTCTGAAATTGATCTAATTATTTTATAAATGTTTTATTGTGTACCCCCTTTTATGTCAGATTTCTTTTCCTTGCCACAGAGCTCCTGAATGCCCACACTGCTTTCCCCACGTTGGGTTTCTCCACTCTGTTAGAAGTCTTTGTGCTCATGCGGTTCACATTTCATTAGTGTTCCGCTCATGCCGGCTGTATGTTTAAATGCCTTCTACTAATATAACCCAGTTTTGAGTTCTTTACAAACTGGTATAAATGTTTGGATAAGGCAACGCTAGGTTCTCTGAAACCCAACTGCAGAGAGCAAGGACAATGGATCCTGACTGCATAACAAAAGCATCCTGAACCTTCAGATTTGAGAAAAGCAGGGGATTCTGACTCTACAGACAAAGACCTTTCAGATTGTAACAGGAATGAACGAGTCTGGTGAACACCGTAGATACAATATAGCAGAATGTATCACTCTCAGTAAGCCCTGAAGCAGGAAGAACAACAAAGGATTCTGCAAAACACCAGGTAGGAGATAAATGAGGTTAGGGATAAAATTGGAAAAAGAATCTTGACAATTTATTCCTTTCTTAATTCACATAAGAATATTATGAGTGTATTTCTTCAGGGGAGCAGAAGGGTGCAGGAGATTGTCTCCGGAGAGAATAACCTGGAAAACAGGAGATCAGTACTGTGGGTGATTAAAGAATCTCTCCTGTGGGCACGAGAAGACAGTAGCCTACTATTGAGCAGCACATTCTGAAGACAGCACCTGGTCCAGTGGTGCTGTCTGCTGTCTGTTGGTTCTCTGTCTCTTTCCTGCTGCTTTATTTATATTGTCAAGGGCACTGATTGTTGCCAGAGTAAGAAGCAGAATAAAGTGGTTGAAGTTTGTTTCGGAATTAAAAGAGCCTGGAGGTGAAGTCATCAGGGGCGCAACACTGAAGGAGATAAATTCATAATAAATGTATTGAGTAAATAGAAACAGAAATAAATAGATTACATCCATATAGATGATAGATGATATGTAGTTGAGAGAGAGAGAGATGAATGACAGATGATCTTTATATAGACAGATGATTCATAGGTGGATAGATGATGATCATGATGATAGATAGATAGATAGATAGATAGATAGATAGATAGATAGATATAGATATAGATAGATAGATAGATGATAGATAGATGCTATAGATTTTGGCATTCGCTCCCCCATTTCACTTTCCAAAGCTTCTCTGTATAGACATTGGTGTCCAGTTACCAATTAAGACCTGAATGGGAGGTACTAGAAAATTTATAAGAAACAAATTTTAAAAAAAACTAAATATATAGGCATACTTCTAAAACTTCTTGCAAGTATTCTAAAGTTATTATAACTAGATGAAGCTATCCCAGGTGAAACGTCATTATGGTTAAAAATTATGACAATACTATTCCCATTAGTCTGTGGTTTAATAGGCTTTTATTTTTTGCAACACTTGGGGTTCTGATTTGTTATTTTTATTAGCATCTCACAAAAGATGAAGCACAGCAAAGAACTGTGTACCAATTTAAGGCCAATTAAAAGTTTGCTGTGATGGAATTGTCGTTTACCAATAGTGACATCTACTTCTTATGTTTGTCAGACACAGTGAAAGAGCTATCTTTGCATCACCCAGTGCAATAACTACAATGACCTCATTCATACATGCTGGAAACAGTGCTTTTGAATACAGGATACCAACAGATAAAACTGATCTTTAGATGCCAAGTGAGATCTCACAGTCTTATGACATGAATTTCCTGTTTGGGATCATAGTAGCAAGTAACCCTTCCTTGTGAGCATTCCTGTGCTATAAATTAATTAAAAAATCAACTCAATTACCTTCAGGCATGTTTTTTTTTCTAAAATACCCATTGATTAACTTCCTGGAGAAACTGTTATGTGACTATGCCTTCACTCCTGGCACTGAGGGACACAATTTATGGGTTAATTTTGCACACTGGTAGATTAGTTTCAGCTCAGCTTATCTGAGCTCTGGCCTATGCAGAATATTGAACGGGCATCAGAATAAGCAATAGCATGTGTCATCCCACTCCCTGAGCCTTTAAATCTAGAAGTCAATGAAGGATTGATAACATGTTAGCTCACTTACCTATTATTGTCCACTAATTGAACTCTAATTAGGAAAGGAGATTATGTATATGACATCTCCTTGTCTTTTGTATTTTTGTCTAGCAAACTCAGAGAGAAATCAGAAAGAATAGCAAAAGGCACATATCTTGAAATATAGTTTTTTTTTAATTTTTATTTTTTTTAAATTTAGAAACATGTTTTATTTAAGATATGAAATATAATTCCTGATATATCAGCTTTCCACAAAGCTGTGACTACATAGCAGTTAAACTCAAATACAAAAAAAAAAAAAAAAAAAAAAAAAAAAAAAAAAA
>NW_026068170.1:298224-318656 GCF_014885135.2 Alexandromys fortis
GAAAGAAAGAGATAGAGAAAGCACGGAGGCTTTCAGATATGTTCATTGAGTGCAACTCTGACAGTGGGAATCGGGGAGTTTTGTCCTGTGACATCAGTGTCACCGTCTCCCTTTCCAGCTGTCTTCTATGTTCTTCTATGTCCACTGCACAGATCCTGTAGCAGAATTCTTGGCAGAGTCAACCTCACATCTTCCTGGGAGACCAGGTTCAAGATTATCTGTCCACGAACTAGCTGATACGTCTCCTACCGTGGCTCCTTTCATTCCGTTTTGCTGCATTATGCTTTGTGGTGGATTCTTAAAGCTGTCTTCTTCAGAAGATGTTTGTCCAGGAACTTGAGAGTCTTCTTTGTAGAACTCATCCAGCCATGTTTCTGTTTCAGTTAAAAAAATCTTCCCTCTTTCTTTCCAAGAACTCCTAGTAATTTCAAAGATGAGATCTTACACAGCTTCTGAGACAGCGTGGAAAGGACTGGGAAACACGACCCAGTATTCTGCACCCAGGAGTGGTTCTGTAATCAGGATGAAATCCCCTGGCTTTTCTAATGATGACTGAAAATGAGAATCTGTTTTTCTACCACTGCCAACACCTGGTCTCCGCAACTCTCCAGCCACCGCAGTCAGGACACAGACTCCAATCTTGTTACAGTTTCTTTTTATTTATAGCACTAAGTTCAGTGTTACAAATGTTATTTTGATTTTCATCCTTGCAGTGTGCTTCCCGCCACTAAAATATGCCAGAGACCTGCCTGAATTTCCTACATGAACTAAGATTATCTTGAACTTCTTTAGGGTATGGTGCAGAGCCTATCTCTACAGGCTTTGCTTTAGTTTGGTTTTCTCTACTCACGGCACTTTTAAAATCTCTATTCATTGTATTTGTGCAGGTCTGTAGCTTAGAATTCCATCTCATGAATATGTCACATTTCATTTAAGTCTTCTTGTGGTAAGGGGAACTTGGAATGTTAGGAACTTTCTCTGTGTTGTGGACAAAACTCAAAGGACCCTTGGGCCGGGAGTTGGTAGCACGTGCCTTTAATCCCTGCACTCGGGAAGCAGAGGCAGGTAGATCTCTGTGAGTCTGAGGCCAGCCTGGTTTACAGAGAGAGTTCTAAAAGAGGTGAGAACCTGGAACTCAAGATCTGCCTCAGTTACACGGTAAACTTGAGAATAGACAAGGCAATAGGAGACTGTCTCAAAAAAAATGAAAAAATAACTGAAAGAACAACCAACATTAAAATGACACACAAAACACAGTTTAAGTATTCATGAATTAGAAAACAAAGCATTTTCTACTTTTCAAATTATTTTAAAGACGGAGACATGGTATAAGAAGCAATCATTTTACTTATGTCTTTTAAAAAGATTTTGTTAGTTATTCTACCACAAAGTTGGATTTCATCAAGAATTAATCAATCAAAATATCTTTCTTCCAACAATTTTATAGGAATTTAGCTGTAATCACTTTCAGGATTTGTCAGCATCACTGATGGATGGTTTTCTCTCAGGATCATTGTCTGTGTGTAACTGTTCTCACCTCTAATTCTCTACTTTAATTTGGTGATAACTCATGGAAAATAATACAAGTGGATGTCAGTCATGTTTGACTTTAAAATTTCACTGCCATAAGAAATTCTTCAGAATGAGAATCATGTCAAAATTAGATTCCTAATTAGCATTGTCAATTTGAGACAGTGTAGAAAAACTGAGAACATCTCGACTGAGTAATTACCCTTAGAAGGTTGTTCATGGTCATGTCTATAGGGAGTGTCTTGATTATTAATTGATGTAGTAGAACCCAGGAATTTTGGGTGGTACTTTACTGCGGCAGGTAATCCCAGACTGTATAGGGAAGCTAGTTATGCATGACTCTGGAGGAGCCAGAATAAGCCAGCAAGCAACATTTCCCCATGTGTTTTACTTCAAATTCCTGTCTCAGGGTGCCCTGACATTCCTTAATGATGGATGAAGACTTAAAGGATAAACCAAATAACCCACATTCTCTCCTAAGTTGCATTTTGTCAAAATTGTTGATCACAGTCAGAGAAATTATAATTAAACAATTGGTTGTTGTTGACTCTTTTGCCTCAAAGTAGAATGAAGATTGTGCAAAAAAAAATGGAGTTTTAATATGAGAAAAAGGAAGATGACAGAGAGTAATGGAGAATGAAGATAGCCAAAGTTTTAGGACATACAAGTATGAAAGTATAAAAGTCAACACAAATAAAAACATGAAATCAACTACTGTTATCACAAAGTGAATATCTCTAATATTGTTTAATTTCTAAAATCCATCAGTCTTTTAGATGTCATTTTTAACTGTGTCTGGAAACTTACACCTGAAATTAAAGTTAGTCAGGAGTCTGAGAAAAAAGGATTGTTTATTCAAAGATAGTGAGCTCAAAGTCTGACATGGAAATGCTATGTCAAAAGATGTGTAAAGTCTGGTGATATATGAGGCCTACTTCTTAATACCCAGTAGTAAAAGAACAGAAAAAAAGATACAGGTATAAACATAAATATTTTGAAGGCTTTTGACCAGTTAGCAAAATAGCAATGGTATGATTCCTTCCCCAGGGCTTTGAAAAGAAAACCTAGTCGTGGTCTTTTCTTAATTGGTTTAGAATGCCAGTCATGAATTACCACTTTCAGAGCAAACCTCAAAAGCAATGAGAAAGTGGTCAGTTATCACAATGGCTGCTAAGCCATGCCACCATTGCACAAGTGGACACATCTTGTCTGGGAGCTCTGTATTGTCCTATGTAGAACCCATTGCTGGATAAGATTATACATGACTTTTCTCTTTCAGTAGTATGCATAACACCTTCAGGAACCATTCAATATAGCCAGTATGAAAATCATTTCCTCATAAGTTTAAGACTGAGTTCTGTGTCCTATATGCAAAGTTTATAATGCTTATATCTATAAGTTTTTAACAACTGTCCACTGTTGGCAACTATCCCAATGGTAATAGCCTGTATTCTTTTAGGTATATGTAGGGCATCCCTGAAAAAAATGAAATAATGTATTTATAATGTTTAAAAACCAATGATTCATTTAGCAAATGCTTCATTATAAATGTGTATTGTGAAATATCACCTTAGAGAGCATTATGTAGCAAATACTGAGGGTTTAGATATTGATGCAACTTTGCACAGGATTATAAGCAATACAAAGAAACAGTCAGTACTACCAAAATCATTACAACAGCCAGTCAGGCACTAACTGGTTAACTTTTGCCAAGTGTAGTCAGGTATTCCTTGAGTTAGTTAATGTCAGCACTGATGTTTATTAACTATTTGAGATTACAATAGTTCTCATTTCTATGTGTTTATATTTGAATACTCTAGGAAATAGATTTGGCTAAGTATAACTAAAATAATTCCCTTGTTTGAAATTAATATGATTGATATGTTTCTGTTTTCTGAAATCTTGCCAATGTGTGTTAGAAATTTCACAAAGACTTTTAGAAAGCAACTGAATGATTTAACTGGGAAAATCTTTCAGTATTTTGTCCAAAGTAAAAACAAGAACTCTTTATGTTGACAAGTGAAGAATGATTTGCTTGTCATTTGTAATTGTTGAACTATAAAGTTCTGACATGAGAAATTAACAACAAAAATTCAGTGACCTTTCCCTCCAATGATAAAAGTAAACCCTTTGCAATAAATTCTCCTAAGTATACCTTAGCAATGCTCTTCAAAGTTCCAGCTCTGTAGAGCTCTTCCTAATATACAGGTTAAATCAAGTTAACTAGGGAAGAGTCTGGAATTGGTTAGAATAACCTTCTCCAGCCAAAGGAAGGTTAAACAGAAGTATGCACCGCACAGCACAAGTCAGAAGCAGCATGTTTTTCTGTTGTCTTCATCTTTGGCTCTTACCTGCCCCCACTTCTACTAACATACCACTCCCATCTCATTTCTTCCTTGTTTCATTTTTTTTTTTTTTTTGAGACAGCATTTCTCTGTGTGCAGGCCCGGTTAATTTTGAATTTACGCTGTAAAATGGGCTAGCTTTGAACTCACAGAGATCTACCTGTCTCTGCCTTCTGAGGAGTGCTGGGGTTAAAGGTGTGCTCTACCACTGCCCAGCATTCTCTCCTTCTCTAAAAAAAAATACTTTTTAAGAATTTAACACATGTAGACAATGTTTTGATTATATCCATCCCCTTAATTCTACCTTAAACTTTTGTTATTTTATTGCTTGGCTTTTACCGTACACATCCATGCTTATATACTTCTTTGTGCTCTCTTCTACCTGTGGTTCTGTGGTTCTTACCAAGGCCTCCAGAATTCTTCAAAGGGTAGGCAAAATGTTTCATGTGCTGTGAAGATTCCTAAACATTCTCACCAGAATTTTTCTTCACCATTTTCCCCTGCCCTTCTATTTTAAACATTTTTAAACACTAAAAATCCATGTAACAAATACTGCAGTAGGCTGTTTTCTTAGAGCTTAGGTTTTTCACAATGTGAATCATGTACACACGGATATTATGTGGTCTGTTAGTTCAATTTTAGAAATGAAGAAAATCAGAAGGACATGAATTGAGAGGATTCCTCGTGTGCATACAGGTATAAAAGAGAACAGATATTATTCATCCTTAGAAGGGGAAGTCTATGTTTCTCACAGTAGCCATATACAAATAAGACCTTTCAGCTTGCATCTTAATTATCTACGTGCCTAACTTCTGCTCTGTGTTAGTCCTCAGAATGTAATAACAGATGTTACTCACCATTTATATTCTTCTTTTCAACATTTAAAATGTTTCTCACATACTGATCTAACAAATGTTTACTGAACTGGGGTAGTTCCTGATCTTTTATGAATGTGACAGCCATCCAACTATATCAAAGAGCAACCAAGATTATTCTCTTCAGAATCCCAAAAGCATACAGATCATCTCCTGAATGATCTCCATTACCTGCTCATCTCTTCTCATAAGAATGTCATCAGAACTTCCGAGTTTTTAGTGAGTTTTGTTTTGTTTTAAAATACCTTTCTTCGTGGAAACACTAACGGAATTCCTTAGGAACTCGGTCAGTATTCTAGCCATACTCAGACATGCATTACCAACCCCTAGACATGTTTAAGATCCTGTTTATCATTCGCTTTGCTAGTCCACGTATTCACTGACTTGCATAACGCCCCCTTAACCTGCTCAGCACCTCTTTCCATCAATTAGCCCGACTATTGCATGGTTGGCATTCTATCTACTTCTGTGCTTTGTTTCTCTTTACGCTCAACATATTCACATGCAAAACACTTTCCCCTGAACTGTATAGGAAACTAGAAATCCAACTATTTGAAGAACAGCACTCACAATGCCCTACTTTTACTATTACTGTGGACTCATTTAATTTATCCCTCTATTGGCCTTATATTTTTCCTCAAGAACAAAAGCCATTCTCAGAAAATATCTTTAACCATGTTATTGGCCAGCTGCCACCCACCTCTTATAGACATTATTAAAGGAGACAAAGGGATCGATAAAGACAAGCACATGAGCAAAACTAATAAAGTTATCTAAAAAAAAAACAGACAAAATGTAGTCATCATAGGCCATCAGAGGCCCTAGAACTATGAAAATGATGGATGATAATATAGAGTCCAGAAGACATATAAAACCTACCACACATAGCACGACAGAGAGCCATGGACCTATAATACTACAGTGCTACATGAACCAATTCATGGATTTGATTACATGATATTTTTTGGGAATCCATCATGCACACCTTACACTAGGAAATAAATTTAATAAGAAAATATTCCTTCAGGTTTTACTCAGATAAGAAAAAAATGTACCAATGAATTTTGAGGCAAAAAGGCACAGGGAAACAGATTTCATCTGCTTTCTCTGAAATTTTACGTGATTTACTGAGGAACAATTTTCAAATGAATACAACATGAAGTTCTTAGCAGAGGTGATATTAAATAATTTCTTCCTGTGGTCTGCCAAACAATGTTTTTCAAAGTTTAAATTATTTCATTTAAATAAAAGCAATGTCTCTACATGGCATAGGAAAATATAAAGTGTGTCAAAGGAAATGAATTATGTACAAAGTCACCCAGCCGCAAATAGAGTCCCCATGTGTTTCTGGACCTTTATCTTGTTCCAGCATGTGCGCTAAACCTTTCAAATTTCTTTCCTTATAGCCAGATCTAATATTTTTATATAATATGACAGATTTTCCAGGAGCACAATTTCCCATGACAGAAGAATTATGGACTTAATGAACTTCCATAAAATCATTGCATATATACATTTAGAATTTTTCCTACTTTTATTATTGTACTTTGTTTCATTTAATTTGTTGATCAAACATACAGTCATCATTTATATTAATGGTGCTCAATGTGATATTTTAACACATGCGTATGACATGTACTGTCAAAATCAGGTCCTTCTTTAATCCACTCTCCACCTCCGTTGGCACCACTGGTTACCAAAATTCTGCTTTCAAATAGAAAAAAATTAGCTTCCAAATATAGAGGATGAAAAACTGGTGATACTTCTCTCTTTTGCCTTAGTTTATTTCATTTTACAAAATTATGCAGTTCTTTCTATATTGTATAAGTAACAGAATCTATTTCTTCTTTCTTAATATTTAATATTCTTTTGTTTATGCACCGAATTTAATTTGTATATTCATCAGTTGATGAGAATTTGTATTCATCTTCTACCTTGGTGCTTTTCTATATGCTGATTTAATTTCTTTTGAGTTATATTCAGGAGTAGTGTAACCAGGTCATTTAGCTGTTCTTCATTTAATTTCTTAGGAAATAGCCACACTGTTGAAATATATTCCAACAGTATGAGAGAGCTCCTATGTCTCTGTACCCTTACTAACCTCAGCTTTTCAAAGTTATACTGCTGCATCAAGAAGCATGGAATTCCTTTCCACATTTTCTTTCCTACATTCTCAGTACCAGTTATCAGATATACAAACATCATGTCCAGGAGGAAGTGTGCCTTTGACCCTTACAATTTTTGACATGTTGCCTTCTACTTATCTCAAGAAATAACTACACTCTGGTGTCTCAAAAAACAAGTGTGTTTACTCTAGAAAAGTAGTGTCATTAATAAACCATCTACAGCCAAATGTGGTGGCAAACAACTGCAATCAACTACAATGTGGGATATTTAAGCAGGATTGATGTGAGCTTGAAGTCAGTCTGGACGAAAGTCCTGAGATCCTGTCTGAAAACAAACAAAAATACACTGACTACTAAGTGATATTTATTGACTATGTATATTTTACATTGCTAAAATAACTGAGATACTTAATAATTTTGTTGTTCCTTGTCATTTTTAATTTCAGTAATCTTTTTATAAGTCTGATCATCTTCAATTTTGCCACATGAGAGACTGGTGTGGTTTTATTCATTGTACCTCAGACCTGTCATAGGGATTAACTCAGCACATACTCACTAGCAATTATATTTGAAAGATTTAATAGTGAATTGAATAGTAAGTGAATTGATGAACAAAAGACTAAAGTTGACACTCTTTCAAAGCCATTCGAAATATTCAATATGCTCATGTTAGTGTTTTACACATGTCTGGTTCTAGAACATTTCCCAGTCATTTAAAGAAGAATATTTTAAAGAAAGAGTATCTTCTTGTTTTTAATTGACAAAAGTTATAAGTATTTATTATGTATAATATAGTATACTTAAGTATGCCTACAGGGATGGCAAAATTGAATTAATAATACACATCCTCTCACACACATTTCATTTTTTAATGAGGAGAGGACATTAAGATCTGTCCATAATAATGTTCTAGTATAAAATACCTATGCTTTAACTATGTTTACAATAAATCTTTTGAGCTCATTCCCTTTATCTGTTTTTTGTGTACTTCGATCAATGTCTCCCAAACCTTCATGCCCTAGACACTGATAAGTACCAAACTTTTCACTCCTAGGAGGTGAATGTGGTGAATTATTTGAACTAAGTATATATTTCATTAACAGTGGGATCATGAAATGTCTGTGGTTAGCAAAATAGCCCAGAAGGAAGCCATGGTCCAGAAGTGGCTGCTGAAATTACCAAGAAACTGGAAAAACAGGAGAAGAAACACTTGAAGAAGGAAAAGTAGAGAATGCCTGCACTGGCCCTGGCATCTTCAGAAAACAGTAGCACTGCAGAGGAGTGTGAGGAGAGACATGAAAAACCTGAGAAGAAGAAAAAGTCAAAACCCCAGGAAACTCCACAGGAAAATGGAATTGAAGATCCACCTGTCTTCTTGCCTAAAAGTCAGAAAAAGAAAGCTTTTCACAAGGAGGAGTTGGTCAGTGACCCGGGAGAGGGGACTACTAGCAGCTTAAGTCTTCCCAAGAGGAAGAAATCATCACCAAAGGAGGAAATGGCCAGTGAACCAGAAGAGGCAGCAAGCCCCATCATTCCCAAGAAGAAATGGAAATTTTCTTCTGAGGAACCTGAGGCTGCTGCTATCTCTACAAAGAGTACAAAGAAAAAGTCCCAGAAAGCGTCCCAAGAAGATTAAAATGGACATGCTTAGTGGGAGGGGCATGCCCTGAAGGTGACAGTTCCTATCCAGGATTAACCCCAATAAAAACACACAGAAAAAAAAGATGTGTCCATAATAATGTTAAAATAGTGAATGATTTGAACTCTATTTATTTCATTAACAAGTTGTCTGTTAATGAAATGTCTGTGTTTAGCAAATAGCCCAGCTATGTTTCCGTCCACGATATCTTCCTTTATTGTTAAGACCCAGTAACATTTCTCTGAGACACCTTCAACTTTTGAAAAAGCATTTGTTGAATTAAAATGTAATTACATCCTTTTACCCCTCCTTTTTCTTCCCTCCAATCCCAGCCAGGCTAACTTCCTCTAGGCTTTCCCATCTCTGCCTACCACCTTTCAATATGGTGACCTCTTTTCCTTTTATTATTATTGCTATTTATTTATTTATTTATTTATTCTTCTCTCATATATTATATCCCAACCACAGTCTCCACCCTTCCACCCCTCTTATTCCTCCCACCTCTCCTCTCTCCCAGATCTGCCCATTCTTCAGAAAAGAGCAGACCTCCCAGGTCTATGACTGAACACAGCATAACAAGATGCACCAGAACTCAGCACAAACTCACCTATCAAGTCTGACTAAGGCAACTCATCAGGAGGAAAAAGATCCCAAGAGGAGGAAAAAGAAACAGAGTCTCACTGTTAGGGGGTCCCACAAAAATCTCAAGTTAAGCAGCCACAAACATACAAAGGATATAGTGTAGATTCATGTAGGCTGTTATGGCTAATGTTTTATACAAATGGTCATTGATAGACACCGTGGTTACTTCCATGTCTGTCTATAGAGCATAGTAGTGAGTGGACAAGAATGAGTGCTGGTGCTGATTCCATCCCCTACTCATTAGTGAAGTACATTCTCAGTAGTGGCATAACTGACTCTAATGCCATAGCAACTATGGAAGGGAAATTTATTAGGGATTACAGGCCAAGAGGTCTACAGTCCATGATGATGGGATGGAAACAGCAGGTGTGGTGCCTGAGACAGCAAGAGGTGAGCTTACATCTTAAACCACAACAGGAAGCAGATTAGCAACGTGTCTGCTAGAAAAGTCATGAGGCTTTCAAACCTCAAAGACTGCCTTCAAGGATTCACTTCCTCCAACTGAGCAGCACTCCTAAGCTTCCCATAGCACCACCAACTGAGGACCAAATACTTAAACACAAAAGACTGTGGGAGATATTTCTCATTGAAAATATCAAAGCATATTTAACAAATGGTGCTGGAATAACTAGACATCAATATGTAGAAGAATGAAACTCGATCCATATCTAACACCATACACAAAACTCAAGTCCAAATGGATCAAAGACCTCTACACAAAGCCAACCACACTGAACCTCATAGAAGAGAAAGTGGGAAGTACACTTGAACACATTGGCATAGGAGACCACTTTTTAAATGTAACCCCAATAGCACGGACACTGAGAGAAGCAATTAATAAATAAATGGGACCTCCTGAAACTGAAAACCTTCTGTGAAGCAAAGCACACAGTCAACAAGACAAAACCATAGCCTATAATGAGGAAAAGATTTTCATCAACCCTACATCAGAGGGCTGATATCCAAAATATACAACAAAACTCACAAAATTGTCATCAAAAGAACAAAAAATCCAATAAAAAAACTGGGGTACAGGCCTAAAAAGAGAACTCTCAACAGAAGAATCTGAAATCATTAGCCATCAGAGAAATGCAAATCAAAACAAATCTGAGATTCTATCTTATATCTGTAAGAATGGCCAAAATCAAAAACACTGATGACAACTTATGCTGGAGAGGTTGTGGAGTAAAATGAACTTGCCTTCATTGGTGGTGAGAGTGAAACTGATCCAGCTTCTTTGGATATCAGTATAGCGATTTCTCAGAAAATTAGTAAACAACATTCCTTAAAAACCAGCAATACCACTTTTGGGTATATAACCAAAGATGCTCAATTGTACCACAAGGACATGTGCTCAACTATGTTTATAGCAGTATTGTTTTTCATAGCCAGAACCTGGAAACAACTTAAATGCCCCTTGACCAAAGAATGGATAAGGAAAATGTGATACATTCACACAATGGAGTACAACACAGCAGAAAAAAATAACATCTTGAAATTTGCAGGCAAAGGATGGATCTAGAAAACATTACATTGAGTGAGGTAACCCAGACAGAGAAAGACAAATATATGCACTCACTCATAAGTGGCTTTTAGACATAAAGCAAAGAAAAATAGCCTACAATTCACAATCCCAGAGAACCTAGACAAGAATGAGGACCTTAGGAGAGACATAGATAGATCTAACTTACATAGGAATTAGAAAAAGACAAGATCTCCTCAGTATATTGGAAGCATGGGGATCTCGGGAGAGGCTTGGAAGGGAGGGGAGAGAAAAGGTGGGAGAGCAGAGAAAAATGTATAGCTCAATAAAACTAATGAAAAAAACCCAAAGCCATAAACTGATTTGTTTAGATTGATGAAGCAAAGAAAGATAATGTAGAAAGTGAAGAATCTTGGGTGGGGTGGAAGCATCTTGTCTAAGGCTAACATAAATGGCTAAAAAAAAAAAATGAAGCCAGTTAAGGGCTGGGGAAAATGATTCTCTTAATACAGAAAAATAAGAGAGAATCTATAGAATCTATTATAATGTTGAAACTGGGAACTTGTGGGAATATTAAGGAGGAGGAGCAGAAGGAAAAGAGTTGGAGAAGTCGAGAACACACATAAGTGTATGGAACACTGTCAAGCCACTGGCATTTGCAGTCAGCAGGCTCACACACAAGGAAAAATACAGCTACAAGAAAAGGACAAAACCAGTTGCCTTTGTCCTAACTTACACGTATTTTTATACTGCCATAGTATTCAAACCTCTGTCTCAAAAGCTCATTTTTAATAAACCCATCATACTTTCATCTAAAAAAGCTCATCATTTACTCTTCTGATTCTTAGTGGTTAAATGGTTAGTTTATTGGAAAAGAATTCAATATATTTAAATATTGTCTAAATTAGTTTTATTCTAAAGTCAAGCTAAGTTTTCCCTCACACATATTTTTTTTTCATTTAAGATAGATAAGTTGGGCATGGTGATGGCTGCTTCTAACCCCGTCACTCAGAAGTCTAAGGCAGTAAGAACAGGAGTTCATGACCATCCTTCTGTACATAATGACTTTCAAGCTAATATGACCCATGTAAGGCATTGTCTCAAAAACAAACAAATGAATAACAACAAAACAGAACCTGAGAAGAACAAACAAATACAAAAGGAAAAAAGAAAGAAATCACGGAAGGAAGGAAGGAAGGAAGGAAGGAAGGAAGGAAGGAAGGAAGGAAGGAAGGAAGGAAGGAAGGAAGGAAGGAAGGAAGACAAGGACTAGCTAGCTATTTCTGTCCTGGCTAGTTTTATGTCAATTTGACACCAGCTAAATTCATCTGAAAGGAAGGAACCTCAGTTGAGAAAATGCCTCCACAAAATCTAGCTGTAAGAGTAAGACATTTTCTTAGTTAGTGATTGATGAGGGAAGTCCCAGCACATGGTAGGTGGTCTATCCCTAGGTTATTGGTCCTGCTGGCTCTATGAGAAAGCTGACTGAGCAAGCTGTAGGGAGCAAGCCATTAAGCAGAAAGTACTCCTTTACATTTTCTACATCAGCTCTTACCTCTAGGTCCCTGCCTTATTTGAGCTCCTATCCTAACATCCTTCCGTGATGAAAAGTGTAAAGCAAATAAACCCTTTCCTCCCCAATCTGCTTTTGGTCATGGTATTTCATTGCAGCAATAGAATTCCTAAATAAGACAACCTCTTAACATATTTTAACCTTTGTCATCTTCACTTGAGATAGATATACTATTGTTTATTTATGATTCCAATGAGAGTTCTTCAAGATCCTGAATTTGCCATGTGGCTAAGAGTCCACTTAATAATAATGATAAATTTTTGGCAATGCCTTAGAAGGTGATTTTATCATGTTTAGACAACACAGCATATATGTTCACAAAGCTAGATGATACAACCAGCTATACAACTAGGACAAACACACACACACACACACACACACACACACATACACGTGCACACCATAGAATATGCATTATATTATGATCATAATAAAGACAAAACAAAGTTAAGTTAAATCAGGCTCAAAAGATACAATTCAGACTTCTGGTAAACACTAAATGTATGAGATTTTTCCACCATAAGATAATAGTAAAGTAGAAAGTGTACACTCTAAAATAGTGGTAAAATACCTATTATGGTCTGGTAAATACATACATCAATACCATGTCTTTTTACTAATATAATATGCTGTATATAATGGTATTCACTAAGTTTTCAAATGACTGTGTCCTATAATAGGTGAGTTTACTCCAGAATCATAGCAAACACGAAAATAATTGATTGTGCTAAACATGATGACTATGTCAGTAAGAAATAAGAATTCTTTATTTTCATTAAAATATTGTGGTATCATATGGTATGTGTGATCTGTCTTTGTCTAGAACATTGTTTTGCAGTGCACTATTATATTTCAATTCTAGGGGTGTAACAAAGCTCTTCGATAGATTGTCAATGTGTTTGTTTAATTCAAAGAAGTGTATAGATCATACGAATTTGTAGGACAAAAGATAAACTCATTAGGTAATAATGGGAGCAAGTTAAAAGATTTTGTTTTCAATGGTTTTACTATACACTCCTAATTCTGTATGGTTTTCAGACCTGTGCCTTTGTGAAACCTTTTCTGTTTACTTTTAACTTTTCCACTTGGCAATAAGTAATATTACTACAAGTGACTTTCCTCAGTAATAGCAGTAATAACATATTATTATATTCCACTTTGGAGTAATACTGTCTTTTCTACTGATAAAATATATTTATGAAAAGAAAAACAAAGAAACAAGACAAAATACCACTCACCTGAATTGTTTACCAAATGTTCTCTAAAGAAAATTTTGAATGGGTCTCCATAAATCACATTTTTACCAAATACTCGTGAACAGACGGCACAACAGAACAATTTATCTTATCCCTTTCTACAGTACAAAGTTTTACTGTATCTTTGCTGCAACACAGTTTAAATCATCTCTCTGTGAAAACTGGCATCCTCAAATCTCACAGCGAGGCAACCAGTTACTCCTAAATCCCTTTGTTAGAACTTTTGATACAATTTAATCCACCATAATGACCAAATTTACATAGCATAAAAACTCTATACACCGACACAGCCATTGCACACTATAATGAGTACATTTCACAAAGAAAATACCACACATTTTATGTTCTAAAGCATATTGACAATCTAAGCACAGGTTTTTTAGAGTAAAGGTTGGTGTCATATTTTCAGCAGATTTACAGTGTGCTTGTTGTGGAACTGGGGTACTTGTAACAAGCTGGCACAGAAACAGTTTGTGAAAAACTGTTTTACATGTCTATTATAAATAGCATTTGCATATAAAACAGTAACATATTCTGTATCTCAACTGACTACCATTAAATTCAAGGACCAGATAGCATATAATTGTCAAGAGATCCTACTTGTCTTCCACTGAAAATTATTAGCTTACTGTTGTGGTTATACAAAAAGGCATACCTTATGAGTGTGAACGAATTTATTAAAAATGTTATCATTTATATTGTTATATTATATCTTAGAACCCTGATTTTTATAATGAGAGACAGAAATGGAGAAGATCCAGATGAGAGGGGAGGCAGAAAAGGACTAGGAGAGAGTAGAGAAAAAGGAAATAATCAGGATACATTATGGGAGAAAAGACATTGTTTCCAATAAAAAGAAAAGCAAATGTAAAAAAAAAAATAAAATAAAAATAATCCAACACATTTTTTTTGAAAAATAGAATTCTTGGAAAATATGTTTATGGTATTTCAATATTTCTCTGTCTTAACGGTAAATTTTGTGCATGAGAAGAGAATATGAATAGATATTTGAAATTTGTATTTTTTCCAGAGAAAATTGGGACAAAATACAAAGCAAATAAAATCCCATTAAAAATAAAAGGCTACGTTTAAATTTTATGTTGATTAAAAATAAAACCACAAGGTACTCCAGGAAGGTGCTATTACAAAGTGTACTATGTAAAGCATCAGAGTAGCAGGGCCTCCTTGATACCTTGATTCATGTTCTTTGGTAGTATGCTCATTAATGCGATCACTGAACCATTGGTATTTTTGTTTTTAATTCTGATGAAAGTTCTGTATTGTCTCCATTATATCTGTACTAAAGTACATCCTCACCAACAACTCCCTGTTCTCCATATTCTCCTCAGCACCTGTTTCCTTTTGTATTCATGATACTAGTTATGGTAACTACAAGAAAGTGCATTCTCACTGTGTCTTGCAGCTGTACTTCCCTACTGAATAATGATACTGAAAATTTTGTATGCTTGACAGCCATTCATATGTCTTCTTTTGTGAAATTTGTATTGTTTTTCATTTTATCAGATTATTTCCAATGAGGTCCTTAAATACTATAGGTGTTAATTTTCAGATATACAACTTGTAATTATTTTTCTTATACTCCATTGATCACTATCATTTGCTATGCAGAACATTTTCAATTTGATGTATCTATCAACCAATTAATGTGTAAAGAAAATGTAGTGCATATAAACTAGCCATAAAAAAATAAAATACCATCATTTGCAATAATATAGCTAGAACTGGGTAGCACTATATTAAGTGAAATAAGTTAAGCATAGAAAATGAATACAGCACGGCAACATTAGCCTGCAGAATCTAAAATAACTTGACCTCCTAGAACTAGAATGCAGAGTACCAAGTCCTCTGTACTAGAGTACTAGGTACCAAGACCTGGGCAGAGTACAGAAGAGGAAGTGTTGGAAAAGTCTTGCTAGCAGATCTAAAAGAGGTCTAGATAGCAGTAGTGAGTTACTGAGTTCTATTATATAGTAAACATATGGAATATGTTTAAATAGTGAACTGCATATATATTTAAAAGCTAGAAAGGAAGGATATTGAGCATTTTATCCTAAAAAAAATGATAAATCTTTGAGGGCACAGATATGTCTGCTCTGATTTAAACATACTCCAATGTGTGAATGTACTAAAGTATCACTTAGTGTCTCATAAATATGCATAATTTATGTGTCAATTAAAACATAATAAAATGACTGTAATTTAAGCTGTAAATAAAATAACCATATACATAAACATCTTAGATGGAGATTTAAACTTGTTTCTCTCCTTAATTGTTTCTGTCTTATCATCCTTCTGCCTTTGCTAATTACATAATTGATCAATTATTTTAGTTCTTAATTTTGAAGAATGAGGCAATTTTGTGGCTTGAAAACTTGGGTTATTTATTTGTTTGATATCCCAGTTACATGAGAAAGAAAAAGTTCCAGGTCATCTGCAGTTGTATGAGTACAGAGAGTACTGCAGGAGAATAGCCAGTACAGCGATGCTACGTGGAAATCTTAATTATATGTGCGCTGTTTATACCCATAATAGCTACTGTTCTTCCATTTGTATTCATAGAATATTTCATTTAGTCTCCCAAGAATGCAACTATCATCCCTTAGCTTTGTCAAAACCATAAATTTTATATAAAATGCCAGTTTTATAGTTCTTTTTAAGTTATAATGGTAAATGTATCTCTTCTGAATCATAAACTTGTTCTTTTCTCTTAAACTGTAAGTGAACCTACCAGATTTGTGCTGAGGATTGGATTGTTATGCAAATGAGACGAGAGACACTGTATTAACTCAATGGTCTGATTGTATAGCCTGAACTTGCATGTTCTCTGAAATAAAGGTTGTTTCCAATAATTTGACTGTTTGTCCAGTCACAAGAAATGCAATTAGATATTGAGAGTCTTTTACTAAAGCCAGTCAACCTTGTCAAGAAGATATGACTGATTTGTCAATATATTTACAATAATGATGGAAATATTTGACTACTAGGTTTCCAAAATTAATGCTTTCCCCAGAAATCCCCTGTACTTGAAAAAGCTTTCTTCTCTACATCTCTATATATGGAAACACTATCTATCATTCTAGTCAAACAATTTTTCACAAATTTACTTCTTAATTCCATAGTTAAAAACCATTGCCCTGTGCAATCAGTTTTTTTATTGTGATACCCAAAATGTACCAGCAGCTGTGGAGGTAGTTCTGACATTAGAAGGTTTGCCAGGCAAGAATGAGGATATGATTTTGGATTTCTGTTACTTGCATAAAAAATAAACAAGCATGTTGGGCATACATGTAACTCCTCCAGTAGTGGGGCTTGCAGAGAGATAAGGATCTCTGTGGCTATTCTAAATTCTCATTTTTAAAACAATTTCAAATATATATTTTTTCTTGAAAGATCTGAAATTGATCTAGACATCTTTCACAACCAACACTAGAAATATTTCTATCATCTATACACATATTCTCTGCTCTTTCTAAGCCCTGATTATGTTTCTTTCTATTATCATTATTCCCTCTTATGCCATATGATAGCTATTATTTTCTTTCCTTTATTTCTTTTTTTGAATTTATGCTAATTATTTGTCCATACTTTCAAATAAAATTCAGCATTAGACAGATAAAATCTATCTTCTCTGGAAGGTTGAAAAATAAGCCAATGAATAATGTATGATGTTATCTGTGACTTATGATCGATACAGTCAAGCAACATTCTTTAGTGACTAACTGCTATGTGCTAGGAACAGTACCACAGAGATCCCAGATACTACAGTGTAGTAAGAAGACTTGCCTAGAGCTCTCAGTCTTGCAGGTGATCCAGACAAGTAATATGGAATTTAAAAAAAAAAGCATTCTGTAACTATTCTTATCCACATGTCTAAAAGTAAACTATTGTGAAGCAATGGCAAAATATTTTCCAAAAAGAAGTGATAACTATCTTTAGTAAATTCGTTTTATGAAACACTATTTTATCTGTGAGATTTTGGAGTGGTCAGATACAGAATCATCTCATGAAGAAGATTACATAACCTCTCCATGTCACATCCTCCCCCATTATTAACCCCTAAAAGCAAAGATTATTTCATTCATGTTTATATAATGAGAAAGGCTGACTACAGCTGTCAGTAACTCCTTAGTAAGTCTTTCTGTTACTTCATCATAAGAATTACTGGCTTCTGTTAATGATAGCTCATACCCTTCTCTAGCCTCTGTGGCCTCTGCCTAGGGCCTGTCATTGTGACTTAATCATTATGATATTTCTAGGGTTCCTTGTGATGGGAGGAAAGGTGGCACCCAGGGACTCACACAGGATAAGTAGGCATTCTACTTCTGAACTCCTGAGGTACCTCATATAGTCTAATTGTTTCAGTATTGCTAGTTAGGCTAAATATCCTTCTATCTGTACAAGTGAGGCTAACAAAATTTTATACTTTGGGAGCAGATTGTTTTAAACATACAAGGAATTTCAAATTGAAGAGGATAAGAGAACTTGTCTCAACACATGATCCAAACATGACAATTTTTCCTATGTTATGCACATGTTTCACTTTTTCTCCATAGACTTGGAGAGTAAGGGACACACTACTGAAAAACTGATATTCAAGACAAACAGAAATAATTTCTCTTCCAACACTGCTCCAGAACCTTACACAATGATACATTCTAAAAATTATAAGAACCAGCATGGTTTGTAATTTCAGTATCTACCAGTCAGAACATTTTGAAGTTAGTTAATGCCGTTTTATGTTTTCATTGGTTTATCTGAGTCAACTATTAAAAAGCTGTCAATAAGATCCAAAGAACGTTCTTTAAGAACAATAATTGGACTATATGTGAAAACTTTTAGTTTAAATCGGGAGTGTTACCACACACATAGAGAGGCTTCAGCCTGGAGCTACTTAGAACTGAGGTCTAGCCCAAGAGTAATCAGTAACCTTTGAGGAGTTATTTTCCAGGAATGCATGAGAAATGTGGCTTAAGAAACCACTGGCTCTTAGTGAAGAGAAAGTGGGAAGTAGCCTTGAACACTTGGTCACAGGAGACTGTCAGGGACCGCAGGCCCCGACATAGAAACTATCTTTCCATATCTGGACTGGTATGGAGGAGTGAGTAATAACCAGACACAGTTCACACCGTCATCATGGAAGGGCATCTCAGGCTTCTTCCCATCCTGATGATCTATTCTCTTTCCAGGGCTAGGGAAACACCTGCAACTTAGTCACCAGCTTTATCAAGTGATCTACATTTTTAACAAAGAAGAAAGGAGCAATACTTCATGGCTTTTGTTAGTTGGCTGTCTTACTTGTTTGACAGGGTTGTATCTGCTTAGTGGCCAGTGCGCCTGCCTGTAAATTATTTTAAATGAAATATGGGCCCACAGGAGACCACTTCCTAAATACAATACCAGTAGCACAGACACTGAGAGCAACAATTACTAAATAGAACCCTCTGAAACTGGGACATTTCTGTAAGGCAACGGACACAGTCCCACATATTTTTAGATTTTTCGTGACTTTTATCATGAAAGAATGTTGGATTTTTGTTAAGTCCTTTTTTACATGTTAAGAGGTAATTGTGTGGTTTCTGTATTTAGTTTGTTTACATTATAGATTACAATTATTGATTTATATAGAAGAACTTTCTCTGTGTTTCTGGTATGCAGCTGAATTGATTGTGGCAGAATCTTTTTCATATGCTCTTGAATTTACTTTAAAAGTATTTTATTGAGAAATTTAACTAATGTCATCAAAGAAGCCATTCAATAATTTTATTTCCTGTTGTTATTGAATCCTGCTAAATGAGAACAATATTAAACCAACTCTTAATGACTTATCCTTATGCCCATAGTTTAGAGCAACTCTCTCTCAACCCTCATCTGAGAAACTTCATTTTGTGGTTAGTGATTAATGAAGAGATCAACAAAATTGTCTAAGTGCAGAGAATGAAAGACTCCAGAATACTCAGCCCCTTAATAAAACATCTACCTTCTACACCTTCATCGCAAAGCTTAAAGATCATTATGGAAGAGGGTGCAGAAAGATTTTAGAGTCAGCAGTGAATGGCTATAAGGAAACAAGTGTGTTCTGCACACACCAGGGCAGTCACACATATGTACTTGTAGCATCTGTTAAAGCATGCACAACATCTGTAAAAGCTCAATCCAGACATAATCAGCTCAAATTCCACTTAAGAACAGGCAATCACAGAATGAAACCATTTTCCAACTCTGAAATGGATGGCATCACTCTGTGTTCCTCTTTTCATTGCACTGACAAGTGTCCTCACAAACCAACGCCATTACTCTAGCAGCCTCATTGACAGTGTATTGTTGTTTTTTCACATTTGTTTCTACTACAGTGAGAGTCACACCACTAGCAGCTAGGACTTTTTATCCATTTACTTTCTATTTTGTGGAGGCCCACAGAAGTGGATCTGTAACACCTTGACTAAATGTCAGAGAGTTCAGACCTATTCTTGTTTCTTTAAGGTTACATGGCATTAATTTTAAACTAATTAGCCTATTATCTCAGGCTTCTTACTAACTCTTATATCATACAGTAACCCATAACTCTTGTCTGTGTTAGCCATGTGGCTTGGTACCTTTTATCAGAGAAGCATTCTCATCTTCCTTTGCATCTAGGTGATGACTGTAGACTGAACATTTCATCTCCCAGAGTTCTCCTGTTCTAGCCACCCTGCCTGTACTTCCTGAATGGCTACTGGCCAATCACTATTGTATTAAACTAGTGCAAATGACAAATCTTTGCAGGATACAAGACTATTGTCCCACAGAACTTCCCCCTTCCCCTTTTTTTTTCAAAACAAGAACTCTGAATATGATCTCCTTTGTTTAGCTATTTTCATTCCCATTATCTGTAACAACATGTAACCAACACTTTATTTTTTTTTCGTTTTCTTTTTTTTCCTTTTTTATTATTTTTATTTTTTT
>NW_026068170.1:320342-377768 GCF_014885135.2 Alexandromys fortis
CACGATTTGTTGACAGAGGTTTCTGTCCTGCCTTTTATGAGTGAGGCATTCTCATCTTGCTTCTTCTGTGTCTGGGTGACAACGACAGACTGAGCCTTTTCTCTTCCCAGAATTCTGCTATTCTGATTGTCCCACCTATACTTCCTTCCTGGCTACTGGACAACCAACATTTTATTAAATCAATACAAGTGAAAAGTCTTTACAGGGTACAAGACCATTGCCCCACAGCATGGTATATTCAAAAACACTTTTGAAACAGGGTCCCATGAAGTAACCATCACTGGGCTAAATTCATGATACAGACACAGTTGTGCTTCTATTTACTGTGATTGATCTTCTGCCACTTGAGTGCTAGGACAAAAGGCATGCATTACATGAATCCATTTTAAATCCTTCATTTGTATTAACCATAAAATATCATCAGTGTTGAAGATTTTAATTTGAACATTAATCTAAAACTGCTTTAAAATTCATTCATAATTAAATTATTGTAACTTTTGTCAGACACTTTTATTGTATACTTGAGATTTGAAGTCTTTGGAAAGTTTCTACTTATATACTACAAAGACTTGATATATTCATTGATATTCATGAGTATAAGGTTATCCTAATAATTATACACTGTGTAAAACAGGCTAAAATGTCTATCTTTTAAAAATATACTATGGATGTTTAAGAAAGGTATATATGCAAGTAATTCTAATAAATTAACCTTATGGAACACGATCTAGTGTTCAACTCTTTTTAAACAGGAGTAATAAAAAATTTACTCTTTCTAAGCATTATTTTAGATTTCATTTTTGATGTCTTCTTAAGTAAATTGTAGGTTGTACAAAAAATGCAGGTTGCATTATACTAGAAATCTCCTTTTGAAAAAATCAGGGATGATGTTAATGTGAACAGCCTCAAATCTTCTTCACTATTAAGTTCCTAATCAGATATCACTTGGACAGCCAATCAGAAGTAAAGCATTGATCCTGGGGCTACAGACATACCACAGTAGTAGATCTTCTGCATTGCCTGCAGAAAGCCCTGCATCTCATTCCAACACTAATAAGTAAATATATACATGCATAAGCTTAGATACATCTTTCTTTGATAGCAGAACTTTACTTAACCATGATTTCAAGTACTGAATATATTTTCATCAAATAAATAAGCCATGTTATTGGTTTTACAATAAGCTGAATCTTTGTTTTTTTCCCGATTGTTTTACTTTTTATTATTATTACCATTACCATTATTATTATTGTTATTATTATATTACTTAAAAATACCAATCCAAATTCCCACTCCTTATCCTTATCCCACTCCTTTCCCACACCCTCCACAGCACCTCCTACCCCACCCCCATCCAACCTTAAGAAGGCCATGCACCTCACCCTGTGGAAAATCCAAAGCACTCCCTAATATATCTAAGTTGAGCAAGGCTTACATCCGAAGAGAATAGGATCCCAAGAAGCCAGTACATGCTTTAGAGACAAATCCCAGTGTCACTATCAGTGGCCTCTCAGTCTGCCCCAACTGTCAACCCCTTCAGAATTGACTCCCAGTCCAGTTGGAGTTTGTGAGCTCAAGAAAACTGTCTCAGTGGATGAATCACTTGTGGTCTTGGATTCATTGCTCATACTCTCACTCCTTCCACTCTTCAACTGGATTTTGGGAGCTCAGTCCAGTGCTCTGATGTGGGTAACTGCTTGTACTTCTTTTGATAGCTTTTCCCACTGAATCTTGGATTTAGTATGTAGCACATGTCTTCTGTTATTGGAATTCTGACCTTTTGAACAACCAAGTGAAAATCTCCAGTGTATACCCAAGATTTTGCAGGTCAGCCCCAGACCATAGTCAGTATCTGGGAACTCAAGATACCCTTGCTGTGAAGCACAGCTGACTGTGCATGTCACTTACTCTAGACTCATACAAGACCAGTTGAGTTCTCACCATATTTGTTCTGCCTTTGCTGATAATTAATTTTCCTTATACTTTCTGAAACAATCAACTACTCTTGAAATATCTTTGTTTTCTAAAAATTTATACAAGCAAAAACAATAGAGAGCTAAGAGAATAAAGAAAAAAACAAGCAAGGTAGTGAGACCCCAGATGTGGAAATTGTCATTCCAGACAACCCACACCAATGTGTTTCCCTACCTTTTAGTATGTATTCTCATATATTCAAAGTGTTTTAATCTCTTTTTCTGCTGCTGGCCTTAACTTTTTTAATTGGTATTCCACTTAACAGTCACCAGGATCTTTCTAATTAACAAATATGTCTTTGTTACTTATCTCTTGAAATCCTCTGGTAACTCTTCACATTTTTTAATTTCTCTTTTATTGCCATATATTAATTGCACAAAGCATTTTCATTATGGCATTTCCCAAATATGCCAATAATAGTCTTTGATCATATTTATACTCTCTTTTTTTAAACAATAAAATTCCAGATTTTCGATATGCCTCATAGTCTCCTCGGGGAGCTTCATTTTCTTTATGATTTGCTACTATCTCTCCACAGTTTACCACTTAGTAATGCAAGCTCCCTCTACATATCATTTAATGGTATCCTACAGTGTGCTATGGCAGGATCCTGTAGGCTCCTGCTGGCTCATAAGGACTAGTTATTAAATATTCAGATTTTTTGCCAATGACTATTAAATAGCTTGGCAGCTTGAAATTACCCGTAACAAGACTATACATTATGGGGATCACCACCTGCTACAAATCAGGCTTCTTTCTTTTCAGATGGGCAGCTGATCATTACTAAAAGCTGTTCATGTACCACAGGCAATAATACCCTAAGGGTTTCATATTTTCATGCCCTTGAGTTTGGAGGCCTGCAGAGTGGAGATAAAATGGAAGCTAAAGAAAATGCTGCAAGGTCCATCATTTCTTAGTGTGTGTAGAAACATATAGTCAAAGTCCTTAAAAAAAAATCTTAGTGCAAACTGAACACCGTATGCCCTTCATAAAAGAACAGGTTTAATCGCATTGAATGCAACAAAATCATTTTGGAGATTAATATGAGTATGCAAATTAGTTTGTTGTTACATCAGAATTTAATTAAGTTTCACTGCATTGCAACTTCATGTTTAATATTTCTAAGTGCAATAATTGATTTTTGATTTGTACCTCACGCTGTAATATTCATGCAATATACACTAAAACTGATTCTCAGACTTCATCATTGCTGATTAAACTAGTAGCTAGTGAAATTCTGCATGTCAGACCATTGTTTTCTTTCTCAGAATTCAAGACTTAGAAACATTATCCAAATACCTACTGAAAATGGCATAATTTCAAGTGGAACTGAATTTATTTGGTGACCATTCAGTGAGCCCACTGAGGAATTTTAGATCTGCTATTATTTTCTTTATGATGTATGTCTAAAATAATTTATAGTCTCTTGTTCTACAGAAAGCTTAAGAGATTGGAGTATCTTTTTCCATAAAAGCAAATAATTACTCAAAATTTATTAGATTATTATAGAAAAATCTCACATCACTGTTATAGAAAGATTTAATCTGTTACTACTAGTTAACATTTTGAAGATAACTAAAATTTCTGAGTTGAGTACTTAATGAATCTAGAGAAATATGATGAGTTCAAATAAATGTTTTAGTGTTTTAACTTCAGATTTTATTTAATGTCAATATGCCTTGATGATAAACAGATCTTAAAACATACTCTAAATTTTGACTTTCACTCCATACCCTTGTAAAAGTGAAAAAGGCCATGGACATTAACTAGTAAGAGGCAAAATAAGCTTTGTGCCAGAAAATAATAATCTACATTCTTAACCTGAATTGTATTGGCCCTGCTAAGTATATGCTCAGTAAATTAATGAATAAAGTATAACTGAAGAGACTAACGAAGTGATTTCAGCTGTTTTTCTCTTTATAGGTAACATGAAATGTTTCTGTAATTAATACATATATATTTGTCACAATATGTTTTGTTTAAAATGAACCTACTAATAGATCAAGTTCTTGGGTATCACAAAGAAGATGACTGAAATAGTTTCTAGGCTATGTAACATTTTCTTTCATTTGTAACTTTAATGCTTTTAAGGATTATGTATATCCATTGTGATGACTCATAATTACTTACGGTAATAATCCATTTTGGAAGCTATTCATTATCAAAGGGTAGTATGTAAGTTATTATTTTCAATATCTGACTTGTTTATTCATTCTTACTTTACTTATTCATTCTTGGCTTCTTAGAAGCATAAGATTTCTGTATGCATAAAGTCTTCCTCAATGTTAGCTACCACTGCATCCTTTAATTCTATCACATAACAGGCATTCAATAATCACTCAGTATCTTTAGTGACTTGACTTATTGAGTAAAATGGGATAGAATGTAATTCCCAGTTAAGGTATTCTTCTCTTAATCTGTATTATTTTGTCGCTGTTTGTATTTTAAAATTCGAACTAAATATGGAGGATAAATTTGTTGATTCTCTTTTCAAGCCTTAGTTAATAAACAAACTAAAATATTTTAACATTTTGTTGTCCAAAACATCAATTAGTTAAATTTAATTAAATTTCAAGGCACGAAGGGCTCAAAAGAATGCCTCCACCAAAATTCAGTCCACATATGTTCAAAGAAAAGCTGTGTTTACCTACATAGACTTAACTCAGAAAGGTTAACTTACAAAGTGTTTGCCTGTTCTCTGAAGACAACACTCATTTCTATGATCTATTTCATATCCCCAAACTACCTAAATGATTTGGGAAACAAGATTCCAACAGCATTTATCCTCTCACTTTCAGCTAGAAAATACCCCAATCGTTTATCATGTGGTAGATCTCTCTGATATCTTATAGCAATAAACTCACGGCTAACATATGGTGTTATTTAGCTGTGTTACAGAAAAGATTAATCAGCTGACAAAATGTCATTATAAAGGAAATGTTCTAAACTGTGATTTTCCTTTTCCCCTTATTTATGGGCAACCTGCCAAATTCACCTACAGCTAGTTCAAAGAAGGACATGTGGAAACAAAAAGCAAACTCTTAAATTATCCCTGGCATTTAATATATTTGGATTACCACACTGAAAGCACACTTGCTTATCAAGATAAACATTGACTTTTAATGATAAATTACATTGTGGTTTTAGTGTACGTGTGAGAACTGCCATGGAATCTTTGAAAGCAGAATTTCCAACCATCTCTCTAATTACCTAGCTCATGTTCTCAGTGTTGGCTTCTGAATACTCAGAGTACATCTTTGTAGTGAAAGATAATACGCCCATAAAAATACGAATATGTTGAATGAGTTACATGCCACACAGCAGAACTCATGTATACAACAACACAGTACAGCTCCCTTATTTTCCAAGATGAAGTTTTAACCCATTACTGGGAAGATGTATTGGGGAAAAAAAAACCCTAATCAACATCTAAGCCTCTTCAAAGAACACGTTAGGATAATTAAGTCACTTGCTGTCTGAGGGTGATCTTCAATCATTCTCTATCAGGAAAGCAATTTCATTTCTTCATTTTAAAAAGGTGTGTTCATTCATTGGTACTCTCCTACGTTAATACGTTGTATTCAGATCTTACCCACCCTTACCGTCCATTTCCTTTCATAAACCGCTTCCAGCCTTCTCCCACACTGCTGCCCCTTTTAAGTAAAACTTTTTATTGTTTTTGTCAACGCCTTGCAAGTATTATAAAAAATAAAATATTTACACTATATAGGTTGGCATCATTTTTCACAAATTACAATCAATCACAAAATCAGTAAGGAATGGAAATCCATTTATGGCTAGCTTAGAACGCCCTGTGATTTAATATATGGACAACCATTATTGGGCCTTGTTGTTTATTGTGCCTGAAGGCCTTAGTTATGTCTCAACTTAGGGAAACCCACATTATTTGTATGCACCATTTTAAAGAATCACTTCATCCCCCATCACTGAATCTCTTAGTGAGGAATGTTCTTTACCTTCAAGTCACAGACATGAACGGAGGAGTAGAGAGGAAGAGCATTGATTTGAAAGTCTTGTCTCCAGTTCACCTGCACTGAGCAGGTTCTGAACTAATCTCACCTTTGTCTTACCTATATGTATCCCAGTTATAGATTTTCAAGCATTTTTTAAAAAAGTCTATTAATGCTGCTCATATTTTATTACATCTTGCTATGACTTATTCCCTTGCTATGGTTATGTATTTATGAATTTATATATCCACTTCATAAAGTCAATGAAGAAACATTCTTATAACTTCCTCACACCCTGCTGGATGTAGAACATATTAATTCAGAATACATTTGTATAAATTAACATGCTAAGTATCCACGCTGAAATTCAGACTAGCTAGTACTCTGAACACTATCTTATTTATAATTTTCAGACTTGAATTATGCTGTCTTTTAGTGAAATAAGACAATCCTTCCTTAATGAGTTCCATTTGAAACTAGCGAATTCAATGTTAAACTTGAAACTACAGAGATTATTTACACTGGTAATGTAATAAAAATGAGTATCATTAGTTCCTAGGGCTAGTGACTAATCTATTTAAGAGCACACATAAGCAAAGTAGTTTAGTAGAAGGAAAATAAGCGTGGTAAAACTTGATGTTTTTATACATAGTAAACACTGGCTTATTCAACCAAATTTATGTTGAAAAGAGAGTAATACCTACTGGATTCATGAAATATTCATTGAACCTCTGCTAATAACATGTTTGGCTACTAGGTGTTAAGTTCTCAAATACACCTAAATGTTATCGTCTTCATCAAAGAATCTACTGTGGAAAGGAAGAGACAAGAAATTTTTCAAGTGAGATTTAAGAATGCAATATGGTACAATCTATAAAAGTGACACAAAGTGCCATTGAAACCTACCAGAGAAAGAGTTACTGAAAAGGTCATTACATCACAGCTATAGCTGAAGAATGATAAGAAAATAGAAACTATTCCCAATGGATAAAGGGAATTCTCTTGTTTGTCTAGAACAAAACCTTCAATATTTCATCACTGATTGAAGAAAGATCCCAGTTCAACAATTTGTAAGCGTAAGTAACAACAACAACAACAGAAAAAAGCCTTCAATGTTACAGTCAGACAGAGTACAAGGTGCAGCTGTGGGGATCACCTGTGAGAGGCCTTGGAAAGTTGTTTAAGTCCAAATCACTAAAAGCCTTTTTGGCTCAAGACCCAATGGAAGACTCACATAGATATTTTTGCCCCATCAAGAGTACAGAAACTAGTGTGTGTGTGTGTACTTGTGTAGTTGTAGGATTGGGAAGTCAATACCAAGCTGAGGGAACTGAAGGCAGGGAGCCAAATATTAAATATTTGTTGAAGCCCATTATATAGGCTATATGGCTGAAAGGCAAACATAGACATAGAGACTTAGAGCAAGGAGAAAGGAGTGAAATATTTCAAGTGAGGTTTTGGTGATTCACTAAATACAAACAAGGGGCTAAAAAGTAAAGCTATGACTTCAGATTTCTGGCCTAGGAAAGACATACTTAATTTGACCCATGATTTCACTAATATAAAGTTAATAGATATAAAGAAGGAAGTGGTTGGAGGATTTTAATGGGAAAGATAAATCTAGTCGAGCTTTGGGCTGCAAAAATAATATTTAGGAGCTTATGGAAAATATCAAATTGAGGGATAACACAGCAATTAAGAATACTGGCTGTTTTTTCCAGAGGACCTGTGTTCAATACAGAGAATCGACGTGGTTGCTCACAGCTATCTATAATTACAGGGAATCTAACTCCCTCTTCTGGTCTGGTCTCTGCGGGTACCAGGCATGCATGAGACACTTGTATACACATGCAAACAAACAAACAAAAACACTCATACAAATTGTAAAAGATAGGAAAAGAAGAGAATATCAAACAAACAACTCGTCACATTAATGTAATCATCTGGAAGGAGGCTCCAGTTTTTTCAAACCAAATATTTATTTATTATTTCAGGAAGTATTTGAGGGCCAGACACGCAATATCTGTAGCTAATTCATGTGTGCATTATCATCCAAATGTTTACATTAATACAGGAAGATGATATTGAGACCACAGCAATAAAATAGGCAGCCATGAGATACAAAAAGATGGATCAAGTGTTGAGGATACACCCCACTATATTCAAATCTAAGGTTCAGCTGAAGTAGGATCAAGTAAACAGACACATTATTTTGGAAAAACTAAATAAAAGAGAATTTAATGTCAAAAACAAGATAAAGAAAGGTTTAGATGTCTTAAAAAGTTTATGGCAGAATGATAACTGAAGATATCTTTGACTTTCCAATTAGATGATTTTACACACACAATTTTAGTAATTTTTAATTGTAGAGGCAATTGAACAAATTAGTATTTTGAAGACGGAGAAATTAAAGTTAGCTTATGGAGACTGCAGAGTGATTCGTTTTTGTTATAATAAACGTGTTAAGCAGTTTGTGTGATGTTTTTATTTTCATTCAGTTGAGCTGCTGGACAGGGGGTATCATGGAAATCCCTAAACAACCCAGGCTATTCCTAAGACAGACGACTGCTCTCCACAAACTGACAGCAGGGCCCCATTGCCAAGAACAACACCCACACAACGCACTGAAAATGGAGAAGTCACGTTGATTTTCATGTCCAACTTTAATATGAAAGTTTTTGTTTCTTCTTATTATATTGTATTTTTATCATGTTTGGTTGTAATTTTAGAAGCTTTTTCTTTTCTAATGAGAGATAAAAAGGTAGATCTGGAGAGAAAGTGAGGCAGGGAGAAAATGGGCAGAGTAGAAGAAGGGTAAACTATAATCAGAATATATTATATCAGAAAAACTCCATTTTCAATAAAAGAAAAAAGAAAATCTAAAATAATTGATTACCTTGAAGATTTTAATAAAATGTATCTATATAATGACTACATATACATATACAGAGTCAATATATTTACATATCAGATGAAATTGTGTTTGGCGCAATTAATTTCAGTATGTTCAAATAAGTTTGAAAGTCAGAGGTGAATTAATCTTGTTCTTGGCTGGCAAAATCAAATCGCCTGGCCTCTACTCTCAGACATGGACCTTGCCAATATGCTTCCATTTACTCCTAATTTATATCTCCCTAAGATTTACTCTAATTAAATGTTCAGTGAAACAGTACATAAAATAGAAATATAGTGTTTGCTAAGGACACATTATTTACATATTTCAATGATGTACGGCTTTAATTGTAATTGGATTGTGGAATATGAGTGAATTGTTTAAAGTAGGATATTCATGAAATGATCTTTGGAAACCTTGGTATATAATTATATTCTTAAAATTTGTAAGGAAAGGTAATTTGCATTCGTGTTTTGGATGGGGTGATTTAAAATAGTTTTAAATAACTACCTTTCAGAATGAGATTGCAAAATCCTGCCAAACTGTGCATTTCAGCAGGCTCTACATCATTCAACAATAACTTTAAAAGGAGGTTGGTAGTTCACGAGAGAACATCATGGACATGCCCTTTATGCATGTTTGAAGGGTCTAACTGGTTAAAAGCATAAGTAACACGAATGAACAGCAAGAGAAACACAAAATATTGGATCCCACGGAACCGCTAAAGAAAGATCAAGGGGGATTCTGAATTTATTTATATTTCACAAAATATTTATAGAATCACGTTATTAAAAATTATATGTATTACAAACAGAATTTAGAATTTGACATTTTATTAGCATTTTCTGAAAGAATACTACTTTTTCATTGACAAGTATAAAAAATTGAGTGACTGACTGTGTTCCTTTCTGACTCATGTATATTGGAAAATTTCCAAGGTCTATTGCTAGAGAAAAATTTAATCCAAACACATAATATCTCTAATAATTCAATGACTCATTTGCATTTCTTGTTAATTATAGCCTCACTTAAGCATTGTTCACTATAGAAAATAATTATGCACAAGATAAATTATATCTAGGAGGGGCTAGTGGTTCCATCTATAAGACTCATTTTAAGATAATTTATTGATATTAAATACTTATATAGCTTTCATGGGAAACTCCTGAAAACATTCTGGGTAAGTTTTAAAATATCCAAAATTGAATGTAACCTATAAAGACAAAAATTAGTTCTTTGCATCTAAATATTTTACATTTTAGTCAACAAAGATTTGGAAAATCAATAACCAGGTGCTAAATATGTGCTTGACGGTGATGCAAACAAGTAGCATTATTAGTCAGATAGAGCAAAATAACACAACAGTAACATCTCAGTTAGAAAACTCATGTAGTGAACATAGTTGAGCTCATGTCCTTATGGTACGATTGAGCATCTTCGGGTATATACCCAAAAGTGGTATTGCTGGGTCTTGAGGAAGGTTGTTTCCTAATTTTCTAAGAAATCGCCACACTGCCATCCAAAGGGGTTGTACCAGCTTGCATTCCCACCAGCAATGCAGGAGTGTTCCCTTTACCCCATAACCTCTCCAGTATAAGTTGTCACCAGTGTTTTTGATCTTGGCCATTCTTAAAGGTGTAAGATGGAATCTCAGAGTTGTTTTGACTTGCCTTTCTCTGATGGCTAAACATGTTGGAGCATTTTTTTTTAATGTCTTTCAGCCATTTTAGATTCCTCTGCTGAGAGTTCTCTGTTTAGGTCTGTACTCCATTTTTTATTGAAGTTTTTGTTCTTTTAATGACCAGTTTCTTGAGTTCTTTGTATATTTTGGAGATCAGTCCTCTGTCTGATGTGGGGTTTGTGAAGCAGCATTATTTGTTATAGTCAGAACTTAGAAACAATCTAAATGCCCCTTGACCAAAGAATGGATAAGGAAAATGTGGTACACTTACACAATGAAGTACTACAAAGCAGAAAAAAATAATAACATCTTGAAATTTGCAGGCAAATGGATGGACCTAGAAAACATCATATTGAGTGAGGTTACGCAGACCCAGAAAGACAGTTATCATATGTAGTCACTCAAGTAGTTTTTAAACATAAAGCAAAGAAAACTGTAGCCTACACATCACAATCCCAGAGAACCTAGGAAACAATGAGGACCCTAAGAGAGACATACGTGAATCTAATCTACATGGGAAATAGAAAAAGACAAGATCTCCTGAGTAAATTTGGAGCATGGGGACTGTGAGAGAGAGTTGAAGGGAAGAGGAGTGGAAAGAAGGAGAACAGAGAAAAATGTATAGCTCAATAAAATCAATCAATGAAAAGGGGGCTTTAGAAACAGCATATTTTCCAGCCTTCATTAGTGGAACAATCTCCCCATTATTACTTGCTCCTGCTGCCATTATAGTTTATTCTAATATAAGGCAGAGTCAGCAAAGCCAGGTGAATTTAAACTTAAACCATGAGGTAAAATAAATCTTTCCTGCACTGTTAATTTTCTTTGGTAATTTTTATCACAGTAGTGGGCTAATACAAAGATAATATTTCTAAAAAAAGATAAATATACCCAACATCTCCATATGATGGTACCAATACTAGCTTTTTAGAGATTTATTTTATTTTAGTGATGATCTTGAATGTGTGGGGACATATATATTTAACTATGGGTTTCTCTTGAAGCTAAACCAGGAAAATACATTTTTTGGAGATTTAATTATGTGCAGTTCTGTGCAGCCAGGTGTGCTCTAAGCATGGAACTCAGGTCTTCAGGAAGAGAAGTATGTGCTCTTAATTTCTCAGCCATTTCTCCAGTCCCACTAATATTTTAAGTTCACTTCATAACTAAGTTGTTTGAGAAAACCCTTAAAAGTCCAGTTCTGGTTTAATTTCGGCAATTCTGTTAATTTGGTTATATTATGTAGCCTGCATTTCTACTGTTCTCTGTTATCTGGAAAGACAGGCTATTTCCTGCAAGGTCTTTGTCTCGTAGGTTTTTCTTTGCCAGGGCAGCTTCTGAAAAGCACGCCTGCTCCTGGTGCATTTAAGGGTTTTGATTTCTTCTGAAATGTTGTATGCTCATGAGTTTTCTAGTGGTGTCTTGAGTTTATGTGGTCTGCATCTTATATCTCTGGCAGCTGTGTTGTCTTTGCTACGCCAGCACTCTTCAGTCTGCTATCACTGCAGTAGGCAGGATAATTCAGTAAGAACTGTTGGAGCCCATGATAAAAAAAAAATGCTTCAATGAACAACAGTATTCAACTTTCTGTGCCCATCATTAAACTCAGAGTTGGCAAGAAAGCTGATGCCATTACCACTTAATCAACATCATGTTATAGATCATGTTGGTCTTCATAAATTTACCCAATCATAGGGCCTCTTAATTTTCCAACTGGTTAAACTAGACATTGATGCATAAGATGTAATCTCCAGCTCTCAGTGGCCTCAATCAACAGATGTCTGTTTCTTACTGTATGAGCCATTTGTCCATAATGACTTGGGCTTCACCACCTTCAGTAACATCAATGGGCAACACCATGAGAGACACAAGAAGTGTTGCATATATAAGACAGGACATACTAGAATTCTGTGTCACACCCCACCTCGACCGGCAAGGAATGACGCGACCACCGGAGCTCTTCTCACTGCAGTTTATTCCAGGACTTTTTACACTTCTCTCTCTCTTCTTTTCTTCCTCCTCTCCTTGACCTCTCTCTTTCTCCTTCCTCTCTCTCTCTCTCTCCCTCTCTTTCCTCTGGGCAAACCGTCTCCCAGCCCTTAAGTAGGCATGGGCTGCCAATCTCGGATTGCCAGGTGGGCACTGCCCATAGGTTCACACATATGCAGGCAGCTGATAATCATTGCATGATCATAGCATAGGTCAGGCCTTAGCCGTTGCAGGAGTTGATTATACATCTCCATGAGGTGTGACATCACGCAGTTCACTGCAATTCTGCTTACAGTTTACTGGACAAAACATGGCACAAGGTCCTATCAAACTTTTAAGAAAATGCTGATATGCAATTCCTATATTGTGCCCTGAAGTAGGTGAAGAGGAAATAATGACAGGCATCACTGAGGTTCAGTATAATTTCCAATTGCTTATATAAAAGATAAAAACCGTGTCATAATTTTAAAATATTGTGTCTATTGGCTTCAGTAGTATGTAGCAGAGAGAACCACCCTGCAAGTTTATGTTCGGCCACTGGAAAATAAGACCCTTACGAGATTTTATGAAGCTAAAAGTAAAGGCTAATTGTCAAGGAATCCTGGGGACATTAGATGCTTTAAGAAAGCAGGACACCAAAATTTTAATTAAAGAGAGGTCAGCCATAGAAGACAGTCCCCTGATACCACAGGCACTGAGAGCTGTGATCCTTGATGAGAACGTTCAGCACAGGGCTATAACTATCAGAAACACAAGGAAGGTTGGAAGCAGTGTGTGACATTGAAGGCATAAAAGTCCTTGCTGTATCACAGATTTCTCCTATGGAAGGAGAGGAACAGTAGGCCAGTTGTCCAGGAACATTTAACTCTCTGAACATACGCTCATGTATTTGATTGTGTCTATAGATGGAACAAAACTGAAAAAAAATTAATATTCCTAAATCACAGTTTAGTACTTTCTAAAACTACTAAGATTTATTTAGACTTAATAGCCCTCTCTAATATTCCTGACTGGTAAATTTATTAGTAACCTAAACCTTATTATTTTATTGTCAATCGTGTGATTATTTTTTTGGAATTTTTATTCACTTTACATACCAACCACCGTTCCCTCACCTTCCCCAACTCCCACTCCCCTCCTTTTCAGCAGGGGTCTAAGGGTCTTTTCCCTGTGGATTCCTTGGGGATAGAGGGAGCAGCAAAAAGGAGGGGATTGGAGATGAAAACATGAGGATGGTGGAGTTGGGGAAGGGATGGAGTGGGAGACCAATGAAAGAGGTTTCTTGATAGAGGGAGCCATTATGAGCTTAGGGTGAAACCCGTTGCTAGGGAAATACCCATGAATCCATGAGGATGACCCTAAACCTTATTTTTGATCAACTCATCTAATAACTGCTTGTGTTTTTGTTTGTTTTGTTTTGTTTCTACTTTAATGCATTCCACCAACCTGAAATCTCTGGGCAAAGCTCTCTCTGTGGCAATGAGCGTGAATTTGTCAATTCTCTCTGCATGTTTTCTATGTTAAATTTTCTCATCTGTATTTGAGATAGACAATCCATGTAAACCTTTTTTTTTTTCTATAAGCTTAGTCCTGTTTAAAACACCCTTCATTTAAAATTTTGTCTATGTAAAATATTATTTTGGTAAATTATTTAATTATTCCCACTGATCATATTCATCACTGCAAGTAACATTCAAAATATAGTTCTAGCCCTTTCATTTCTACAACCTACCATACATTTATAAAGCATGATTACAGGGAGATACATATATGATTATAGGAAGAAATTCACAAATAAGTGAAGGGAACAGGAGCCTTTTACATGTAAAGAAAACCAAAGAAGTAAATATTGATATTTGAAAATTACTAGAACAAAATTAAAAAGGAAATTAATTTCCATTTTATTTCCACAGTACTCCTGGAAAGAATGTTAAAAATGTGAATTTACCAGGTCCTCTATCATAACACTAAATAAAACTAACAAAAATGTTGTGGACCCTGAGAGTAATCCAAGAATCAATATATAAACATTAAGCAGAATATGCAATTTTAATTCAATGTGGCTGAAATTAAGGGAATAAGTGAAATGAGATCTCCATTTTTGCTTCATAAAGAGTTACAGTGTAAAGAATAAGTGGAAAGCAGCACACAAAACACACACACACACACACACACACACACTTAGGATATCCAGCAGGTGCTGCTCCCTCAATCAGGATATGTGCGATGACAAATGCAGAATACCTGATAACACCATATGGTAGATAAAGTCGTTTCTACTTCAAACCAGGAGAAAGACCAGAGGTGACCATTTTAAAATCTCAGGATGTGCTGTGAAATCAACTCATAGAGACTGAGCTTCAATCTGGGAGCCTGCATGGGTCTTTGCTCGGTCCCCTATGTATATGTTACGGTTGTTGGCTTGGTGCTTTGGAGGACTCCTGCTAGTGGGAGTGAGGGTGTCTCTGACTCTCTGGCCTGCTCATGGAACCCTTTTTCTCCTACAGTGTAGCCTCGCTCTGCCTTGATAGGAGAGTTTGTGCGTGGTCTTATTGTATCTCGTTTGCAGAGTTCAGTTGATATCGCTGGGAGGCCTGTTCTTTAATGGAAGGAAACAAGTGGGGACTGGGAGCTTGTCGATCTGGGGGAACGGGAGATGAGGGGGAAAGAGTGGAGGGAGGAAAGAGAACCTGTAATTGGGATGTATAGTATGAGAGAAGAATAAGTTAAAATTTAAAATAAAAAAATAAAATCACTTTCTTGTTGAACTGTGTATTGGTTTTATAAAAACCTTTTCCTTCACATTTATATTTTAAAACCATCACATATTAATTTTATGATTAGAATGTATAAATTTACCTTTCAAATGAAAACCTCCTGCTAAATAATTAATTCAAATCACATCTTATGCTCTAATTACAGAAAATTAAATGCTTATCTTGCAAGGGTATCCTTGAAATGAAAAGACAATACATAAAAAGTGCTTAAGTCTATCTTAAAAATATTTCTCATCACCTAGTTTTATACACATATCTCTAAATCCAAATTGATTTTAAAATGTTTTATTGGCGAGTTAGGTAGTTACCCAGTAAATATATTTTTATGATACTAGTAAATTTAGAAGTATTCTTTTCAGAAAATAACTGATTTTTATGAGTAATTATGTATATTTCAATACATGTTACTGCAGTTATAATTTGTCTCAATGAATGTCTAATCATATGTTTGCATTGTTTTTTTTCCTAGTTACAATACCTTTATGTTCAAATACACTCCTTTTTACTGGTTTCAATTTATTATACTATAGCAACACAGATTGGATTTTTTAATTGGATTTAAATAAATCATATCAAATGTGAGACTCTTACCCTAAATAACTCTTTAAATGTTAAAATGATTAAATTGGGAGTATTGAAGGAATGCCTTCCTTGTAGATAGCCAAAAATAATGGTAGGAAGATGGAAAATACAGTATTAACTAAAAGTTGCCTGAATGAGAAGGCATGTTTAATATTAGCCTTATCAATATTTATATTATATTTAAGTTTTGCTATGCACATGAGATGCTTATACATTTGAGGCTGACTATATTTTTATAGTGACGCATTTAATGATAAGTTGCTGTTGGCTGAATTTAATAGGTTCCTGAGAAAATGTGCTTGTATCTCTAGATTCATAGTATCACCCTGAGCCAGATTTAGCATTTTATTATAGAAAGAATGGACTGCGGAGTCACATATCTGAGAGTCTTTTGAAACAGGACAGAAAAGGCCCAGAAGTAAAATGTTGGTGGGAAGAGACAATTTATTTTCTTCTACCAGTCAGCCTGCATTTAAAATAAGGCTGCATTTAACCCAGAAAAGAACGGATGTACTGTTTTATAATAACTGGAGATAAAGGTTTCATTATTCAGTCCTTCTATTAATTTATTTCTATTGCTCCCCAATGCCATAAAGTTTACTATTACACACAGGTGAATTAAGTGAAAAGAAAAACCTTACACCCTATGATGTAACTATGATTTATGGAAAGCTGTTTACTTCAAGTCAACTTTGAAGTATTATCTACCTTGGACTATTTCTACCAAACAACCTCAGGATAAAATATCTTATTAAATGTTAATATATTTATAATTTTGCTAGAGTTCATTGTTGACTATAGTAGTAATATCACTCCCACGGTGTCCTTGGAATGGAAGTATTGTATGAAACCATGCAATATACAGAGAGAAATGGCTAAGATATTGAAATATTCATCATTATAGCCTTAAAGACTGCTTCAAGATGAATGAGAATGGCTAGACAAAATGATTTACTTTCAATTTAGTGGGCTGTTTTTCTTTTGAAAGTTAGGTTTGGTATGTTTCAAATATACAAACACTGCAGTGGAATGAACCACACTGCCAAAGATTCCTTGTCTTGTGTACTGGACTATAAAATCTAATATTTGTTTTGATGATTTCTGCTTTTGTCACTTGGAAAATATCATGAGCATTAATGGAAGGTTCTCCCATATTATGTAGGCTATAGTGGAAATAATACATTCCATACTTTTGTGGTCATTACCACAGAAATGTAAGCTGAATGTATCCAGCTATGTTCTACTTTTCTTCTTACTTTGCACAAAAGTCTCTGGGAATGAAACATTTGCAAATATATAATAACTGCATTGTCATGAATTAAACCTGTTTGAATACTGATTGCCTTAAATGTACCACTATCACTCAACTTAACTAGCTTGCATCTAACTCAGGTGTTAGAATTTTACTTAATCCATGATTACTTCTGTAGCTTGCAATATGAAGACCGTGATTTTCAGTCGTGATTCTTTAGTCACCAATACACAAGACTGCTGGTGTTCTGGTGTGTAAATAAAAAGGTGAGTTGTTGGAATGCTCATCTGGTTTTTCTTGCCAGCTTGACAGCTTGGATCATCAGTCTTATAGCAACACCGTGTTACAATGAAGCAGCCCCGAGTGTAGCCTCTCATTGCCTATGTTCACACCTCATCCATGATGTTCACAGGACTGAGTGAAGAAGGCTTCATATCGACCTCCTATTTCATATTCCATATTCAAGCCTCCCCTAAATCTTAGTAGAATGGTCAAGTAAAAGTAATGTTCAAATGTTCAAAATAAAACGTGATGAGTTTACGAGCTTCTTCAATAGTGCTAAGACTGACAAACAGATATTACATCAGGATCAATTTCATCTTAGATTTAAAGTGACTCTTTTGGAATCAGTGCTGAAAAGTCTCAAAGATCTACTGAAGTAATAAGTTCCCCATCACTAATGAGGTTCAGTTGTCTAACTGGTATGTACTTTATAGAGAGGACCAAGGCCTAAATGAGGACTTTCACGAGGGGATTCGCAGAAACAATTCCCTCCCAAGGCTGAAGTTTCCCAAAGGACTCCACGCACTAAATCCTGTCATTTTAGACTGTTAGCTGTGATAACAGGAGCAAGGATGAAGAATGACTTTTGTGACATTATTTAGAATATATATCATGCTATTTCAATATTATTTCAAGATCATGATGTTTAAATCTAACATCCTTTATAAAAACAACAACTCTCACTTTGAAAATTGATTAGAAAAGTAGAGTTTACCAAAGTTGAGTGGCCCAATCTGATCCCTCTAATGTGGAGTGAAAATGGAGTCTCAGCTAAAACTTCAATTTCTCGGCTCTCTGTCTGTTCTACTACATGATTCAGACCGAGGACAAATAGATGAAAAATTTCCCTAGGGTTTCCCTTTTAAAAAAAAATCACATGAGACACTTAAATCATTATGAAACTGTAGATGAAAACATTTTAACCTCAAGAGTGTCATTATTTGACTTGTTAAGGAATGCTGTGCTGTGTGGAAGGCAGCAGCTGCCTTGGCGTTATCTTTAAAGCAAGTCCCTGGGAAAGGTTCCCACCGGATTACCATGATGTAATATACGGTGGCATCAGGCTCCAGGCAGATTCCATCTGAGAAAGTGTGAGAGTGTGAATGTTTTCCTTGAGACCCTCAGGGAAGCCAGGAGAGAGGGAATGCGGATTTGTCTGTTTTGCCTGGCTCATGTTCATCTTCTGAATTACAAATGCAGGGTCATTCTGAATGTGCTGCTTCAAGGTTTCCTGCTGATCAGACTTTAAGACTCCTTATGATTCTCATTCTTTACCGAGCTGCTTAGCACCATCCAATGCCAGTTCCTCGATCCTGCCAGTGGGACAAGATGAGATAAAATGACATCCTTTACAGAACATTCAGGAGCACAATTCTCCATTCCTGTCAACGCAGAGCTAAATTACTATTCTCTTTTGTCACTTGTCTCTCTCCATCCCACTCCCCAACTCTGAAATAGAGCTGGTTTACACATATTTTTTTTTTATTTCTGCATTGGAGAGCTGCAGTAAACGTTCCTACTATGTGTTATTGAACAAAGATTGTTTACATTTTAGTCATTCACGGCCCTGAATTTAATGGAGCCAATGATGGATTTGTAAAGAACTAAAAAAAATAATAAAGCTATTAAGTGATTTTTTTTATTAGCTCCCGCAGATGGGAATAAAGTAAATGTGTATATGAAACCACTTACTGTAGAGTCAGAAGTTTCAAACAGAGGGGTGAGTAGCTGAATTCTTGAGACTTGTTAGAAATAAACTGTCCTGGGAATGAATTACAAGAATCGTGTGTCTACAAATCTACTGATAAAAATGAAGCAAAATGAGTTTTGTGAACTTCAAAAACAAGCAAGTAGAATCTAAATCTTTTTGAGCCCTAAATAGGGGTACTTTCCATTGCCCAAATTCATTGTTTCCCTTTTTTTTTTTTTTTTTTTTTGTTTAAAGAAGCACAGCTTCAGTGCACTATAGGGAAGCAGCACTGTGGGTGGGACTTATGTACAACCCACATAAGGGGCTAGTGGCTTGGATTGGCTGGCCACAGAATAAACAGAATGCAGGGATGGAGCTGAAATACTTTTGAAAATACAGTCATCAAGATGTAATGCTTTTTGTCTGCGAGGAAAGAAAAAAAACTAGTGCACATGGACTTTATTTGAAGCTAAGAGAAGAAATAAGCTCCCCAGTAGGGTAGTTTAGATCAGCAGTGATAAAAAAAAAGGCCAGGACTGAGCCTTTTAACTCTCTGTTATTACACATTTAAGTGGATGCAAAGGCGGAAAAAGTACCAAAAATTATTCTTCTAATAATGATACCTGAGCTTCGGCTTTCATGCTGTGAGCAGAGTCAATATTTACTCAGTGAGACTGTAAGACAGGTGTGAGATGAGAGCCATCAGAAGTTCTATTTTATTCCTGTTAACTTTGAGGTTTCTATTTGGAATCCAAATAGAGATGTCAAGTATGCACTTGGATATCAGCTTGAGACATGGTTGACTCAGACATCAGCGCAGCCCCAGAACCCGCAGAAAAATCACAGTCCTTTGGGATACATTAGAAGTCAAGCCAGAGGCAGAAGGCAAATCACCATCCAAATTTCAGGGTCAATGACAGTCTCTGATTTTCTACAGTACACAGCAGAACTGTTAGCATCACTTATCAATGTCATATTATGCGAGTGACTGATGCAATGTCCCTTAAACACATATGAGCCCAAACAAACCACTACATATAACAGTCTTATAGAGGAAAGGCCAAGGGGTTTTTTGTTCTCATTCCGGGCTTGATGCATAGCACCGATTTTAATTGCTACCTGATGATGAAAATAAAGCATTAGTATTGTTCTTGGTATGGAAGATAAAATAATTTAAGTGTTACAGGTAAATAATTGAAATAAATAAACTATCTAGATTTCCTGTTTTGGTTGATTGATATGAGGTTTAGTTGATATGAGGGCTGATTAGGTGAACTGTTTTAAGCTGGGGAGCTCCTAAAGAATAGATTTTTATGTGTTTGTTTGTCTTCTATTCAGCAGATTGAAGCCAGAGTATTATTGTCAGTTCAAGGCCATCCACAGATACATAATGCGTTCCAGGTCAGCCTGCGCTACAAAGTGAAACCCTGTTTCCCACCCTCACAACCAAAATCAATGGTAGAGACACTCCATTCCACTATGAAGGGAAGCCTCTATATGATGCTCCCACAATGACCTGCCACAGATATCTGATAGAGATGTTCTCTTTAGGACTGCGTGTCCCAAGGTCTCTCATTCTCTGCATTATTTCTGGATATGTAGGTCTCTATATTTGTTCTCATCTTCTGCAGTATAACACTTCTCTGATGATGGCTGAATGAGGATTAGGCACTGATCGATGCAGAATGACATTAGGAGTCATTTCATTGCTACACTGTTTTGTAGGTTTGTTTGTTTGCTGGCTGGCTGGCTGACTAGCTTGCTTGCTTGCTTTTAACAATAGTATTTGGTTTTGCCCTATGTTCCTGAGCTATCAAGTCTTTCCTGAGCTATCAAGTCTCTGGCTCTTGGTCACTCAAGAAATGTCAGACATGGGTGTCATGTTGTGGAGTGGGCCTTAAGTCATTAAGTCAAGTTAGATATAGGTTGATTGTAGTGGGAGGCCACTTGTTTGTTCCTGGCTGCTCAGCTCCAAAATAATCACACAGAAACCATATTATTTGCAATACTCTTTGGCCAATAGCTTAAGCGTATTTCTGGCTAACTCCTATTTTTATTTAACCTATCTACATTAATCTGTGTATTGCCATCAAGCTGTGACTTACCAGGTAAAATTCTGGCATCTGTCTCCGGTAGGGCTACATGGCTTCTCACTGAATTTTGCTTTCTTTCTCCTAGCATTTTGTTTAATTTTCCCCACCTAGCTCTGTTCTACGCTGCTCCACTATAGACTCAAAGCAGTTCTTTATTAACCAATGGTCTTCACAACATACAGAGGGGAATCCCACATCAGTTGATTACTCTCATAAGTGTTTTCCTATTATTTCTCTAACATAGCTTGGTGTTTACATTTCTCTTCTGGTAGTGTGCCGAGTATCTTTCTGTACCAAAGATTTTATAACACAGGCATGAGTGCTCTATTTGGGCATTGGATAGACTTCCCCATTTTCAGTGAGTTGCATAGGCGTTGTCTTCAGTAATGGGGCCTTGCTGTCAGTATGTAGGGAGCAGCCTGTACTCTTGACAGTAACTTTGATGGTTTGGGGATTTCCACGGGACTCCTTTTGTCAATGACTTAATTAGATGTAATGCAAGTCTGGTACTGGAAACTTCATTTGGTGATTTGAGATGGCCAGTTGAGATCCTGCCTTCCCAGTATTTAGTGATCTCATTTAGACCACCTTCATATGTGTATATATCTTAGGAAGCTTTACTGTATTAGGTTTCTATACCACCCCTCAGTGACTCTTAATTTTAGCTATCTCTCCCAATATTCCCTTCCTTATATCCCTTTCTCCCCACCTCCCCTTTAGGTCTCTCAGTTTCAACCCACAATAGTCCATCCTCTCAGGACACAGGAAATCCCAAGAAAGAGGAGGAAGACAGAGTGTAAGATCTAGAGGGGACTGAAAACCTGATGAAAGCAAGGCATCTAAATAAACATGTTCAGAGCTCATATGGATCAGAGACAGAAGCCGTAGGCCCAGGGCCTACATGAGGCACATTATGTCCTCTGCATATTATGGTTTTCGGTTCACTGTTTATGTGACACCCTTGAGGGTGCAAACAAATGGATCTCTGATTCCTGTGTCTTCCCACGGTCACGTCTTCCCACGGTCACGTCTTCCCATGGTCACTTTTCCTTCTGTGTGCCTCATCCAACTCCAATGTGTTATTTTTACTTAATTATTTTAACTTATTTCATGATCCCCCATTAGAAGCCAATTTATTTTATGAGAGACAGAAAGGGAGTAGATACAGATACCAGGGAAGATGGAGAGCAACTGGGGAAGAGTAGAAGGAGGGGAAACTCTTGTCAGAATATATTATGTGAGGAAAAAAAATCTATTTTCGGGCTGGAGAGATGGCTCAGTGGTTAAGAGCATTGCCTGCTCTTCCAAAGGTCCTGAGTTCAATTCCCAGCAACCACATGGTGGCTCACAACCATCGGTAAAGAGGTCTGGTGCCCTCTTTCGGCCTGTAGACATACACAGACAGAATAATGTATACATAATAAATAAATAAATAAATAAATAAATACTTTAAAAAATCTATTTTCAATAAAAGGAAAATACTAGGAATAAATAGGAAAAATACTAAAATTTTTAAAAAGGAGAGGAAAATTGTTACCTGTCATATGACACAGCTATAGGGGCAACAATTTTAGTGACAAGAAAGAATGACGACAAAACTTTAAAACTCAAGGGGCACATAATGACAGAGAGACACTGTCTGTAGCACACACACAGTATTTAATCAGAAACTGACATAGGATCAGTTTAAGGGCTTGACCTTAATCAATAGTATCTCCCCTATCAAAGTAAAAATGAGATTAATAGAATTTTCTATCCAGCCCAAAGGCCAAACTCATCAGGACAGAGCAAGTGACAGAGGGAAAACGAGAGAGGGAAGTAGCCCAGTGATTCACACAATGCCCATCCAACCCTGTGCCAACTTGGGAAAACTTGTAACCCTGCCTAGTCTCAGAAGGCTGCAAGATTTGTTTGAAAAGTATAGTTGCCATATTTTAAAAAGAAAAACGTGGCACGAATTCTAAGTAATAACACAAACCTGGAGTCAGATATTAGGAGGTGAAAGCCGAGAGATCAGAGAAGCAGGGCAGCCAGCCACTAAAGAGACCTTTTATCTCTACCAATACTCAGACCACAGGGGCAATCCTGTCCTCAGACTGCCTACTCAGACTGCATCCTCAGACTGCAACCGTCTCCACCAAACCTCAGACTGCAAAGAGCTCCTGTCTCCTCCTGCCTTATATTCCTCTCTCTGCCCAGCCATATCCCTTCCTATCTCTGGCATGTGTCCCCCAAGTACTGGAATTAAATGTGTGAGCCACCACTGCCTGGCCTCTAGTCGCTTAGCTCTGCACTCTGATCTTCAGGCAAACTTTATTTGTTAAAACACAAACAAAATGTCTCTACAGACAAAGGGACAGGTGTTATTCATTTTTATAAAGGGGGGAAAGAGGAAGGGAGGACAAAAAGGACAGACAATCTCTGTAAAGAAACAACTAAAGATTTTGTGACTTAAATGAAGCCCTAAGCTGACTCAGAAGGTAAGGGCATTTGTGGCCAAGCCTGATGAACTGAGTTCCAAGTCCAGGACCCACATGGTACAAAGAAAGAACCATCTCCTGGAAATTGTCCTCTGACAGAAACAAGCACAAAGATGCATGTGAGTCACCACACACACACACACACACACACACACACACACACATCACACATAAATGAAGTAATAAATAAGTGTTAATAAAATGTTCTTCACAGGTTTTGAATGTAAATGGTTAATTAATGAAATATGTGTCTAGGAGTGCCTCTCTAGCTTAGGACTTGTCTGATATTTTAACATATCCAAGAGAGTGGAGGAATATTATTTAAAACTTTAATCTAGCTTATGGGAAGGTGATTCAGAAACTTACTGTAAGCATATTCTACTACCATAATATGAGCAAAGCAAACCAGAACACCTTTGGCATGCAAGTGCACGATATGTTTCAGGAGCTGCAAGCAAGCCAGTAGAAATCGGAGCACAGCTAAACGGGAAAAACATGGAGAGCGACGTGCCAGGAGCCTAGTGCCCTGCTACTTAGTCTGATGAACTTTTGTGCCTTAAAGAGACCACTGTAGCAGCTGCTGGAGTGGCAAGTGTGGAAACAGAAAAAATTGTTAAGAAGTTAGCAGATGATCCGGCTGAAAAGGTAATGTGTGGCAATGAGAAGCATCTAACTATGGATGCATTTTTAAAACCAAGCTGACAGGATTTGTTGATCCACTGAGTTTTTGCCTTGTGAGAGGAGAGAAGGGTCCACGGTGGCTTCACATTTTGCCCTGAGTAAGTTGTCCCTCTCTGAGTCAGGCAAAGGTGGATGTTATGAGAACTGAAAAGAATTCCGTAGGGTCAGGCTGTGACTGTTTGTCAGATGAAGTTGATTTAGCTTCCAGTCTGGTCATTCATCCTGTTTCTCACTGCTACAGAGGCTGAACTGCATCCAGGTTCCATGGTCTCTTCGACTAATCTCTTTAGTCAGGGATGTTCCTATTTTTCATCATTCTCCCCTTTCAATTCTTCATTCTCTTTTTTCCTGCTGTCCTTTTGCTATTATCAAACTTGTGGTTTCTCTCCACGATGACTCAAATATATTCCAAGATGGAAGCATTAAAAAATGACATTTCCTGCCCTTCCAAAAATGTCAGAGGCCCATATCTCCTCGAAACCAAATGCATTTTGTACAATGTATTTGAGCACAACAGATGAAAAGAAGGTTGAGATTAGATGCTTTTTCCAAAAAGGTCATAATCCTGTGAATGAGAGTTTACAGATGCTCAGTGTAAAGTAATACTTTTTCATAAGTGTGTTTTTATAAGCCAATTTTAGCCAAGCATGGATGGTTACAGGAGCAATTTACTCTGATGTTTATATCAAATGATATATGAAAGCTGTTCAAAGGAACTATGTCCCTGTTATATTGGATAGCACTCTTGATACTAGCACAGACTCCTGGCAAACTACACACTAATTGACTCTCCAGGGACAATGCAGAGCATCTCCTAATATAATACTCGCTTTAATTAGAACACAAATGTCACTATAAGATTCAATAATGCAATATCTGAAATCCAGCTGAATAGAAGGACTGGACTGATTCTAAGTTTTATTGTTTCAGAGAAAAATAGAGTAATATGTAACCTTACTTTATCTTTCCTTCCAAATAAATGATTATATCTGTCATGTACAGAGACAGGCACACACACACACACACACACACACACACAAACTCTTCAAACTAAGCTACAATTTCACTCTGGTTTTATACTGAGGGAATCATACCCTTCTTCCATCACCTTAGAAAACATTCATGTTTCAAAATCTTTGAAATGAAAATTTAGTAATTGATTTTTGATAGTGTACCAACTTGTCAAATTGGATACCTAGATTTTATGGTAGAAAATTATCTTAATAATCATAAAAGATAACTATGCATGAGACTACATCATTTTTTATACATTACTGAAAGCAACTAACTTACCTTTTTGTTTGATCTCATTTGTTCTTCATCAGTATATATACATAACTCATTTCTCAGTGATTGCAGTAGCTATGTTTCATCCTCTACTTTTTCACATCGAATTATTTCATAAACATGATTATATGTTTTATATAGCTACAACACATTCTAATTTATCCATTGTGTAATACTCTATGAAAGCCTTCACTATGCCTTTTTGTTAGACATTAGCATAATCATAGTGTGTTATGAATATAAAGATATGATGAAAAGCTAGAGTGGATACATGTTTGTTTTCATTTTAATAAAGAAATAATATCTAATGTATCTGTTCTTGCCTGTTATGTGTAGTTATTTTCAAAGTTAATACTTCATCTCTGAAATGTACCTACACAATATATAGTTTACATATATTTACACATGTGTGTGCAATATTTTAAGATAGTCATGCTAAATTGAACCAAAGTCATCCAAGTTTTCTGGTTACTAACTAGGAAATGTTTTATTTGAATATTTTAACTAGATTGCTTTCCACATGTTACTTTTTCTTAATGACAGTCCAGTAACCAAAGTTTTCTCTCATATTTATGCACTATTAACTCTAACAGTGCCCTGTAAGCCTATATTTGCAAATTTCCTGATGTAGCTATGAACATCTGCAAATTTTCGCTTGATCTATTTACAGCTTCATCCACCCTTTACCCACTCTCTTCCTAGGGCGATAACCTGTTCTGTCTTTGACTGGGATTTTAGTTCTTTCTCTGAGTTCAAATAAGACAGGACTTATATTCTTGATAAGGACAGATGGATGCCCTGTCAAGGTTTCTCAGAGACTCACACTCTTTAATTAGAAGTGAACACCTCCCTCCCACACCTTTTGAACTATAATTACATATCTTTGCTAGGAAGATACCAAGAAGGCACAAATGGCTAACATTTTGCACATAGCAGTTCTCACACTGAGACTAACGTTCTTTGTAAAAGCCTTTCTTGAATCTTTGCTATCTGTAGGCTCAGCTTGTTGTTGCAAAATCTCTGATAACCATAGGCACTCTACTTAATATCATTAGAGCCCATGTTTCCCATTGGCACAAGATGATATTTTTAACTTTCATTGTCTTCATACATTGTCCTATGCTATAAAAATTAGTAGAGCCTTCTTTTTATGACAAGAATAATCTCAAATGTCCCTAATATTCATGGTCTTAGAACATGAGAGAACCAGGTACAAAACTGAGTATCTTCATGTATAAAGGTCACTACAAATAGGTAATATATGAATATCCTTAATGAATAACTATATCGTTTAAGTCAGATTAGTTGTAAGTATATCATCATATGTCTCTAATAAACAGAATCAATAATTACAAGAGACACATTGCTGCTCTTCCAACAGACCAGCATTCAATTCCCAGCACACATATGACAGCTCACAACAGTCTCCTGTACCAGGGGATCTGACAACCTCACACAAACATACAAGCAGGCAAAACACCAATGCACATGAAGTGAACATCAATATTTTTTTTTAAATAAGAAGCACTTTGAGAAACTATCCTAGCCTAGGACAAGTACTTAAACCCTGAGAAATGAGACATGCTGCTTTATCCTGGAATTCCCCATGGCTAGGGACATCTGCATGTGATCTACTGTGTAGGCAAAATGATTCTACCAAAAAGACTTCAGAAGGTGGGAAAATTCAAGTATGAGAAACTTTTAACATTGAGTTCACTGTAGATATTAGAAAAGAATTCTGCTCCAAACTGAGTTTCTACCAAGTTCCTGGTTCTAAGGAACATAACCAGCTTGAGAAAAACCCAGCTCTCATCATGCAAGTCCATAGGGAAACATGGGGAATGAAACACTAATTTGTAAATGCTGTTATCTTGATGAAGTGAATAGACAGACTATCACTGAGGGAGAAATCTACTAAGAGACCCTCTTTCGGGTATCAGTGATACAGGACTGAGTTTTATGATTGGATCTTCTTGCTTATTTAGACATGAACTTGAAGTAGGAGGTAGGTTTGTTGGCTCAAAGTACACCATTTGTTAGGGAGAAGGAATAGAAGACTTCTCACAGAACCAGCCCACTTCATCCAGAATTAAGGTCAGTGGCCTCTTGGCAACTGGTATGGGCACATAAATTAATTTTAGTTACACAGAACTAGGAAAAAATAAGCTGAACTGTGGGAATGAGGTTTGGATTAGTTACCAATGAATTACACACGTTAAAAATTTTATTTATCTCTACGTGAGATTATCTGCCTTTTAAAACAGTAGAGGTGGAATTAAAGTTCTTAGGGCATTTCTTTTTTTTAAATTTATTTATTATGTATATAGTGTTCTGGGCACAATATCTCATTATAGATCGGTGTGTGTCATCATGTAGTTGCTGGGAGTTGAACTCAGGACCTCCGGAACAGCAGTCAGTTCTCTTAACCTCTGACTTTGAAATAAATATTAGTTGCTGTGGGAGCTGTTCACTAAATTGCCACTAGGGGGAGTGTAAAATACGTGTATGTTCCCTAATTGATGCACTAGAAGCTGTTTAGATAAACTTGAATTAAAAAAAAAAAAAAAAAAGATGTGAATGGTGGCTGTACCAGGATGCAGTGTTATGGAGAATTCACCCACTGTGTTTTGTAGGCTTCTACTCAATAATTGTTAAAAGTAGCAATGTACAGTGAGAACAGCGGAAGAAATCAGAAAGGGTGGCTTCCAGAAATTAAGCCGGCTCCCCATCTCAGCATTTTAAAAATCCCAGTATGTTCCAAATGTGTTCATGAAACTTGGTGCACAGCTGCTAATCTTTGCATTCTTTCTGCATCAATTTATTGGATTGTTTTTGCTGTTCCAATGAAATCACAGAAAGGAGTTCTGGGTAGGACTCACTGGTGCAGAAACAGCATCAATGATTGTCCATTGTTACCTACAACTTCATTTACAAAATGATACATCCTTAAAAAAGCAGCAGTGCCCTATGAGTTCTTCTACCATCTCAGAGAAGCTGAGCTTCCTGGAGAACAGAAGTCTTTGCATCACAATCAACTGGATGGAAAACAACCACTTCAAAACCTTCAGGTCTCAGAGTCTCTGATGTGGAAGGTTGAAGTAAAGAGGGAGAATTTGAACTTTAATAATCTCCCAGGTAACAGGTGTGATGAGGTCTTTTTATTTAGAATGACCACCCTTCAGGATGTTCTCTGGAAAACATTAAATCAATTAATGTGTGATTTACTGAAGCCCAGTCATAGTTTCTTTTTGACAGTAGTCTGGAAACCCCTAATTTAAAATCCCATTTCTTTTAAAAAGAATTTATTTTTGAGAATTTTATTCCCTTCATCTACGCCATGCCCCTCTCAACACACTTCTCTCCCAACTTCACGTCTTTTTTTTTTTTCATGAACCACTAAAGTCCAGTTAGTACTGTCCATATGTGAATGGCTGTGGGCCATCCGTGGAGCACGGGGAACTCATCAGAGGCAAACCCTCAAAAGAGGATCATTTTCCCTCACCCAGAAACAATCTCCTGCCCATCGATTGTCAGTGAAGCGCGGAGCCTGGAGGCTTGGCTATGTTGGAATTTTTGCCATCTTGACCTTCCATATGTCATGTGCCAGTGACAATAGCTGTGAGGAGCTCTTGGTTCGGATACCAATGTCACATCCAGGATATGGTAGTGCAAGTCTCCCCTCCATACTTGGGCTCTTTCATTCTTTTAGCTTCTTCTGTAGAATTTCCTGAGCCTTAGTGACAGTGGAGGGATTTCCTACAGACAGCCTGTTTAGAGCTCAGATTCAAGTCTTAGAGTCTCAGAACTGTGAGCTATGATGCATCTCTCCACTGACCGCTGCGACACTGTAGAATGAATCTTCTCTAACCAAGGTGATGAGCACACTAGATCCATGAGTATGAGCATAAATATTTGGAAGGAGATTTGGCAGCATGAGTATTAACAAAAGAATGGTAGCAGGTTATACCTTAGGATCTATAACCTCCCCAATCATGAGCTTTTGACCCAAAATAACATACTAGGAATGAAATTCCCTCTTGTGGAGAAGTTCTCTAATCCATCAGAAAGTCACTATTTACCCGTAACAACCATGCCACTACTGCAACAGTAAGCACATATTAGCTTGCAGGTTGATGCAGCAAGCAGACTCCACTACTGGGTGAGGCCATTGATGCATTTTTCTCCTCAAGCAGCCTGAATAACCCATTCCACGATTATGAAAGATAGCCAGGGTGGAAGAAGTTGGACCCATTCTGCTTGAGCCTGATTTCTCTTTACTCTGCAGCACACTTGTGAGGTATCTTCAGATTTTGAGTCTTATCATTTAATGATGGTGATTAACAATGGCAAGGACCAGGGCATGGCCCTGTGCTGTTTTGCAGACCTCTGGTACCTTCCTGATCAGTAACTCATAGAGAGGCACCCCATGCCTTGTACTGGATTTTTTTTATGACCCATGACTTCTGAGAGCAGAATTGCTCACCCATGCAGGGTAACTTCATTCACATTCAGGCAGCTGTTGTTATTTTCAGGGGTTATGAGATTGATTATTTGTTTTTCATAGGTGTATTTTGAAATTTGGGTCATGAGATAAGAGGCTTGCACACTGATTTTCCTAAGTCCTTTCTTTAGGTTATCCCTCCCCTAATTCCCTGATTTCTCCCTTATTCCCACACCCCTCCTTGGCCGCACCTGCAGTATTTCACCCGACACAGAGATTTTGCCCATTATCTGCTATTCTCTCACCCTTCATCTGAGTTCCCCACGGGCTCCTTTCTAGTGTTCTCGCTTCTACTTGTGCTCTATGTTAAGCACATAAAACCAAAAATTAGAAGCTAAGATCCACATATAAGAGAAAACATACATAACAGAAAGCATAGTCTTTCTGGGTCTAGGTTATCTTATCTCTCTTAATGTAATGTTTTTCAGGTCTATTTCTATACCTGCAAATTTTACGAACCTGCTTTTATTTACATGAATAATATTCTGCTGATATTATAAAGCTTTCAAGTACATCATGAACTTACTAACTTAAAAGTTTTTCATTTTTTATGTAATACTTAATGCTGTAAATGTTCCCTTTAGGACTGGCTTTACTGTGTCTTATCGATTTTGCTATGTTGGTTTTCATTTTTATTTAACCTTGGAATTTTTTTAATTTCCTCTTTTTCTCACCCATGACCCAATATTCACTCAATAGTATGTTGTTTAGTCTTCATTTGTTTATGTACTTTCTGTAGTTTTTTTTTATTGGTGTTAATATCTAGTTTTATTTCATTGTGGTCAATTTTCTTTTGTGTTGAGACTTGCTTTGTAGCCTAATAGATGATAAATCTAAAGTCTACGGGTTACTTAGAATAATATGTGCTTTTAATGTTTAGGTAGACTGGTCTGTAGATCTTTGTTAGATCCATTTCATTCAAGGTAGTATTTCACTTCATGTTTCTCTGTTTAGTTTTTGTACAGATCACCTGACTGGTCAGATTGCAGTATTGAAGTCACCCACAATCACTGTTTTAAGGATGCTCTGTGGTTTTAAATCCAATATTATATTTTTAACTTATTTGGGTATGCATATGTATGCTATGCACGTGTTTAGAATTAATATTATCTTGGTGTACTGACCCTTTAATGAGTACCTAGTGACCTTCCTTATTCCCTTATTTAGTTTTTGAGTTTATTTTGACAGATATTAATCTAACTACACTCCTTTGTTCCTAGATCCATTTGTTTGAAATATATTTTTGCACCTCCTTACCCTGAAGTTGTATTTATCATAAAGGGTAAGATGTTTCTTGAAGGTAGCAAAGGGGTGAGTTGGTTTTTATTATATATTCCATGGCAATTTTAAACAACATCTTTAAAATATACCCACCACTGACTTCATTCTTCATCCTTTTCCAGAATTTACACACACACACACACACACACACACACACACACACACACACACAACACCCTTTTCCCAGCTTCATGGTTTCAGATTTTCTTTAGTAACTCATTGAGTAAATTAATTCTTCTCATTTTTGCTTGGTGTGGGATTAAGGACTGGAGCACAGGCAATCTACACACATTTTCCTTCCAACTTCATGTCCTTGCCTTCTTTTTTAATAACCTGTAGAGTGCAATTAGTACTGTCTATTTTTTCATGACTATAGAGTCATCTGCTACAGCATCAGCAACCTATCAATGGCCACTCCTCTGAGGAAAGTGACTCTCCTGCACTCAGAAGCCACCCACCCACCAAAAACATCTCAGAGAGGGTGGGCTGTTGTGGGGCCTTTCTATATCATCCATATCAGAGTGTTGCTGGCTTACGTAATGTATGGAACCACAGCTGCTTAAGTAATGGAAAGACAATCTCATTTCCAACATCATAGAGAAACGTCTGTGTGGTTTATAACACCAATGTTTAACTGCAGGCTGAGCTGTGTAGGTTTACCTTTAAATTATTATCTTAGCTTAATGTTAGGACATGAGTTATATTCCTTTTTCATCTTAAGTAAAATTCTGATATGTTAGTATTTCTATACCACTGTTGCTTGCCTCACTTTAATAAAAATGATGTAAAATGACTGCACACAGTGTGTATTACATATTTTCAGTGGAAAGCATAACTCAATAATCAATGATATTCTAAGCAAGCACTAACAGAACAGTTCTCTTGAAATTGAAGTGCTTGGCTGTGCCATCATTCAATAGTGACTTTTAAATTGTCTTAGCTTTTATTTGTATTTTTCAACATAATTTTTATGTAAATTTTCTTTTTGTCAATACACAGAACATGATTCACTTTTATATTTTGTTTCATTTTTCTATACCATGGTAAGTTCCTAATTCTCTTTCCAATTTGTGCATTATTTCTTTTTTTATAAATTTCACCTTAAGCTAACTTTGTCCATATTGGGACTACATTGCTCACATTTTGTGTAAATTTAGCAATGATATAAATGTCAATGTTTCAAACATTTTCCCAGACTTTATCACTATATGGAGAAATATGTGTCATGTTATTAATTAGAACCGTGTATCAAGAAGAATTGTTTAGTACAGTCCATTAATATTCATTTGCTTTTTCTGACGGTGAGAAAAGAACTCTTTTTTTCCACTCTGATTGAATTGGTCAGTCAATTGTTGAGCAAATAGTGAAATTGGAGACATGACTTTATTCTAATAATAAGTCATCGGAACATAAATTTTCGTAGTTTTCAGTTCTAGATGTCTGGGGAGAAACTCTAAGCCATGACTTCTGATTTCTGAATATCATTTTAGTCTTAGTAACATCTATTACTAAAACAGAATTTTAACCACAAGGCCCAAAACTTGGAAAGATGCACACACAGAGACACACACTCGCACACTCACGCACATACACACCTTAGTTTCACAGACTCCCAAACCATGATATTCACTAAATAAATTATATATAATTAACTTTCATCACATTATTTATTTTCATTGCATCTCAAGTATATTTTATCCTAAAGCTAGTAAAAGGAATAAATATAGTCAGGCATAATAGTAAATGTTCATAAGTCCAGTACTTGGATTAGTCAGGAAGGAAGATCATGTTTTTCAGGTCAGCCTGCATTTCCATAATAAGGCTTTGTCTTTATAGCAAAAATTCCTAAATAAAACTTCTTGAAATCTATTTCTAATTGCTTAGCTTGGATTGATACATCATTTTATACTAATTTTGAAATTTTTGAAATTGGTTGTTTGTTTTTATACATCATTTTATACTAATTTTGAAATTTGCAATATGTCTTATTATTCCTTGTTAATGCTTGGCTCTCTCTACTTGCAGTAATGATAATTGAGATGTTAGTCTATTCTCCATCATTTATATGTACTGACTCTTCCACCTGTTGCAGGATGAGACCCAGGACCACTCAGCACAAACAAAGGCTGAACTGAGAGTCTGCATTAAGCCTAGAGAGAAACAATTCTCACAGAGCAGTCTAAATGCATTTTACAGGAAGCTTTTAAAGGCCAAGAACACACAACTACATCCTGGTTGGAAGCTGGAAGAGGAAGTCAAGCACACAAGCAGTTCACACAAGCCAAGAACATCAGCTGGGGCTTTCAACCCAGAGTTTCCAGGTCAAGGTTGGCTAATTTCCCAAGGGGCTTTTAATGGCAGGGGTAGGAAATGGGAGGGGTCAGTTCCTAGTTAAACCAAAGATGGCTCCAGCTGAGAACAGATGGGAAAACCTTTACCTAGTCACACACTCAAGGACAGTTTTCTGCATCACAGGTCTTTAGTCCTCCCAATAAGTAAACCAATGACATCACAGCAAATTCTCTTTAGAGAGCAGAGTGCAGATCAATAGATAACTACATCTCTTTACATCTGTTCCAAGAATCAGTCTTGACACATGCATTTCATTAGGTTGACTTAAGTCAAACTTGAGAAGTCTCCCCTTCTTTCTCTGTCTTGCATAATGCAGATGGGAAAAACCCAGACTTTCTAGTGTAAAATTCTGAGAACTGAGGAATGGGGTGCACCCAGCCCTTCCTCTTAAGCAGTCTCAGGTCCTGTTCTCTGGCCCAGGCTATCATGAAGTGATGTACTATTTTTAATGTATCACATAAAGAAGCAAGTTACACTGGCCCATCCTTTAACTGGGTTTTATTAACCTAAATCATTTGGTGCAGTTGTTTTTGTTTGTTTGTTGCCTGATTAAAAATAAGAGCCACAGAGTCACAATGGTTCCTTTTTTGAATATTCTGTGCAATGAAGTTCTGTAGCTACACCAATAGCCTCTTTATAATTAAAATCATCTTGCAGGTGTGGAATTCACTAGTAACTTCTGAATATTTTCATTAACATAGTTAATAAATAGCAACACACAAGTAGTTTTTAGTAGTCCTTATAGCAGAATAACTGAGATTACATAAGGAAAGATTGAAAATGGAGAAGATTTATTTTTATTAATAGTTTCAAAGGTTTGGGTCCATGGTTAATCAGATCCATTACCTTTGTTCTAAGAGAAATCAAAATAACATCAAAGTCATGGCAGAGGAAGTGAGAAGAGGTATAGAAAAAGGGACAACAGAAAACAGAAACAAGAATAAAATACATCAGCTAAATGTGGTCCATTTACAGTACATTTATAATACAATGGAGTACTATAAAGCAGAAAAAATAACGACATCTTGCAGGCAAATGGATAGAGCTAGAAAACGTCATTTTGAGTGAGGAAACCCAGACATAGAAAGACAATTATCACCTGTACTCAACTCATAAGTGGTTTTTAAACATAAAGTAAAGAAAAGCAGCCCACAAATCACAATCCCAGAGAACCTAGACAACAATGAGGACCCTAAAAGAGACATACATAGATCTAATCTACATGGGAAGTAGAAAAGGACAAGAGCTCCTGAATAAATTGGGAGCATAGGGACCTTGGGAGAGGGTTGAAGGGGAGGGAAGAGGCAGGGAGGGGGCTAGGAAAAAATGTAGAGCTCAATAAAAATGTAAAAAAAATCTGAGGAGGGAAAAAATTTGTCAGCCAATGTTATGCCCATATAGAACTGATTCCTGCACTTAGGACCCACTTCCCAAAACTTCAGATACCACCCATGAGTTAGCAAGCCATCAACATATGACCTTTGGTAAAATTTATGGTCCAAGTAATAATATCCAGTTCATGGTCCACAGAGAGTCATCTCTGTCTTGTAATACAATCTGAACTCAGTCTGTCTCCCAAGGGTCCTTAAGCTGCTGACATTTTACATTTTTACAACTGCAAAACTGTGCAAGTTCAGAGTCTTATTGACACTCAAAGTAATTAATCATGAACTCCAGTAAATTTCATAAACAGTTATATATATATATCACATATATATTGGACATATATATTACATAATATAGTACATATATATCCAATATAGAATGACATAGTGCCAACTTCTTAAAATACTGTGGATATATATCTAGCAGAACAAAACAAAGCTCAAATCAGCAGAGGAAATATTAATCTTGTATCTCTCTGTCCAGCATCTAAAGCATTAGGTTATATGATGTATCTCCAGAGAACTTGGCAGTCCTGGGCTATACTTTCACAGCTGGAACCTGTGTGACCATTATCTTGGCTTGGTTCTGCTGGCTCCTTATAGCATTCCAAGACAGATGTTCCATGCCCCTGATATCGCCACCCTACTAGGGTCTCCTTTCCAGATACGGCTTCATTCTCACAGCTTTGTGCATTTGGCTCCCAGGCACTTCCCACAGGGTTTTGGACATTGCCTCATCTCCTGTGTCTCTCTCTGGAATTTGATCAGAAGTCCTCATTATCCCATAGCTATTGCATCCCATATGCCTCCAAAATCAGCACCATGTGAGCAATAGCCTGCTGCCAATACAAGTAGTTAGCAGGCTGCTTGGGCTGCTTGGGCCATGAGCATATAGCATCCCCTAAGCGCCTGCTTGCTGACAATGCTGAAATGAATCCCAAGAAAGCAAAATTCTAGGTGTGCCTGTGGTAGTGCAGCCCTCAGGAACACCCTTCCCAAAGCAAAGTCTTTCAAAGTGGTCTACATATTGCTACAAATATTCTCCATCCTGCTGGTCCCCCTGGAACAGGTTTTCTCTGCCCACCTGTTCTGGAAGCCAATTGTAACCACTCTGAGGCTTAATATTAATTATATACTCTTTGGCCTATTAGCTCATGCTTCTTATTAACTATCTCTGACATCTTAAATTAATTCATTTTTATAATTTTATATTTTACCATGAGGCTCGTGGCTTGTTACCTCATATCTTGTATCTTGGGTGAATTCATGGCATCTTCCTGACTCTGCCTTCTTTTTCCCTGAATTCAGTTTAGTTTTTCCACCTAGATATATTCTGCCCTATCATAGGACAAACAGCTTTTTTATTAACCAATGATAAAAAATATATTCACAGCATATATAGAATTATATCATTTTTCCATTCAGCTCCTCCAAACCACACTTCTTAGAGCTCCTCCAGTCTCCATCTTTCAAGATGATAGCCTGCTTATCTTTGATTATATTTGTTACATGTGTATGAGCACAAATATACATGAATATAACTTACTGATTCCATAATCTAGTGCACTGCACTGATTTTCAATAATTTTAATCTCTTCAGCCTCCCATGAAGTCTCAAGACGATAGATAGATAGATAGATAGATAGATAGATAGATAGATAGATGATAGATAGATAGATAGATGATAGATAGATACATAGACACATAGATATCAAGTTCTTTTCTTGAATTTAACATAGAGACTGATTCAGAACCCCCTAAAAGATTTTCATTTACATAAAAAATGACCACTTAGTTCTACAAGATCACAGTCTATGGTCCATATTCTTTACAGCTTTCTGGGCTATGGATTCCTACCAGAATTTCTAATTCCCAGTTCTAATTCTAAGTTCTAATTCCAATTCCTTGGGATTCTACATCTCTTTACAGAAATAAGTTCCTCTTCTGAAACTCATGGATGGTTCAGTCACAATTCTTACATTAAAGGATACATTTTTGTACTAAAAGCCTCTTGTAACCATCACCAAACACGAGATAGCCACCTAAGGAAGACAAAAAATGTATCCTTGATTGCACTTTCTGCAGTTGAGGTCTACACTTAGGCTTTTTGTTTGTTTGTTTGTTCGTTTGTTTTGTTTTGTTTTGTTTTTCTCGAGGTTACAAAGAAAGTCATCATAGAAAGGATATGGTGGTGGCAAAGTGATTCACCTAATAGCATCTGGGTAGGAGCGATGCCAGCAGGGAGGGAAGAGCGAGAAAGGTAGGGGAAAGGGAGGTGATTTGTTCATTCCAATGCATCACATGAAGAAGCAAATTGGCCTCTGGCTCATCAATTGTTTGGCTTTATTAACCTAGATCATTGGGGTAGGTTTTTGTTTGCCAGATTTCTACACCACAGTAGCTTATTAGATTCAACTGAACTGCCTTCTCCAAAATTTCATTCACCTGCTAATATCACCACAAGCTGGCAATGCAGCCTTCAGCATAAAAGCATTTGGGATTTACCTGAGATTTAAACCAGATGTGTATGATCTACATTTCCCAGTTTTGGTCAGGGTAATGAAAATATCTATCTCCCCGACATACACCTTCTTCCTACCCTCTCGGTGTTTTCGGATAGTGTCATTATGTACGCAAAGCTGTCCTTTTGATTCACTTAGCTAATACTTGCATTGCACTTCTTCCCTTCCTGCCTCGACCTTTCAAGTGTTGGATTACTGGTATATGACCCCATGGCCAGTTACCAGTGGATCATTCAACTTCATCTGTGTCTTCCCTGAATCAACATTAGCAGGAATAGTTTTCTATTGGATCCAATTTCTTAGTCACGATGATACTTAGATATGAAGGCCTTATTTAGTTTCTTTGGTGCTCTTTGTTATTGGGCCTACTGTATCTTGTAGGCCCTGTCAGAAGAAAGGGGTTAGAAAAAAAAAAAACTGTGCCAATAAATCCAAAGAGAAGCAGGAGGGAGTATTGACAGAAGTTTACTGTTCGCTTCCAATTCCAATTAATACCTCGGACTTTCTCTGTCTTTAAAAAGCCCTGTTGGCTTCTTATTAATCTCCATGTATTTACTTGTTTACTGCAATATTATTGAGCTCCTTATTTGTTGAGTGCTCTGCATNCTCTCTCTCTCTCCCCTTTCAGTTTTGTTTTGATATGTTGTTTTACTATTTATCCATGTTTATTCTTTAATTCATAACGATCTTGCTCTCACCCTTTTTGCTGAGATTATAAATATACAACACACTGAAGTTTGTCCTGATGATAGCATCATGGATGACTTCATCTTCCTTAAATCTACAATAAACTCCATCACCGTTTCTTTGTCTTTGAGACATGCTGTCGTCATCCCATCCCCTTGTGGATACTCTACGCCCTTTCTCAGCCATAAGGCATGCAGTCGCTGCTGTAGACTCCACTCCCTCAGGCCCTTTATAGATCTGACAGCCAGTGTATTTTAATATTCTGTATAGCAAAGATTACTGACTTGCTGTGAAAAATATAATTTTACCTTCTGAGTAATGTCAGTGATATTTCAGTTTTCTATATAAATTAAAAATGGTTTAAAAATAATAAAATACAGAATTCAAGTAAAGATAAAAAATCCATGTCATCTGCTTTCTAGCCATCCCTTCTCCTAAACCAGTAATTATCTTCTGATGCTCTAGCCCATGCACACACTTCATTGATTGCCTGTCAAGGGGATTCTATACTGCTAAACTTTCTTCTTGCAAAATGTCCTTTTCATTGCCTTTTTTGTCACTTCTTATGAATACTAAAGAAATCAGCAGGATCTACAACTCAGTATAACATGTAGGATGACGGGAATGATAATAGAAATAAATTTGGAATTATTAAGGTTAATTCTAAAGTCACAGAATGTATATAGAAAGACATCTTTCAAAACAGACTTCCAAAACACAATGGTGAATAATGCCTTTGCAGGAGAAAGAAAATAGTAGGAGAGATCAAGAACAAACCAACAAGAAAAATAATAGATAGAGCTAAGTAATGAGGCTCAGGACAAAAATTAATACAACAGAAATACAAAATATAAAAAAAGAATCAATGAAACTAAGAAAAATAATTACAAATTTGCAAACATCCACATTAATCAAACAAAAAAGAGAGATAAGACTCTGATTAGAATCAGAGAGAAAAGAGGAGACATTGCACTGACACTGAGAAAATTCTATGAAATATAAGAGTATACTTAAAAAATTTATATTCTACTAAGTTGGAGAAATATAAAGAAACTGATGAGCTTCTAGACATGTACAATCTATCAAACTTAGGCTATAATTGAGTAAATAATTTAAACAGATCTATAACAGCCAATGAAATAGAAGTAGTAATTGTAAAATCTCCCAACTGAAAAAAAAAAGCATAGGGCCAGTTGATTTCAGCAACATCCTACCTGACTTTCAATTAATTACACCAAAACTACTCAAATTATTTTGTAAAACAAAGGAAAGGACATTTCCACAGTCTTTCCATGAAGCCAGTGGTATTCAACAATCAAAAGAGAAAGAAAAGTATAGGCCAATCTCCTTGATTAATAGACATAAAATTTAATTCAACAACAACCCTACCCCCAGAAAGCCTACACAAAGGATATGGAAGCAGAGAGGGAAATCAATAACATAATTGAAAACTGTATTCAAGAACACATTCAAAGACCAATTTATTATAATCAAGTTGTTGTCTTCATTCTAGGAATGCAAGAATAGTTCAATGAACATCAATCTGTACCTGTAATTCACCATATGAGTGAAATAAAGAACAAAAATCGCATGGTAATTTGAATTAAAAGGCCTTTGATAAAATCCAATATCCATTTGTGATTTTAAAATAAAATCTCAGAGAAACATGGGATAGTGGCAGAATATTTTAGCAAAGAAGAAGGTATACATGAAAAGCTACTCAAATTATTCCTGGTCTTTAGTTTTATGGCTTTTTCTCAAGCCTCAAAGTTCCTGCTTTACTTTTATCAGCATGAAACTGAGGTATCTATGAGATACCTTCAGTGTTTTTGCCTTCCCTAGATTTTGATATATTCCATGTATCTATACTTTGGAGAGTTTGTCCCCAGTTCTCCATCTGAGTGTGGGCATTGCTTCATCCTTTAATAAGATTCACAAGCTTGTAATCTTCTGTACTCCCCTGGGCAAGACTCTGCCTCACAAGCCATGTCTTTCTGAGAGTTAAAGGATGGTTTTCCTGTCACTCTCCTATGACCTGCCTAACTGCTTTAAATCTATATCATGGTCCTGAGGGCTTGTGGACATCTGCCAACTCATCTCCAATTTCATCCCATTTGGTAAGCATGTACCATAAATAATCTCTCAGTGATCTCCCTCAGCCCCCTTTCAGTTCTGTACTCGGACAAGGACCACTGGAAGGAGCTGTGAGTACATGCAGAGGAACCTTGATCTTGGTCCTGACTCCCTGACATGGCAGCATGCAAACAATATTTTAGAAAAGTCATCTATTAGCCTCTTATATCAACAAAGGCAGAGTGTGCCCTTCTTACTTCTTCAGTAATGATGAGTAATGATGTCATCTGAGCTTTAACTCACTACTGTATTCCTGAGCATATTTTTGATTAAATTGAATTTTTATTGTAATGGTTCTTTGAGTTTATCCCATTGGTAGAATACAGACAAGATTGGACTGGTCTCTATATACATTCTAAATTAAAGACAAAGCACCCATAAAACAGATGTTTTCTGGTTTGTGTGAAATCTTGAAAGGGGTGAACCTATCTAATCATAGGTGTTACATGGCGCTTGTCATGGATTACTTTATATTTTGATGTTAATTGCATCTGCACCTCAGACTAAGTCACTATCCAATACTCCATCCAATGTTTTATCCTTCTAAATGCCTGTTAAGTTCTTGGGTGAGAGGTGAAGGAATGATGGAGCAAAGACTATAGTTACATAATATTGATTGTACTAATACCCTGACTAGCACCTTAAAATCAAAAGAAATTTTTTGCTTTGTCAGCTAGACTTTAAATCCCTTATCTTTGCTCTACTTGTTAAGAGATTCCACACAGAAAAACAGCAGTATTTGTAATTGTAATGAACCAAAAAATATTCCTAAAATGTAGAAAGGAATTCTTAAAAAAATTATCTATTGACAAAAACTTTCTTTGTATATCAAAGCCTTTGCAAGAAGTCCTTGCTAGACACTGGGACTATTCACAAATGTACATTTTGTTTTATCTTCTGAGAAGAAACCCTTGGAGGACAGAATCCTATTGTAGATAGAGCCATGGAACAGTCCTGTGGCCGATGGTAAAACCACAGGCTGTAAGAAGCTGGGGATAATCTTTGCAATCCATTGCCAGAAATGCACAGTTGGATCAATCCACAGAGATGCTGTACAGCCCACAGTGCTCTGAAGTAAAACAGCGAGAGAGTAGAAGCCTTTCAGGCCTTCAATACTTTTCGTAGCATCAAAACAGCCAGTGCCTTGGGATGCAGGCCTGGCTACTGAGCAGTAAACAAACGAGTATTCAGGAACATGGAGGACAACTGGAGTGTGCATAAATTGTAATCAACCCCAAAATGAAAATTCTTTTCATGGGTTAAAATTATAAGAAGCTTTTTGAAAAAAAAAAAAACTGTATATAAAACTTACCATTTGCGGAGGAAGAATTACTTGACTGGAGAAAAGTAATAAGCCTATTTATAGTAAAACCCTGTTCGAAAACTTCATTTGGCATAGGAAATCTGCAGGATCCCTACAAGCCTGTTGTCTGTTAGTAGGAAAAGATGAAGACGGAGAAGCTATATAAAGAACAGCTCAGGGCAACAGAATGTGCTTAAAGTTGCCCCAAGTTGGGCTATGTGTGGGAGTTGACGCTCAGATGACTTAATTCTAGTTCATTACCTCAGAGGCAAAGTATTGTTAGGAGTCCCCCTTCCAGAAAATCTCCCAAAGAAGACAGACTGTACTGACAAGAAATTAATTCTACTAATATGCTACCAAGGTGGCAGATGGTCATAAACAAGATAGCTGTGCAAATCAGCAAATTATCCTATGGGAGACAGCAAATTAGCATGCTAGATATTGACCCAGGGAATGTTCGAGCACTGCAGCCAACACTCTGTGCTGTTAAGAACTGAGACAGTTGAGCATGATTCCAGGCATAGCTAAGAATGCCTCCTATTGGAGCATGTAAAACAGCCCTTGATTTAAAAGAATAGAAGAGGTTTGTTGTACTGAATCATGGGACTTGAAGCAATGTTCCAAGGAAGGGTGGATGCTACCAGGCAAGGGTTACCACTCTGTAATGAGAACTCAATTGTAATGATGGTCTAATTAAGGTTTGCCTGGGAAGGATAGAAAGTATGAAATGCAATCACAGAAAGGCCTTCTTGTAAAAGTTGGCTACTGGGCTGGAGAAATGGCTCAGCAGTTAAGAGCACTGATTGCTCTTCTAGAAAACCCAGGTTCAATTCCCAGCACCCACATGGCAGCTCACAACTGTCTGAAAATCCAGTTCCAGGGGATCTGACACCTTCACACCAATGCACATAAAATAAAGATAAATAAATCATAAAAATTTTTTTAGAAAGCTGACCACTCACATATCTTAAAACAGAGACTCCACTTCTTAAGGTAGTTTCAGGTTCTGAATGTCGTCTTTGCACTCAAGTGATGCAGATACTATAATCCATTGACCGTCTAGCAAAGTGAGACAACAGACTCACATAGGGAAATCACTCTAGGTGCTTAGCTACTGGTAAATATCAAACTACTTTTAAATTATATTTTGTCTTTTTTTAAGAACACATCTTTAAACTGCAAATTTTTCATGGTTTAATGACCACTTGTAATCCCAAAATACAAGTAGCCTCATTCTTCTCTAGACTGTAAGCAATCATGTTTCCCTGGCAGTATACAAGAGTAGATGTAGAGTCATGGGCAGGCCAAGATGTGAGTAGCCGCTCAAAAATTGCTATAGGTTGAGGCAAAAGTATGACGTATTTTTTTCCTGAGTTAGGTAGAATTTGAATACACCCTTTATAAATAAACAAGATATACCAAAACATTTATCAAGTAAATAAATACATTCTTCCTACATGTGCTTAATATGAAATTTTGAGGTTAAAACTTAATGTGAACACTTGATCAGAAAAATGCCTATGGGTAAGTTCCACAGTGGGTCTGTACAAACTAGGTGTCGCTGATCTTCTGTATTTTATGGATTTAAGTTGACCTGCCATTAGTCAACACACACGTGGAGCAAAGGAGTCTGCTCCAGATGTACCTCTTAGCAGGTGCACCAGAGGCGTGCAGATTTTCCTTAGGCTGCTTCTTGAGCAGGTGTGAGTAGACATCTGCTTTTTTCTAGCTTTATTTGAAGCCCTCTCCTTACTAATAGCCTGGTTACCTGATAGTCATTTGGGTCAGGTTTGTTTAAAGACTTGAAAAAGAGACACATGTCAGCTTAAAATTCAGAGCTTTCCCTGCCAGGGTGAATAAAAAGGAGATCCTCTGGCTGCAATGTTTAGACTAGAAGCCCTTTCTCAAACATGCTGCATTCACAGTCTAATGATAGCTTATAAACGGGTCTCTTCAGTGAAAGGTTTGGATAGGCAGCCAAATGCACATCAATACAGGCTGGAATGATGGTAATCTTTCCCCACCCACTTAAAAAAAAAGTCCTTTGCAATACAGAATAGGGCAAGATTTCCAGATTAGCTTCCATGAATAAAATTTATTTTAAACAATAAAAATTAAAGAGCAGGCATAGAACTGCCAGCTTTTATTTTGCCAATTAAATGTTTAAGTATATTCTACTACAAAAGACACAATAATTTCATTAGAAACAATATATTGACAGTAAAATCAAAAAGACTTTTTTTCAGAATAAAAACTATCTTTTCAGTCAAATAAAATTTGCTTTACACAAACTCCATTATTATTTTCCTGCTCTTCAGAGCGCTCTTTCTCTTTTATTGACTCTAAAGCCAACTCTCTCTCCTTTTGGCCTTCAAGCTCATCTGTAAAATCTTGATCACAGGATCTAACAATTGCCTCAGGGTCACAAGTATTATGCTTGAATGTGAAATGTGCCCCTTGGGCTTATGCTCCAAAAGCTGGGGCCCTGGTTTTCTCTGCTCTTATGAAGGATGGACCACTGTGGGTTGACATCTGAAGGTTATGCCTGCCCCTGTCTCCACATTGCCCTCTCTGTATTCTGTCTGTCGCAACATAAACAATCCACTCACTCAGGCCACCACACACTGAGCAGCTCTGCCCAACTTTACTTGCTGTGGTGGACGGAATCACTCTCCCACTGTGAACACACCTATTCCTTCCTCCCATCATTTGTTTCTGACAGATCTTTAACCATAGAAGGAAAAAGGGAAAAACTGCAGCCAACAAATACGTAATGAAAATAAACTGTGTCTGTTGGATTTTCGTCCCAGTATGCGAAGTTCTGGGAACAGCTTCAGAGTAAACTCCTCTGTTTACTATCTATTTTTGCAAATTATGCCGAGAAATTCTTTTTGTGAGGCTTATATGCAATGCTTGAGTGTGAGGCTGCAAAGAAACAGAACCAAAGGGTGGCTGATTGGAAAAAAAAATAGAAAGATAGATAGATACGTAGATAGATAGATGAGATACAGATATAGATATATAAATACACAGATACATAGATAGTTAGATTGTATATGCATATATGAACAAAGAAGGGAATAAGGTGGAAGAAGATGAAGGGGGATAAGAAAGTAAAAAAAAAAAAGAGATAACACATTGGAAGGAGAGAAGAGAGAGACAGACAGAGAGAGAGAGAATCTTCTGTGGGAACTAGATTATGTAGCTCCAGAAACCAATAAACTCCATTATATGACATCTACAGGGGAAAAACCAAAAAGGCCCCTCCCTCTAAGTTGGAGCAAATAAGTTGAGTGCGACTCCAAGAAATGTCACTTAAACATGATTCCTGAAAACATGGGCCCCAAGACACAGTAACATGCAGACATGATAATTTTGCAGTCATCTAAGGTAACAACCCAGACAAGTTGACACCTAAAATTAACTGTCCTAAAATCTAAAGCTGGAATTTCCATATTGTCAACTCAATATCTTTCTTTAATGAGGTCTTTGGTTCATATCTGGTGATCGGGATGTTCCACTCATAGCCTGTCCCATACACTATTCCTGTCACTTATTTGCTTATTTCTAGTTCGACACCCAATTTCTTATCTCTAGACACTGTCCATCCAGATGTTTAAAGCTTTAGCTGTTGCCATTGTTTCAAGTGGGTAGCTCTTGCTTCTTCAAAACTCAGGTTATAGAGTGTCCACTATGAAGATTTTTTTAATGTCTTTTGGGAAAGCTGGTATTCATTCTGTATTATGTCTTCATGCTCCTATTTCACATGGAAAGAAGATGCAAAATAGGCTAATACATACTTAGGAAATACTGTACTAGTACTCTCTCTTTCTAATATAAAAGGCGTGGCTGTCTGGAAACATACTTTAATCTCTATGTCCAGTTTGCCTGCCTTACCTGCTTTAAACCCTTTGGAATGAAGATATTGTTTTATTCAGTCAACAGCTCTGCAAATTGTGTGGCATTCATTGAATTCATGACTCATCCACCACCCTGAAACACTGTGCCTCTCAAGAGATGATTAACTTGTATTTAAAAGGCAAGGAAAGAGGCAGTTGTCATCACGTACATTTTTCAGTTCTCTGTACAGCTTGTACCGTGAAGACATGAGATTGATAATCCAGAGAATACTCTCTGGGGCACCCTCTTCCGTTAAGTCAGAGTTGCAAATTCATCTTGTGTTGTCTAATAAGATCACACCCCTGTTATCTTCTCTGGCCTCTTATTTGAGACCCAGTACAGTTTTGCATTTGTTTTATGGGCACTAAAAGTGCTGCTGCATATTTTTATAGGACATCATTTTTGATCGCCTTGCCAAGCACATCACCGTAGTTATTAAGAAAATATCCAGCTTTGAAACATTTGGTAGCAAAAGTCTAAAGCGTAAACCGCTATTTGTGAGTTGTTTCTCTGCAGGGATTTGAGCCTCAAATAGGTTTTGATAACGTAAAATGGCACAATAGTAATCTGGTAAAATATTTAAAGGCCAAAGCACAGCTGCAATGTGAATAAAATATTATTAGACATGTCCTTGATCTTTAGCTTTATTATAGGTTGGAGACTTTTAATTTTTAATAAAAATCTGTCTTCATGACAGATAAGATAGATTGCTCCCCATGGTAGTTCCCATCAAAGAACTGATATAACAGGTCTGAGTCCTAAACATAATGGCATGATTAATTCATTGAATTAATTGCTTCTTTTGCTGCATATTCATGCATTTTATTGAGAAAAAAAATCCCCTAAAGATTACTTCCTCTATGGAGAAACATAATGAATATAAGATGAACAAGATGTTTAAATTTTTTGTTAAAAAAGAGAGAGAGATTAAAAGACAGTTATGTAAGCCCACTCAGATAATGTTGGAAAGCATACGCTCTAAAGATTGAACCAAAGCCAGACTATGTATTTAGCTTGAAAAGGAGTCTGTCAAACGTCGTCAATATATTGTCATGAAATTTGATAGAAACATATAGTCACAAGTTATCTTTCTTTGGGTACAGTAAGTTTTCTATTTTTTAAAGAGTGAATGCTGAGTTTTTCAAGACTCGGTGGTGGTATTTTTATCAGCTGTTGCTGTTTGTCAGCCTTGTTTTCTTTGGAGCCACTCACTAAACAACCGATGAAAACATAAATACAATAGACCTCGAAAGTGAGTGTATTGATTAATTATCTGACAGAACCAAAAAGAAACCTTCACTAATCAGAGCGGGGACTGCACACTGAGGAAAAGCAAGCACTTTCAGGAACGCGGAACGTGATGTTTCCAGGTGAATGTAAGCAGTCTCAGGTACTCAGCACTGTAGCGCTCATCCTCAGACACATCCTCCTCAGACGACAGAACCCCAAAGCCCTAAAAGCTGCTTCATCATTTTATTTGAGTTCACTTTGTTGTACTTTATTTCTTTCAGTCATGTTTATCTCCAGAAAAAAATCCTTCATTAATTTGGGAATATATTTCTTGAAACAGAAAGTAAACGTTAGCAGTATAGCAGATGAAAAGGAAGCATGTCTGGTTTCTAGCACATGAATTCCTTTTCCTTTCCTAAGTAAGCTATTAATTTTCACCACCTAATATGGTAGCTATTACCCAAATGTGGACATTAAGCACTTGACCTGTGGTTAATTTGAGATATGGTCTATGTGTGAAATACAAAAATTCATAAAAAGTGCAATGTATTCTAAATGTGTTTTACATCAAGTATATATGTTAGATATATTTGAGAAGCACTCAAGAACATGAATCTCATGTGTGACTGATATTTGTCACTTGCACTATACTTCTTTTGAATAAACTTGATTTTTAGAATTCCTATATTCTAATTTTTAAAATACCATAGAGATGTAATTCTTCATCAATGGTTAGAGGACTAGGAAGCCGTATCGAAATGCACTTAGAACACAGGAAAGGAAGCCGGGCCTGTGAGATGTCCAGTCAGTGAAGTTAAGCCAGACAATGTCAACTGGACTCCCAGGTGCACATATTGGAAGATATGTGATTCTCCACATGTGGGTAATAGCACACATGTGAGTGTGTGCACAGAACACTCACACACAATGCAAAGAAAGCTGACGTGGAACACTAACACAACTAGGTAAGAGTTTAAAGAAAGATAATTACTTTTTCTAGAATGTACAGCATCTTTATATTCTTTCCCAGGCGTGCCCTACTCAAAGGCGAAGGAAGACACTAAAGACAAAAGCAACTTTATTTCAGATTTTCTCAGTTGCACCTGTACATATGTGGGTAAAAAGTGACAGGAATCACTCAGCAGATACTACTGATAAAATTCTATCAAGTAGTTAGAGACAGAAGATTAAGTCTTACTATAATTCCTACTAATTATAAAGGAAGAGTTGCACGAAAAATATTCTGAGTCAATCAAGAAGGAGGTATATAAAATATTCCAAACAGAAACAAAACAAAGAATAAGACATAAAGTAATTTGAGTTTGCCAAAATATTTTGTGTACATAATGACTAAAGGATTACCACACACAAGGTGTGCAAGAAAAAAAGTTTGAATAAGATGGGGCAAAAATATCCATAATGTAACTATCTTTGGTAAAAGAATTCAGCTAAAACTACTCTCTGTATCCGCTGAGAAATTATCCAAAAATATGCTGAGAAAGACACTTAAAACTTGAAACTACAGCTTGATTTATCTTCCACTGATCTGTGGAATATTCTGTGGTTTCTGCAGTGATTATCTTTCCTGGAGTACAGAAAACTCCAATCCTGCCATTCACAAGAGGATTTCTCAGGCATCTCTAAATGAACCAGGAGTAAAGGCACTGAAGAGCTGTGGTTATTTTTATCATTCTTTTCTCCTCCTTATTGCAATGAGACATAGAGCAACAGAGGGCAAACACAGAGTCAATGCAAAGTTAAAGACTATAGACTGTGCATCCTTAAGTGAGCATGCAGGTAGTATCCATGTGTGCCATCTCAAAATACAAAATGAAAGAACAGAAATGGCGGAACTAACATTTCCCTAGCCCTGCTCTGGAAACATTATCTTGACACCTGATCTCACTTCATTCTATTTATTTTTATTTTGTATACTGACCACAGTTTCCCCACCTTCCTTTCTTCCCAGTTTCTCACCACCACCCTTCTGTTTCTATCCCTAATCCACTCGTCCTCCATTTCTGTTTAGGAAAGGGTAGATCTACCCTAAGTATCAACAAAACATGGTTGCAGTAAAACTAAGCACCTCCCCTTGTATTAAGGCTGAGCACAATAGCCCCATATGAGGAATAGAGTCCCAAAATCCAGTAAAAGAGTTGGAGACAGCTTCTGATCCCATTGTTAAGAGTCCCACGTGAGGACCAAGCTACATAATGGTAACATAAATGCAGAGGGCCTAGGTCAGTCCCATGTAGGCTCCCTGGTTGATAATTCTGTCTCTGTGAGTCCCTGTGATTCCAGTTAGTTTATTCTCTAAGTTTTCTGTTTTCTTGTGGTGCTCTTGACCCCTCTAGCTCCTACAATGCTTTATCCCCATCTTCTGCAGGACAGTGGGGAACCACACTATGTCTAATGTTTGGCTGTGGCTCTTCATGTTTCTATCAGTTGTGGATGAAGCTTCTGATAACAATTAAGCTAGGCACCAATATGGTCACAGGAGATGGTCAGTTGAGGCTACATATCCCCTATTGCTAAAAGTCTTAGCTGGCGTTATCCTTGCAGATTCCAGGGATATTCCCTGTGCCAAGTTTTTACCCGACCCCTAAACACCCCCCACTTCTTGTAGTCTCTTTCAGTACTCTACCCCTCTGCCCCCCGCTGAACCTGATTGCTCCTGTTTACTACCCCACCTACCAGCAATCCACTCACACACCCTCCTTGTTACCTACTCTCTCTGCGTCTGTGGATTATAACATAGTTATCTTTTATTTTATAGCTAATAGTCACTTATTAGTGAGTATGTACCATGTTTGTCACTCTGGGTCTGGGTTACCCCATTCAGGATACCTTTTTCCAGTTTTTGTAGGAGGGCCCACTTGTTCTTACCAGCCACCCAAAACTGAAATAATTACACAGAACCTGTATAACTAAAACACTGCTTGGCCCATTAGCTCTAGTTTCTTATTGGCTAACTCTTACATCTTAATTTAACCTAGTTATATTTATCTGTATACTGCCTCATGTCAGTACCTTACTGGCAAAGATTCAGCAGGTCTACCTATGGCCACAGATCCATGGCATCTCTCTAACTCTGCCTCCTTTCAACAGGCCAAGGTAGTTTCTTTATTAACCAATGAAAGCAACACATAAATAAAAGGACTTCCTACACCACAGTTCCATCTATTTGCCTCCAGATTGCCTGGTGTACTTGTTTTTAATAGCTGCATAAATGTAGCATATTTTCTTTAGCCATTCCTTGGTTGAAGGACATCTAGGTTGTGTCCAGGCTCGTCTATTACAAATAAAGCTGCCATGAACATAGTTGAACAAGTGTTTCTGTGGTATGATTGAGAATCTTTTGGGTATGTGCCCAAGAGTAGTATAGCCAGGTCCTATGGTAGATTGATTCCCAGTTTTCTGAGAAACAGTTATGTTGACTTCCAAAGTGATTTTTCCCAGTAATGTACAAGTATTCCTCTTGCTCTACATTCTCTCCAGCATAAACTGTCACTTAGGTTTTAGAACTTAGCCATTCTTAGAGGTGTAAGATGGAGTCTCAGGGTCTTTATGATTTGAATTTCCCTGATGGTTAAGGATGTTGAACATCTTCTTAAGTGTTTCTTGGCCATTTGAGATTCGCATTTTGAGAATTCTGTTTAGATATGTACCCAGTTTGTAATTGGATTATTTGGTTTATTGATATCTAGTTTCTGAGTTCTTCATATACTTTTAGAAATCAACTCTCTGTCAGATGTGGGGTTAGTGAAGATCTGTTCCTGTTCTGTAATCTGCCATTTTATCCTATTGATGGTGTTCTTTGCTTTACAGAAACTTTTCAATTTCATGAGATCCCATCTATTAATTGTTGATATCGGTGCCTGTGCTTTTGGTGTTCTGTTCAGAAAGTTGTTTTTTATACCTCAAAGGATATCCATAAACATAATAAAAGCAATATACAGTAAGATAATTGGCCACATAAAATTAAATGGAGAGAAACAATGTTGTTTGTAGCTGTGTTGGTGTTGATCTTTCTCCTTTTGGTAGCATACAGACAACCTTCCAGTACCATGTAAACACTAGTCTATGGGGTGAAGGCTCTAGGTAGGCCCTAGCTCAATTTCATCATGTTGAAACAGCCATTGAAAAGTAATTTTAAATAGAAATATAATATCCATGTAATAAATTAGACTTTAGAGAATACAGATGCTTTGAAAGGAAACCAAACACTCAAAGGGGGGAAAGGCTGGAATGTGAAGATACAAATGAAATTCACAATTACCAAACTAAGAACTTTAAAGGAAGTCTTGAACAGCAATTGGGATTCAGTAAAAATTCAAATTGGAGGAAAAGTTACAGGCTTACAAAAACAATTCGAGTCATCAACAGATTGAGAAAAATGAAATCTGTGGAGAGAATAAGCTATATTCACAAAATAGAACTGTTTTCCAGAGGGGAAGTGAGATAGTTTATGCTTACACTTGACTTATATTTCAATCCCTGTTTGTCTCAGTACTGACACTAAACATATTATTTTGTTAGCTTAGTTAATCCTCATAGCAGCTATGAGACAGATGGCTGTGAATATCATCTCTATTTACAGAAAAAAGTCAAAGCAACTGGTCAACTGATCACACTCAGTGTTGCAGATCACAGATGCTATTTGATGAAGTCAGAATTCAATCTGAGGTTAAAAATCACGTAGCTGATGTAGTCTGCTATATTTGGAAACGGTATGTCCCTGAAAAACTCAAGTAGGGACTTAATTTCCAATGGAAGTTATTTTACTATCAGTGTTGAAACTTCACCTCATTATTGATAGAGGTGGAAATGTTGGAAACTATTTAGAAAGAGGTTTAGTCATTAGGATGCAGGTTGAAACACTGGACATTAGTAAGCATGGCTGAATCCTAGTAACTTTATAAGATGGGAGGGGAGGATAATAACAATCCATGCTCTCTACATCTTTACATATAATACCTGCCATTGTCTACAAACCATGTCTGTAAAAGGCCATTTTTTTATACAGCCCATCAGCTTTTGTACCTCCTGAACTGTAGGCCAGCATGAACCACTCTTGATAAGAATCTGTGATGTGGTTGTATTAGTCACAGAAAAGGAAGCAAAATAGCATACTTCTCCAAGCAAAATGAATGCCAATAAGCCTGTCATGCTTAATTTAAAATAACTAAATTTAATTTATATTTATTAGTTTAAGCAAACAATAAACCCAAATTTAAAGACTTACATATATTTGCATATTCTTCAAGTATTTATAAAAATCCAGGAATATAAAGAACATAGAAAGAAATGTATGTGTGTGTATAAAAATCTTAAAACATTTCTATGTTTTAAGCACCCAGGGGCAAGATAGTTGATTCTTCCCATGACATAAAGAAAGAGAAGGTATTTCCACCAATGAATCTGCAGCAAAGCCAAGTATATGTAACTTATATAAGGAATTTGCTGTTGATATGAAACACTGAAAAGCATATATCTGTGAATGTTCCTGATGATAGTCAATAATATGTAAACACTAATTAACATTTATCAAAATTAGGAATTTCAATAATAAACACTCACCAGGCACGGTTGGCATACACGCTTTATCCCATCAATTGGGATGCAGAGGTGTGCAGATCTCTGTGACTATAAGGTCGGCCTGGCCTACAGAATGAGTTCCAGACAGGCAGGACTGTTTCACAGAAATACCCTGTCTTGAAAAACAAAAAGCAAAAAAAAAAAAAAAAAAAAAAAGCAAAAAAAAAAAAAAAAAAAGAAAAGAAATGTAATAAGCCACAGTAGATACACAGCTATTTGGAATGATGACTAAAACCATTTAATAAACACTCACCAGGCACGGTTGGCATACACGCTTTATCCCATCAATTGGGATGCAGAGGTGTGCAGATCTCTGTGACTATAAGGTCGGCCTGGCCTACAGAATGAGTTCCAGACAGGCAGGACTGTTTCACAGAAATACCCTGTCTCGAAAAACAAAAAGCAAAAAAAAAAAAAAAAACAAAAAACAACAAAAAAAAAAACACAAGGAAAGCTTATAAGTGACAGTAATGATAAAGTGTTTTTAATGTATTAGCTTCACCCCTCATTTAATAGCTAATTTAAAAATAGAAACAACAAATTAATTTGCAGAAGCAATAGTTTATTCTAATCATATGTATGTATTGATATATATGTATATTTATTTTTATGTGTGCATGTATATGTATAAACACATACATCATATAGATGATGTTCCTCTTGTTTTGACACGCAACATTTTTAATTATACGAGAGCAAAAAAAACCAGTAAATAATGAGTAGAAACCATACTTTGAATTTTGCTTTTTTTCTGGGATAAAAATATGTAGTAAGATGCTCTCTTGAGATGTGAGGCACTAGTGGCAGCCAAGCACTGAGTCAGCCATATAATGAGAAGGTAAATCATCAGCACTGTGCAGTGCATTATTTTGCCAAACTATGATGTGATGTGGAATGTCCTTCTGTATATGTGTTGCTTTATTGATTGTATAGTCTAAGGAGCAGGGCCTCTTGCTTGTCCAGGCCGCGCGGCTAGCTTACACCCAAAATAATCACACAGAAATTGTATTAATTCAATTATTGCCTGACCAATTAGTTCTAGCCTCTTATTGGCTAACTCTCACATCTTGATTAACCCACTTCTATTAAATCTGTGTATCATCACGTGACTGTGGATTACCAGCAAGATTGTAACCTACCTCCATCTCAGGCAGGAGATTTATGGCATCTGCCACTCTCTGCTTTCTTCCTCCAAGAATTCTGTTCTGTCTTCCCCGCCTACCTGAGTTCTGACCTATCACTAGGCCAAGGCAGTTTCTTTAAAAACCAATGGAAGCAACATAAATACAAAAACACAAATACAGAAGGGCCTCCTAAACCATGATTGATGAATAAAGCTTAGTCCATGGCTTAGCAGAGTAAAACCAGGTAGGAAATCAGAAGAGAAAGACAGACAGACAGAGAGAGAGAGAGAGAGAGAGAGAGAGAGAGAGAGAGAGAGAGAGAGAGAGAGAGAAGGCAGAGTCGGGGAGATGCAATATAGCTGCCAAAGGAGGCAGGCACCATGTAGCTGCCCAAGAAGCAAGAGGTAAAAACCTACAAGTCTCATGGTAAAATATAAAACAATAGAAATGAGTTAATTTAAGATGTAAGAACTAGTTAGGAATATACATAAGCAATAGGCCAAAAAGTGTTGTATTGTAATTAATGTGATTATTCGAACCTGGGTAGCCAGGAAATGAAAGAGCAGTCTCTGCTTAAAATGATGCTAATTGGGTATACAATTAAGTACCCTTTAATTTTTAATTAAAGGATTTCTTTATTATTATGTGTATGTGGTATGTGTGCATGTGGATATATGCCACCTGTGCATTTGTGCCTATGGGACCAGAAAATGACATCAGTCTCCTGGAGCTGTGGTTATAGGCAGGTATGAGTCACCCATTATGAATTCTCTGAACTGAACTCTAGTTCTCTCAAAGATCATCAAGAAACTTAACTGCTGAGGCACCTTCCCAGCCTCTATCTCTCAAAATTACAGTACATTTTACTTACAATGTATAACTGAAAAGTATCCCAATCATTAAGTCAAGAGGAAGTAGATAGATATATGATTTATAGGTAGATATCAGGTTGATGGGTATATAGATGGATATATGAGATAGATGCAGATAGGCAATGCAGGAGAGACAATATATGCATACATGTATATGAATATGTAATACTTATTTTAATAACTTATGTAGTAATCAAACTAATACTGTATTATTTAATAAGCACATAGTTTATTCACAGTGATCTTGGGTTTGGTTTCAGACTGCCAGATTTCTCTCTCTGAAGTCCTTATGCTTTTATAGATGCCTTGTATCACTTGTGTTTAATACTAGGACTGTATGCTTTTATATCAACTTATATTTTATAATACAATTTGATTTTTTTACATGTGGTAAAATAGCGATACTGAAATATTCACTTTCTTTCACATTTTTAAGATCTATTTATTTTATATGCATGTTGTATGTGCATATACCTAAGCATCTGTGACTGCCCTGCATTGAAATAATTTTTGTAGCGTTCCTGATTATAAAAATGTGGAGTACTCTGAGATTTTTCCCCTTTTGTGTTAAATACACAGCACTGACTGACAGGGATCCTTCAACTTCCCTTATAGTTAGCATAGTGCCAGAGATGAAAGTCATTCTCATTGCAAAAAATCTAAAGATACTGTGGTACGATTCAGCATCCTTTTTTTGTATAGGATTGGTATGGCTTGAGGTAGACTGATTCACAGATTTTTTGAGAAACCGCCATAGTGATTTCCAAAGTGACTGTACAAGTTTGCACCCCCACCAGCAGTGGAGAAGTGTTACCTTACTCCACATCCTCTCCAACATAAGCTGTCATCAGTGTTTTTGATCTTGGCCATGCTGACAAGTGTAAGATGTCTCAGAGTGGTGTTGATTTGCATTTCCCCGATTACTAAAGATGCTGAACAATTCCTCAAAGGTCTTTTGGCCATTTGAGATTCTTCTGTTGAGAATTCTCTGTTTATATTTGTCCCCCATTTTTTAAATCAGATTTTATGGTATTTTGTTGTCTAGTTCCTTGAGTTCTTTATATATTTTGAAGATCAGCCCTCTGTTCTGCCTCAACTTGATGTGCTATGCTTTGCTGAAGCTCATGGGAGGCCTGCCCCTTTCTGAATGGAGACAGAGGAGGAGTGGAAGGAGAAAGATGGGAAGTAGGGGACCCAGAGAAAAGGAGGGAGGGGAAACTGTGGTAGGTATATAAAATAAAATTTAAAAACTAATTTAAATAAAACAAAAAATTAAAGATCAATACTTCTTAATTTCACCTCATCTCAAATTGTCGACTACTCACCATTCTGCTACTGTGGATTTCTACATCATTGATCTCTCCCTCAAGGCATGAGCCTGACCTATTATTGCAGATGTATGGAGGTGCAGAAAAATGCTAAATCTAATCTGCCATCTTTCTCCAGGAATAAGGTTTTCAACTTCCTTCTGTTTGTCCATCAGAGTGCTACTTTTTCCCAAAATGTGACCCATGTCAAGTCACACCTATACCAACTGGGAACTTTTAGGAAATGCATGTTTGTTTCAAACCTAGATCATTTTAAATCCCATGCTTGGAATGGGACTCAAAATATTGCTCTGAAATGGCCAGCTAGAAGATGCTGATATAAATTCATTTTTAGGAACTACTGTGGTTGGTGTTCTGTGATCTCTACATTGATTAGCAGAGAACTAAAAAGGTTTTCAGTCATTTCAAATTTGCAAGCCTATTATTTTTGACGTGTCTGTTGCTCAAAATTCTTTGGATGCTGTATGATTTGAGAAATCAATTTCAAATATAATATGAGAAGCATAGTAATGATGAAGCTAATTATAGTTAAGGGAATAAATATAGCTTTATTCTGAAAGTTGCTTTGGTATTTGTAAGTTGTTCTGGTATTGAAAAAGGTCTTTAATTTTTCATGATCTAAATTACAATTTTAACATATGGCTAATTTTTTAATATTACTAGAAAAAGGAAGTGAAAAGGGTGAAGGGTTTATTTTGGAATTACTATTATTACATTTTCTTGAACAGAAATAATGCATTCAAAATATTTTATTCTTTTAATCTAATGGCCTTTCTCATTGTTTCAATTGGATCCGTTAGAAATACATCTCAGTGCTGGGTGATTTGATGGTTGTCTTCCTCCCAGCTGAAGAATTGCTGTTGTTATTTTTTTAGTATGCTGCCCACTCATCTCTGCACAGATCCATGGACCCTGGTATGATCAACAGCAATCTCCCCAGCAGACAAAACAGACAGTTGTGTTGTGATCTCTTCAGGCTGCTGATTGGCTCTGGTTAGTAGGAATCAACAGAAAATCAGGAGAAGCATGAATTCTATCCTCCAAGCACGCAGAGCTTTTGACAATGGAAGTACTCTAAACTCAAAGGACATGAGTGTATGTGTCTTTCCTCTGAGGTCACACTGAATCTCTTTCTGAAATACCTGCTATATAGTTCTCATATTTTAAAGAAAATTTTTGCTTCAATTGTTAATGTATCAGTTGTGTTAATCTGGATTGTTGATGGGACATTATACTCTCACCTATAATTTTAGTCATATTTGTCAGAGCTCCTGGAATTATTTAAAATATTTTTAATTAATTTGATTAACCTATACCTGCATGTCAATATTGACATCTTAGCTTAAGAACCTTTACAGTTATTCTCTTTCACGTATTTTTAGATAACAGTTGAATCCCAAGAAATGTTTTAAAAGAAATTTCACCTATCTACGAATGAATGAACAAAAATACTGTTTCCCTTCCAAAAAGGATGTGATCTTATAATTATGCAAAATACATTAATTTTTCTTATCATTAGCCACCTGTAGTGAGGTCTCAAGTTTTACATATTAATTGTGTGTAGTAGTGTCTTATACT